>NC_056733.1:876401825-876711825 GCF_019279795.1 Protopterus annectens
TATAGAAATCAGTCAGAGGAGATCGGCAAGGATTATGAAGAGACTGAATAAGTGATTCACAAAGAAGCAGTGGGAAGATATACGTATGACTCCCAGATATGCAACAAAGTGGGAAGACATACGTACGACTCCCAGATATGCAACAAAGTGGGAAGACAAACATACTACCCCCAGATATGCAACAAAGTGGGAAGACATACGTACAACTCCCAGATATGCAACAAAGTGGGAAGACATATGTACGACTCCCAGATATGCAACAAAGTGGGAAGACATATGTACGACTCCCAGATATACAACAAAGTGGGAAGACATACGTACGACTCCCAGATATGCAACAAAGTGGGAAGACATACGTACAACTTCCAGATATGCAACAAAGTGGGAAGACATACGTACAACTTCCAGATATGCAACAAAGTGGGAAGACATACGTACGACTCCCAGATATGCAACAAAGTGGGAAGACATACGTACGACTCCCAGATATGCAACAAAGTGGGAAGACATACGTACAACTTCCAGATATGCAACAAAGTGGGAAGACATACGTACGACTCCCAGATATGCAACAAAGTGGGAAGACATACGTACGACTCCCAGATATGCAACAAAGTGGGAAGACATATGTACGACTACCAAATATGCAACAAAGTCTACAAGATTTAGAAGTTTTGCTTGGCATACGGGTTAAAAAAGATTCTGTTATGGAGTGGACTCCAAAGAATTTTTCCTTGGGTCGACTGCAAATGATTGAGGCATACCTCTCAACTGTCCCTGATTTCCAGGGATGTCCCTGATCTAGAATCCAAAATGTGGATCTATATTAGATCAGCGAACACTTAAAAAAGGGAATGCTGATTGATCGACCTTATGTAAGTGAAAGCTTACAATCTCGAACTGTCAGATGAGTGATTTTTTTCCTAGGGAAAAAAACGCTGATCCAAAACACATACACACAACACAAGCTCACCAAACAAACAGAAATCCACACACATACACCTAAAATCTGACACCTAACCCTACACTAAACTATACACACACCACTAACTATCCACTTACCTTAACCCAAACCCTAACCCTAAGGTCTGTCACTATCGCACACTCACCTCACCCACTCCCTAACCCTAACTCACCTAACCCACCCTAACACTCACATCCACACAATCGCACACTACCTGAATCTGACCCGTAACTTTCCACCACAGCACTGAAAATACAGAAGCAACAGAAACGGACAATCGGATTCTTTCCCTAGGAAAAAATCTGAGTTTCTGTTGCTTTGATATTTTTAACTTTCATTAAAATAAGGTCGATCAATCAGCGTTCACTTGTTTAAGTGTTCACTGATCTAATATAGACCCCCACAATGTAGCTATGTCCCTCTTAATCCCGCCAAAAACTGGTGACTCTTGGAGGAAAGGTGGTGAATTTTACTCAATAAATAATGGCAGTAAATAAGAGTTATAGATTTCTTTTATTTCACAAAATGTATAGTAATTAACACTCTTTTATTCTGCCGTTTCAAGTTAATAGTATTAATATTTTACAACTGTCCCTGATTTTGTTGAAATATGTCCCTGATTATTTGAGAGCTATAGTTGGAAGTTGAAGGGGAATAAAGAAGTCATTTGGATCATATATTTTGGATTATAATGAGTTGGCAGGCTTTAAAAAAAAATCCTTGCAAACTACTCTGCCAGAATACAGAGTGAGCAAATTATTGTTTGAGCTCTGACACAGAATCTAAATTGCCTAGGCATAGTAAGGCCCTGCTGAGTTTAACTGTGGTCATTGCCAAAAAAAAAAAAAAAAACACACACTAGAAAATGGGAAACCAAGACACACTATATTCACTGCTTCTAGTATGGTTGGTAACAGAGATAAAACAATTGGATTTGGTATCTTTAATAAAGGGTAGGAGCAAATTACATAGGAAAAAATGGGAATGGAGGGAATAATACATGCAGAATAATCTTTCAGAGGAGGAATGAGGTTTAAGGGAAGGCAGGAATTGAATGAGCTTTGCAATGTTTACTGAATGATTGGATATATTTTAAGTGATGTATGTTTGCAACTGTAAATATGTCAATATGGCTTGTTTTCATTTATATAAATGTAGGATAGCCAGTGTCATAAGTGATAGTTCAATAAAGATGTTTCTTGTTTAGAAAAAAAAACATACTTCATATTTTCACCAGATAGGGAAACCCACCTAAAAATGACATATATTTGCACCAGTACATGCTAACGAGGAGTGAATAAGCAGAGACAACACAGCAACTCTGCTGTCAACATGGACAGTCTCATCAGTCTGCAAACTGGCAGCTCCAGCATTCTGTAGCAACAATCTGATTATAGACACTGGCATAACCAGTGGGCCACATGCAACAGAACTTCAACAGACTGTTACAATGTTTCAGTCTTCTGCTCCATGAGCTCATGTGCCTGAATTAAAGGCAGAGCCTGCAGGTAGCATGGAGCTCTTGTTTTTACAGAACTAAAGAAAACAGACTTCAAGACACAAGGCCGAAAGTGGACAGGAAGGAGAGATGACATACATCTAAGGGGCTCGTGCTACCAGCACCACAGAAGCTGTGAGGTCTAGATGTTCTCTGAGGGATTTTATACCTTATTTTTGAAAGATAATTACTTGGTAATGGTTCATTTTTTTAGTTAACCAGAAAATTTATGTATGTATTCCCAATATTGTATGTTGTTGTTGTTTTGTCTTTCGGCTTTTCCCAGTTAGGGGTCGCCACAGTGGAACTCTGGTCCGCTAATGACTGGCAGTAGATTTTTCACGAACGCCGAGGTGCTAGCTCAATGTTCAACCTTCAACGAAGGCACGCCCATTTACGCATGTCTTTCAAATGCCTACCCAACCGCAGGGAGGACATGCAGACTCCACATAGAAGGCACTCCCCGTACTCCAGCCGAGAATCGAACGGGAGAACCTCTTGCTGTGAGGCAACAACGCTACCACTGCACCACCATGGATTGTCCATTCCCACTATTGTATGTACCTACAGAAAAAATATTTTTTTTCACACACATACCCACACTGCCTCTAACAAGCGAGGCCTACTGCAAGAAGTACATGTTCACATGCATAAACACACACACACACACACACACACACACACACACACACACACACACACACACACACACACACACACACTATACATTTACCTGTAAGCAAACTGGAGGAATGTCAATTCACCTACAGTATGACTTTCCAGTGCTGTAGGAAACTAGAGCACCAAGACAAACCTACACAGAGCTAGGAAGGACATGCAGACTGCACTGAGAATGAACCATAGCCAAGAGCCTACCTAGAGAACCAAGTGCTAAGAAACGGCAATGCTATTTGCTATGCTAGCATACCAATGATCACTTGGTTTCAAATACATCCTTCCCAGACCACCAAATATCACCATTTATTGTGTACAGTGCTGGCATTTAATGACAATGCAAACTGAAAGAAATTTGTGTACAATGTTGATGGTTCAGTGTGGGGACTCCTCAAACTATACTCAGCAATCACAGTAAACATGTGCATTCCATTTTGCCCTTTAAAAGTTGTAGCTCTTGGAAACAAATGTTGCTTAGCTGTGACTGCTTCAAGGCAGGTTACAGATGCATTTCCTGTTAATTGTGCAATTCCAACAGTTTTTCAAACCTTTGCACTTCTCTGGTTTGAGACTGTTCCAAGTCATTCAAAAAAGAGCTAGGCATGTGAAGAATTATCCAAGTGATACAACCTCTGTGAGTACGGCAGCTGCAGGGTCCCACAGAGAAAAGTATACAAGGCAAAAAAAAGAAGCAGGACCAGCATACAAGGCATTTTGAAAATAAATTTATTGATTTGAGGTTCTTAAAAAACAGACCGGTTTCGGCAAATATCAAACAAAGCCTTCTTTAGTGTTTGAAAAACAACAATAAAGAACTTGTATTTAAATACTCAATTGAGTCATGTGCTTAATTAAATATGCTCATTAAGACCTGGCTTAAAGAGCCCACCAAGTTTAATGATCCATTTTTTCTCCATTGAATTTAATAAATCATGCCAACCTAGTTTATTATGCCTGGATCTTCTGATTTTATCAATGATGGTAAAACTAAAAATAGCATTTGGATGAATCAAAGAATGTTTGTATAAAGCATTAGTATCTCTCTTATGCCTAATATCACTAAGGTGTTCAGAGATTCGAAGCTTCAAGGGTCTAGATTTTTGTCCAATGTAGAATGCAGGGCATGTGCATTTGGCCAAATAGATGACCCAATCTGAAGAACAGTTAGCAAAAAATGTTATATTGAATACTTGAGGGGTGTTTTGACTTGCTGAAACTGGTAGTTTTAAGTATTTTGGTGCAATAAATGCAGTGTCCACAAAGAAAGCATCCAATTAATGGATCGCCTGATAGTGTGGTCTGGATGCTTTTAGTGCTTTTCTTTACAAAATGTTTAAAGTGATTGAAAAAGGCAGATAAGTTTTTGCCTTTCCAGAAGGAAAAGGAACATCTATCACCAAGAAATGTCCTGAAGTCTTGGTTCACATGTTAATATGTTCCAATTGTGTTGAAAATTTGCATCAATGTATTAGTGTTATGACCATATGTAGTGATGAATCTAGGTACTGCAGAAGGTGATTTGTATCTGGTTTGGTAGAGAAGCAAATCAGTACGTTCCATCTGGTCAACTGTGTGTTTGGTATGTAATAGTTGACCCATTTTGTACCCACAATCATGAAAGTGGTGTACTAGGTCATCTCTGAAGTGTCTATAAGTGTGCTGATCAGAACAAATGCATTTAATACGCATGAATTGTGATTTAGGAATATTTTTGCAGATGTGGGGGGGTGAAAGCTGGTTGCATGGAGCAGTGAATTATTTTCGGGGAATTTACGATTAATTTCTGTAGTCAGCGTATGATCAGATGCATGGTAAACCAAGACATCTAAGAAAAAAATTTTATCTCTATCATAGCTGACAGAAAATTCAGTTCCCCGTTTATTTTTGTTCAAATAAGAAACAAATTCCGAAAGATATTCATTACTCGCTCTCCATACCAACCAGCAGTTATCCAAGTATCTGCGCAAAATGTCCATTTCAACAATGTAGATATTGTGATAGTTGTCGTAAATAACCTGTTCTTCAAAATATGCCATGAACAAATCAGCGTATATGGGTGCAAAAGAAGCACCCATAGCTGTCCCCTTAGTTTGCAAATAGCATTTATCTTTGTGGAAAAACACATTTTTTGTCAATACGTGTTCTGTTAAACACAGCAAAAGAGGGTTGAAACCTGGCTTGTATATTTCGGTTTTATTGAGCCAGTATTCCAACGCCTCTAGGCCAGCCCAGTGTGGTATGTTGGTGTATAATGATTTTACATCCAATGTGCAAAGTAACCAGTCTGGCTCAAGCTGTGTATCAGAGATTATCGGTAAAAATTCTGTAGTGTCTTGAATCCTAGAGCGGACACATTGTAAAAGGGGCTTAAGGAATTTGGTAAGAAATAGGGATAGTGGTTCTGTCAATGAATTTCTACCAGAGACAATGGGTCTGCCTGGTGGGTGTTGAAGGTCCTTGTGTATTTTGGGTAGGAAATAAATGTATTGTGGACAAGGATTGGAAATAGTGAGTTGATGCTGTGTGTTTTGGGTAATGATACCTTCTGCAACAGCTAAACTAAGGAATGAATCGATCTGTTCTTTGAATACTGGCGTTGGGTCTATGGTGAGTTCAGAGTAATAGCGTGCGTTAGATAATTGTTTCAGTGCTTCATGATAATATTGTAATGAATCCTGAACAACTATTGAACCACCTTTGTCAGCACCAGTGATGACCAGAGTGTGATTATTTGCCAATTTGTTGATATTTTCCATGCAGATTTTGGATACATTATTGGGTAAAGGTGGAGTTGATCTGAACTGAAAATGTAGATGTTTGATCATGGCTTGTTGAAACATACAGACGTGATGATTCATGGGAGGCATAAAGGAAGACCTGTGGTATTTGAATTCATCAGAGATCTTTGATTCTTGTTCCTGAAAAAATACTTTGAGATTAAGAGTTCTACAAAATGAAACAATATCATGGACAAAACTTTCTTCAGAAACAGAAAAGCCAGGAGTGAATGATAATCCTTTATTAAGAATATCAATTTCAGAGGAGGAGAGGACATGTGATGAAATATTAGTAATGTTTACATTGGTTGCTTGTTCACAAACATCTCTAATAAGGTTTCCATGTTGTCCACATCTCTTATGTTTTCTGCCCCCCCTCCTCCTACGTGTAAACCCTGGGAAGTGGTGGAATTCCTTCTCTTTGATGCTGGTGAACCTGTGGCACCCCCTGAATCAGTATCAGGACCTGAAGATGAATACTCATCAGCTGAAGTGTCAGTGTAATTGGGTGTACCTTTTTAAGTATAGATTTGGTCCGTTTCCTCTTGGGATTCGTATGATTCGAAGGAGAAAATCATACATGTTTGTTTTTATTGGTGAAATTAAAGGCATCCCCTTTAGTATAATCATCTAAATCCCTTTGGAATTTTTTCCTATCCTTTTACCCCTCAAGTATTCAATATAACATTTTTTGCTAACTGTTCTTCAGATTGGGTCATCTATTTGGCCAAATGCACATGCCCTGCATTCTACATTGGACAAACATCTAGACCCTTGAAGCTTCGAATCTCTGAACACCTTAGTGATATTAGACATAAGAGAGATACTAATGCTTTATACAAACATTCTTTGATTCATCCAAGTGCTACTTTTAGTTTTACCATCATTGATAAAATCAGAAGATCCAGGCATAATAAACTAGGTTAGCATGATTTATTAAATTTGATGGAGAAAAAATGGATCATTAAACTTGGTGGGCTCTTTAAGCCAGGTCTTAATGAGCATATTTAATTAAGCAACTGACTCAATTGAGTATTTAAATACAGATTCTTTATTGTTGTTTTTCAAACACTGAAGAAGGCTTTGTCTGATATTTGCCAAAACCGGTCTGTTTTTTTAAGAACCTCAAATCAATAAATTTATTTTCAAGGTGCCTTGTATGCTGGTCCTGCTTCTTTTTTTTGCCTTGTATACTTTTCTCTTTGGGACCCTGCAGCTGCCGTACTCGCAGAGGTTGTATCACTTGGAGTTTCCTGTTTCTTCTCTGTGGTTGGCCTGTGGCACTTTCTGTAGTTTTAACTGCACTATTGGAATATTACAATTTTTGGACCTGTCTTTGGCTGAGTTTACCTATTTGGGGATTTAACTTGTTGACTGCACTTTTTCAAAACAACTTCAGGTAATTTCCATTTTTTCTCCTGAACTACGTGATATAAGACTTTTTTGTTTGGCCTGCCTGCTTTGACTGGATTATTATTTGCTAGCTGACGTTACCACTAACAAGGTGCTTCATGGCTCAATTGGTGGCGTCTTTTCTTATCGTATTTTGGTTTAGTTGCTGCATATTTTTCTCCGCCTGTTACAGCAGAGGGAAGTTTAAACAATTACATCTTTGAGGTTTTACATTCCTTTTTCGAGGTTTACAACAAACTGATGCGTGTTTTTTCAATTAAGCGTCACCATTTAGATGTTTGCCATCAGCAAGACATCATCAAGTACTGACTTTATCAATTTCTTTTTGCTTACCACTGTGGACTGATTTCAGTCGATTGGAACGCATCTGCTTATTTTGGGTCTTATTATTTTTTATTCAAAAGTTTTGGTTTCCTGACTTTACATCAAGACATTTTCCATTGGTTCTTACTAACAAGTCAATATGTTTTTTCATTATGGTGGGCAAAGCATTGTTTATTGATAACAACATGAATGATTTTTGTCAATCGCATTTTGTTAAATATTAATAGTTTAACGGATTGGTTGACACAGGACACATAGCATTTCTTTTACATTTTTGTCTGTTTGGAACTGGCATTTAATTTGCAGATGGGCTCTGCACTTCATGTTTATTCTTAAACGTTTGGGCAATATCAGTTGTTGTGTCAGAGGGAAAGTTTTTTATGGTGACAACAAGTTATGAAGTGCTTTTGTAAAAAAAACAATTTAGTCTCTTTCTGCAGCACTGACGGATATTTTTGTATGCTTACTAATATGATAATAGAATCGAAGTTCTGTGCTTCTCGTTTATGAGCCTACCATTGCTTATAGAGGTTTATATGTTGGCGACTGGGTCACAATATTTTTAACCTTACAGCTTATGTGCTTTGGCATTACAATTTTAACATATTGATATTAAGCTATATTTTTAGCTTGGTAGGGTTAAAATAGGACTCTTTACTCAACATTACGTGGGGTTCAGTTTTTGTTTATTTATATGGTGTTTTCACCAGTTGCATTTTTGGGTAATACTCATAACTGAAGCTTATAATTTATACAAATTTATTTTCCTTTTGGCAATTAGTTTCCACCTAGTTGGTGTTGCTTTGTATCATAAGTCGTATGGCAATTGTGTTCTGTACTATTGCTATGACAGTGTCTTTTTAAAGGGATACATATTCACTCACAATTTTTTATTTCAAAGTCCACATTTTTCTACACCTTATCCCAGTGGCTTATTTTTCCTTTGTTAGATTCTGGTTATTTACAGATCTTAACATTTAGCAAATTTTATGTTACTTAAGGCTATTTCTAGGAACAGCAAGAGCCTGTTATTGCTATGTTGCTTTTCTTGGCACTATTGGGCTGTATTCATTTGTTGGTTTGGTCAATGTTTTACATGCTGTGCTTGGGTACATATATAGCTCCAACATTTATATTATTTGAACTGATGTCTTTACACGGTTGATTATTTTTAGCATCTTAGGTAGACGGTTTATTCCTATCCAGACATCTATAGGGTTTTGATTCAATAATACCAAATAGGAAATTGTGATTCTTGGGAGCCGTGTGTCTTACAGTAGGCGCCAGCACATTTATGTTTTTGATTTGTCACTTAAGGCCTATACAAGATATTCAAACCACGATTGTGTGTTACTCCAAGTGTGACATTTTTCATAGTAATTCTATTAACAGGTGTTTTTTCCACTTTTTGATATAGGCTCTATTTTTGGGCCAATTATCTTAATATCATGTCATTATTTTCTCAGGGTTTGACCAAATTTATGGATGTTGTGTGAGTCCGTATAAATATGATTTTTGGTGGTGTACCAACAGACACCCACCGGTATTCCATACATCCTTGTCATGCCTTGCCTTTATGTTTCTTTTTTAATATTTAATTCAGCATTACTGTCAATATTGGTCCCATTATTTTTTTGGGCTCAACCGTGGGCAATCTTGCTGGAAGATATCTGTTAATACCAAACCATTTATATATGGTTTCTGATGACTACTATTTTTGCTTGGCCACTCTTTAGAACTGCTGCAGTGGGATAGTTTTACTGTGCAATGATTCTATATGATTCCATTCAACCTTAATACACATCTTCTCATTATTTTTTCATATTTTCATTCCATATTAGTTCTAGTTATTGAACAATTGGCCAAATATTGCAACATTTCACACATTTTGTACATTATTTGGTAATTTTTATCTATTTTTTTATATTTTCTTTAATACATTCATATATTGATACTGGCCACTTAAATTCATTTAAGTTTATCACTAAGTTAATATTTTGGATCTTGTCTTCTTAGCCTGTCGTCCAATATCACTCCAACTATCATTTTGAGTAAGAAGCCATATGATGCTTTGGACCTAAGGCTTATTGGTTCAGACTGGACCGGCAATAGACCCCATCAACGTGAATAGTTCCTTTTGGGAATATTTTTACATTCACTTATGTCATTTTCAATATTATATAGGTTTGCTGCTTATTGATCCTATATTGAACCGGCTCAGGTCTATTTAACTTTGGTTTTGGTTATTTTGGACAGTGGTCCTCATTAACATATTGAAACATGGAATTGCATCATTTACTAAATGGGCTGTCTTCCGACAGAGATGATCTTTCTGTTTTCGGAATTGGTCCTCTTGGTGAAAAGTTGGATGACCTTGGCAACACAGACCTTGATGATAATTGTGAAAATATTTTTTCAAATCTTAACAAACATATCAGATCCTTGAAAAACAACGTTTGGCATTACAAACTTTTTCGTGCATATTTACTCAAAGACATCACTCCACGAGGGTTATGAGTACGTACCCAACCATTGGTCAATTCCCCTGATGATCTCCTATTGAAACAATGGAATGAAGTTCAACAAGAGACAACCCTCAAATTTGTTGAAATATTGGCAAATT
The DNA here is from genome assembly GCF_019279795.1 of Protopterus annectens. Classification (NCBI taxonomy): domain Eukaryota; kingdom Metazoa; phylum Chordata; order Ceratodontiformes; family Protopteridae; genus Protopterus; species Protopterus annectens. The sequence continues at coordinate 876,412,100 of NC_056733.1, forward strand.
TTCACAACAGAATCATTGAACAAGAAATTAAATCCATTTCTTCCCTTAGTGATATGGCCAAGCAATTTGAGGGTCAGACCATATATACAAACAGTATCAAGAACATAAGCAAGGAACTCATGACATTGGAATCTCAGTTAAAGGATAGGAAAAAGAAAAAGTTCCAAAGGGATTTAGATGATTATACTAAAGGGGATCCCCTTTAATTTCACCAATAAAAACAAACATATACAATTTTCTCCTTTGAATCATACGAATCCCAAGAGGAAACAAACCAAATCTATCCTTAAAAAAGGTACACCCAATTACACTGACACTTCAGCTGATGAGTATTCATCTTCAGGTCCTGATACTGATTCAGGGGGTGCCACAGGTTCACCAGCATCAAAGAGAAGGAATTCCACCACTTCCCAGGGTTTACACGTAGGAGAAGGGGGGGCAGAAAACATAAAAGATGTGGACAACATGGAAACCGTATTAGAGATGTTTGTGACCAAGCAACCAATGTAAACATTACTAATATTTCATCACATGTCCTCTCCTCCTCTGAAATTGATATTCTTAATAAAGGATTATCATTCATTCCTGGCTTTTCTGTTTCTGAAGAAAGTTTTGTCCATGATATTGTTTCATTTTGTAGAACTCTTAATCTCAAAGTATTTTTTCAGGAACAAGAATCAAAGATCTCTGATGAATTCAAATACCACAGGTCTTCCTTTATGCCTCCCATGAATCATCACGCCTCTATGTTTCAACAAGCCATGATCAAACATCTACATTTTCAGTTCAGATCAACTCCACCTTTACCCAATAATGTATCCAAAATCTGCATGGAAAATATCAACAAATTGGCAAATAATCACAATCTGGTCATCACTGGTGCTGACAAAGGTGGTTCAATAGTTGTTCAGGATTCATTATAATATTATCATGAAGCACTGAAACAATTATCTAATGCATGCTATTACTCTGAACTCACCATAAACCCAACGCCAGTATTCAAAGAACAGATCGATTCATTCCTTAGTTTAGCTGTTGCAGAAGGTATCATTACCCAAAACACACAGCATCAACTCACTATTTCCAATCCTTGTCCACAATACATTTATTTCCTACCTAAAATACACAAGGACCTTCAACACCCACCAGGCAGACCCATTGTCTCGGGTAGAAATTCATTGACAGAACCACTATCCCTATTTCTTACCAAATTCCTTAAGCCCCTTTTACAATGTGTCCGCTCTAGGATTCAAGACACTACACAATTTTTACCAATAATCAATTTACCAATACACAGCTTGAGCTAGACTGGTTACTTTGCACATTGGATGTAAAATCATTATACACCAACATACCACACTGGGCTGGCTTAGAGGCGTTGGAATACTGGCTCAACAAAACCGAAATATACAAGCCAGGTTTCAACACTCTTTTGCTGTGTTTAACAGAACACGTATTGACAAAAAATGTGTTTTTCTACAAAGATAAATGCTATTTGCAAACTAAGGGGACAGCTATGGGTGCTTCTTTTGCACCCATATACGCTGATTTGTTCATGGCATATTTTGAAGAACAGGTTATTTACGACAACTCTCACAATATCTACATTGTTGAAATGGACATTTGGCGCAGATACTTGGATGACTGCTCGTTGGTATGGAGAGCGAATAATGAATATCTTTCAGAATTTGTTTCTTATTTGAATGAAAATAAACGGGGAACTGAATTTTCTGTCAGCTATGATAGAGATAAAATTATTTTCTTAGATGTCTTGGTTTGCCATGCATCTGATCATATGCTGACTACAGAAATTCATCGTAAATTCCTCGAAAATAATTCACTGCTCCATACAACCAGCTTTCATCCCCCCCACATCTGCAAAAATATTCCTAAATCACAGTTCATGCATATTAAACGCATTTGTTCTGATCAGCACAATTACAGACACTTCAGAGATGACCTAGTACACCGCTTTCACGATCGTGGGTACAAAATGGGTCAACTATTACATACCAAACACACAGATGACCAGATGGAACATACTGATTTGCTTCTCTACCAAACCAGATACAAATCACCTTCTGCAGTACCTAGATTCATCACTACATATGGTCATAACACTAATACATTGATGCAAATTTTCAACACAATTGGAACATATTAACATGTGAACCTAGACTTCAGGACATTCTTGGGAATAGATGTTCGTTTTCCTTCCGGAAAGGCAAAAACTTATCTGCCTTTTTCAATCACTTTAAACATTTTGAAAAGAAAAGCACTAAAAGCATCCAGACCACACTATCAAACGATCCATTAATTGGATGCTTTCTTTGTGGACACTGCATTTATTGCACCAAAATACTTAAAAATGCCAGTTTCAGCAAGTCAAAACACCCCTCAAGTATTCAATATAACATTTTTTGCTAACTGTTCTTCAGATTGAGTCATCTATTTGGCCAAATGCACATGCCCTGCATTCTACATTGGACAAACATCTAGACCCTTGAAGCTTCGAATCTCTGAACACCTTAGTGATATTAGGCATAAGAGAGATACTAATGCTTTATACAAACATTCTTTGATTCATCCAAGTGCTACTTTTAGTTTTACCATCATTGATAAAATCAGAAGATCCAGGCATAATAAACTAGGTTGGCATGATTTATTAAATTCAATGGAGAAAAAATGGATCATTAAACTTGGTGGGCTCTTTAAGCCAGGTCTTAATGAGCATATTTAATTAAGCACATGACTCAATTGAGTATTTAAATACAGGTTCTTTATTGTTGTTTTTCAAACACTGAAGAAGGCTTGGTTTGATATTTGCCAAAACCGGTCTGTTTTTTAAGAACCTCAAATCAATAAATTTATTTTCAAGGTGCCTTGTATGCTGGTCCTGCTTCTTTTTTTTGCCATGTGAAAAATTATCCCAACCACACATCCTGTTCCTGCTTTTTTTTTCTTTCTGTAAACTGCTGCTGGTTTATGATAGTTTTAAAGGTTATTCAACAACAGAGTTAAGGGCCTAAAGGATTTTCCCATCTTGTGTTCTGAAAGCCAATGTCTCTGTTGTCTACCCCTTATATTAATTTGACTACCAAATTCCCTCCTTCCTTCTCCTCTTTTGCTGGCTGTTGTCAGTAAGCAAAAAAGATCTTTTGATGAAGTTAGGGTTACCATATTTGGTTATACAAAAAAGAGGACAATATATATTTTTTCATCCTCTTAGGGTTGCCATATTCTTCTTGACTGGCCGGGTTGGGACAAAAGGTCTTTCACACTAGGTGAAGACCAAAAAAAAAAAGTCTTTATCAATCAAAAGCTTGCACAGCGGACCCTCTTCTGTTCAATGCAGAACATCAAGTAGTTCCACACTGAACAGAGCTCCATTTTGCAATTTTTTTGACTAGCTCGTATACTGGTATATGAGCCAATCAAAAACTCGCACAGCAGACCCTCTTCTGTTCAATGCGGAACATCAAGCACTTCTGCATTGAACAGAGCTCCGTTTTGCAATTGTTTTGATTGGCTGGTATACTGGTATACAGGCCAATCAAAAAAAAAAGAAAGTGGGGGCTGTTTTGCCGGGACTGTAACCGACAGTGTGGGACTCAGGATTGGCAAAATCCCTCTGAAATAAGGACGTCTGTTTTTTGAAAATTCTGCGATTGGACAAATCGCAGAATTTTCAAAAACCGCCCGGACAGGAGCCCAAAAAGAGGACGTGTCCGGGGAAACCTGGACGTATGGTAACCTTAGATGAAGTCACTTCCCTTAAGCTATTTAAATCCATTCACCCTCTCACTGTATTTCATAGATCCAGAATGCCAACTGTCCACATGCCAATTCATGTTGCGCTTTTAAAGCTGGTGGCTTGAGTTGCCTGTCCTTACTTTGAGTTTGTTTCTGGAAGGTCCTCCTGGTCTCATTTATCTCACTTGCACTAGAAGATCACACTGGAAAGTTCCTCCTCACATGCCCCCTTTTTTTTATCTTCCTGCCTACTTAGTGCAAATTGTAATACCTAGAAGTGTTAACCACTTTTACCATCCTATTTTTAAAATTTGCAACATCTGGGAAAAGGTGCCAATCACTGGAGAGCCTTCTGTATTTTTTGTGTATTCTATAATTACACACTCCTTTTGCTGAGTTTGCTTTACTCATCTAAATATCTAAGCAATGAATGCGATGGAAGGTCAGTCTGCTAGTTTCACCTCTGTTGTCATCCTTTTAGGACTAGGTCTCCTAAGACAGTGTACAAATCTGCTTTATGCTCACAGACCATGAATTTGTCATCATTGATAATTCTGTCTGCGAGAGGTGTAAATCTGGAAGCTTCCCTCTCACCTAAAACGTATGCTGGGAACTTCATATACCTCAGCCACAATCCTGCACTAAATCACACCAAAATGTCTTACCCTGAAGATGTGAAAGAATCACTCCCAAAGCCTTTTAGAAATAAAAAGATTAAATCTCAACAAAAATCAGACCCATCCACCTCACGCATACCTATCATAAAGAGTCATCCTAAGCAAAAACACCCCAAATATACCGTTCTGAACCACAGAAATAGCAAATATGTTTTAGTGATAAACATTACAAGGGCTCTAAGGACCCTAACTTCTGATAAACAGGACACTCATTTTAAATGGAGTTATTCCTATTAAGCTTATATTAAAAAAGATGAGGGTACAACATTGAGCCTTTTGATTGGATATCATGTATTTTAAAAGGTGTTTGAAGATTTCTGTATGATGTCTGAAGAAGGTCTTTTTAACTTGAAAGTGCTCACCTATTGCATTTTTATTGTATTTTAGTACATTAAATTACTGATTTTACTCAGCCTGGTGGTCCGGATCATCATTCTTTTGCTGTTGGATTCTGTTGTGAAGTCGGACTTTAGGTGCGACATCTACAATTGTGTCTTTTGCCTGTTTTCAAGTTGTTTTTTCTTCGTGCACATGGCTGAACAATATCTTGAGGACACTGAGCTGAATTACCACCCAGTGTTATCTGCTACTGTCAAAATAAGTACAGAGAGAATGAAACAACTTATTGCCACAGACAGTAACCCATTGCTAAGTTTAAACTTGGCTAATATAACTGTGTCCTCCTTGGGAAATAATGAAGAGGTAGAGAGAGATGTTTCATTTTTGGAGCAACTGAAAACTTTAGGGAAGGATTTATACAATTTGAAACATCTCTAATGGCAAAGACTGCACCTTGAGGCATGTTTGCTTCACAAGATAGTTCCCAGAGGCATGAGGGTGCTCTGCATGCCTACATATAGAGAACTATTTCCTACTTTGTTGGCCAAATGGCAGCAGCTTAACTTGGACACCAGTTTTGCCTACATGAATTTATTGATAGATTTTTTTCTGCCCATGGAAAAAGAACTAGTGAGTTCAATTGAACTGCAGCAGAGACAAATGGAATCGCGATTTAAGAAGGAGTGTCATCAGGTCAAACTCAATGACCTATACTGTGCTATAACAGCATATGATTCCAAATTGCAACATATTAAAATGAAGAAACTTTCAAGGGACTATAAGGACTTTGTGCAGGGGCATATTATGTGGCCAAGGGATGTTCTCTTGCGGAATCAGCCTCCTGTGACATCTAGCTGGCATGACAATGGACAGTTCACCTTAAACATAGGGGAAAGAGGAGATGGAGGTGATATAGAGACCATAACAGAAGTGATGATATCATCCGGCATCGATGTATCCATGCAAGATTCTACTGTTGAGGAGACCAACAAACAGTTGAAAACGCCACAAGGAGCCTCGAACAGTATGCAAATGCTGTCAAATAGCACAAATGCATTAGGAGCCTGACCAAAAACTTCGAGTTCCTCTTTTCACGTTTTACCTGTACCAGTAAAGAAGAAAGAAAATCTGAACAGGGGTCGGTCGTTGAATCACAACGCAAAGAGACGGAATACATCCATGTAACTGCCATTAACAACAGAAACAGTAATGTATATAATATTTCTGATTACGTTTTATCTGATGCTGAAAACTACATCTTGAGTAAGGGATTAACATTCATTCCAAGCACTGGATCTAATTTCAGTGAGTGTGTGTTGGATTTGAGATTGTTTGCTAGAAATATTGAGTTGAAACACATTTATGGTGTTGAGTCTTGTCCTAGAGACTGTGTTTTGAGGCATCGTAGTGCATTTAACCCCCCCTGTTAATTCTGTGGTTGAAACGTTTATAAATACTTGTGATGATGATATTTTCAAGTTTCTAAACACGAAAAATAAGTGTGTTTTTCATAATTTGAATATGGAACAACTACAAGCATTAAGAACACTTATAAATAATAAGGATATTACAATAACGCCCGCTGACAAGGGAGGGGCAGTTGTAGTTATGAACAGTGAGTACTATCATAACAGCATTCGTATGCTGTTGGGGACTTTAGATACATAATAAACGGTCCATTCCACGTAGGAAAACACTTTAATGAAAACTCAAACGACAACACATAAAAACATATTAAGCGCTTTCATCTCTTCATAAGGAGACTTCATCAGAATAAATTCCTCACCATTAAAAACACCTTTTTATAAGATATAACCAAGTAACATCATCATTTGAATGCACCAATCAATTTCATTTGTGCTTAATTGAATCAATTGTATTAAAAACGTATTCATAGTTTTTCACATATCACATTGGAACTGAAATGAAAATTCTTGCAGTTTGAATGAATAGGAAATATAATTCATTTTGAAACAGCCATAATTACACTTTGAAATATCATTAAATAAAATCTTCAAATATTTTAAAATATAAAACATGTAAATAAATATAAATATGTATATTACAACTCTAAAACTATTTGAGCATATTAGCTCTCTCTATTAACATGGGGGTAATAGATACAAATTCATTTAACCCGGGGGGGGGGGACTTAGCTGCCAACCTGAATTGCCATTCTGTTTCTCTTTTCTTTAATAAATTTTTACAGCCCCCCCCAGGGTTAATACTGATCTTCTCTATAATACCAAATGCTAAATATACTACCTTACTAGTATTACAATTCCCTTTCTTGAAAAAAACTTTGCTCTTTAAAGAATTTTTCAAAACCAAAAAGGATTCCTTCATTATATATACACACTGACTACAATTCCCACAAGGCTTAGTGGCCTGAACCGTACCATCAAAAGTATAGAGCTTGTGTTCCAATAACCTTTTAAAACTTGGTGCAGTCTTGGTTACAAAATGTGGTTTGCTTCCAAAGTTTTTTTCAAGAAAAGGAATTGTAATACTAGTAAGGTAGTATATTTAGCAACCTGTGAGACATGCTCACATTTTTATGTGGGTAAGACCGAGAGGAGTCTAAAAACTAGGATATATGAACATACTAATGATATTAAGAATAAAAAGTTGAGCAATGCTCTGAATAAACATTCCCTTACTTGTTCCTCTTTTGTTAAATTTACATTTGGTATTATAGAGAAGATCAGTATTAACCCTAGAGGGGGGGACTGAAAAAATTTATTAAAGAAAAGAAAAACAGAATGGCAATTCAGGTTGGCAGCTATGTCCCACCCCCCCTGGGTTAAATGAATTTGTATCTATTACCCCAATGTTAATAGAGAGAGCTAATATGCTCAAATAATTTTAGAGTTGTAATATACATATTTATATTTATTTACATGTTTTATATTTTAAAATATTTGAAGATTTTATTTAATGATATTTCAAAGTATAATTATGGCTGTTTCAAAATAAATTAGATTTCCTATTCATTCAAACTACAAGAATTTTCATTTCAGTTCCAATGTGATATGTGAAAAACTATGAATATTTCTTTAATATAATTGATTCAATTAAGCACAAATGAAATTGATTGGTGCATTCAAATGATGATGTTACTTGGTTATATCTCATAAAAAGGTGTTTTTAATGGTGTGGAATGTATTCTGATGAAGTCTCCTTATGAAGAGATGAAAGCGCTTAATATGTTTTTATGTGTTGTCGTTTGAGTTTTCATTAAAGTGTTTTCGTACATGGAATGGACCATTTATGATTTTTTATTAGTATATATACATTTTAAACATTTTTATCAGTGACTTTAGATAAATATCAACGATTAACACCAATAGATACCCAATAGAATTATCAGCAGGGTTAAGCATGAGTTTCTTAACCTTAGGTTAAGCAACCGGATTAATGAAGACACTTTTAAATTTATATTGATTGAACATCCTGTTATTCCTTTGTTCAATGCTTTACCTAAAATACATAAGGACACTAGGAACCCACCACTACGTCTGATCGTATCTGGCAGGGGGTGGGCTACTGAAAATGCTTCTATCTGGGTAGAGGTGCAATTAATAAAGTGCTTAAGTTCTGCACCCAGAATATTGAGGGTTACAGCTCATTTCCTGCAGTCTCTACACTATTATTTAGGTCCTAATGCTGACTTTATGGATTACTTGTTAGTAACCCTGGATACAAGCAATTCGTTTACAGTCTTTACAAACGAATATGGCTTGGTGGCCATTGAAGCTTTTTTAAAACAAGCACAAATTCTGAATCAAACTGACATTGATAGTGTGTGCTTATGATTAGAATGTGTACTGAGCAACAATATTTTTATGTATAATAATTGCTTTTGCCATCAGAGCAGGGCTGTGGCAATGGGCACCCACTGCGCAAACTCATATGCCAACAGGGTGTTGGCATATTGGGAGGATCAGGTAATATTTAAGGCAGCACATCTATGGAAGGTGTCCTGAGTTATTATGTCCATTTTGTGTATGATGTGTTCCTGATTTGAACAGGGACACAGGAACATCTACATAAATTCATCACCTATTTGGAAACTACCACTGACTTCTTGAGATTTACTGTTTCGTTCTCTGATACAACTATAGATTTTTTAGATGTTCGAGTAATGAAAAATGTAGATAAACGGATTGAGACTGTGTTGTATATAAAGGACTGTTGGAGAAATAGTCTCCTAGCCTTTGATAGTATGCATCCTAGATATATGTTTGACAGCATTGCTCAGGGGCAGTTTTCTTGAACATCTAGGTTATGTACTAATGATGAGGTGTATAGAGAGAAATCCACAGAACTTATGGTATATTTAAAAGCAAGGGGATACAATCATAATATGGTACAGCGGGCGTTTAACAAGAGCAATGAGGAGTGATCAAACAGGGCAAGACCCTGGTTCTAAGGAAATGTACAAGTGAGTGATAGGGTGGTAGATATGAGAAGACAGCCCCTACGAGTTACTTTGAATTATAGCAATGATGTGGGAGGTGTATGCAACATCATTCGCCAAAACTGGAAAATCTTACTAACAGATAAGGTTAAGGAATTAATAACTCAGGAACCCACATTTTGCTTTAAGCATAAAAAGAACTTAAAAGACTTGTTATGTACTGACCAACAGGGGGTTAGGAAGCCTGTCACAGAATGACAGGGAACATTTCCCTGTAGACATTGTAAAGCCTGTCAACACATTAGACACAGTAATGTATTTATTCATCCACTGTCTGGGAGGAGATATTCATTGAAACAATATGCTGACTGTTTGACTAGTAATATTATATATTTGGCAGATTATATGCAATGTTATTCATTTTATGTCGGCAAAACAAACAGTAGATTGAAAGACAGGGTGCTACAACATATGTCAGCTATACGTACACCCAACAATACATAATGCTTTGTATCAGCATGTAAAGCAGTACCCTGGGTATTTATTTTCCTTCATGGTTTTGCAAATCATTCATCCAACCAGGAGAGGGGGTGATTTGAAAAACATAACAGAATGTAATGAAACTAGATGGATAATTAATGTGGGTGCTGACAGAACACCCGGTTCAAATGGAGTTATTCCTATTAAGCCTATATTAAAAAAGATGAGTGTACAACATTGAGCCTTTTGACTGGATATTGTGTATTTTAAAAGGTGTTTGAAAATTTCTGTATGATGTCTGAAGAAGAGTTTTTTAACCTGAAAGCACTCACACATTGTATTTTTAGTACATTAAATTACTGCTTTTACTCAGCCTGGTGGTCCGGATCATCATTCTTTTGCTGTTGGATTCTGTTGTGAAGTCGGACCTTAGGTGCAAAGTCTACAATTGTGTCTTTTGCCTATAAATAGGACTATGGCACGGGAGTGGTACATGTAAGATAAAACAACTTAGGATGTAAAACCCTGAGGGACATGCAAAGTGACATGTCAGGAATTTCCATGCATGTGACAAATGCAGGTAAGACACTGGTACGGAGTGGAATCCTTACTTCATCTGGAATGATACCTAGATTTAAAAAAAAAAGATAATTGGCTTAATAATTATTTTAGTAGCAGGTGCCATTCCTGGGGGATCCAGTGTGTATCAGCATGGGACGAGATGCTCGATAGAGCAGTTTGCTTCACAACAAATGGTCTGCACCTTTTGTTACAAGGCTTCTGTAACTGGCTAAAGCCTTTGATGCCCCTAGTGCCTTTTTTGGGCCGAGTTCAGTTGATGGCTATTCCAGTGAAACTAATATATCAGTCCTAAAACTGGATCACATTAAGGTGTCTCTCTTCAATGCCTGAAGTATGAACGAATTGTCTAATCTCAAGGCATTTCTGTGTTTAAACAGCATTCATGCCTGTGTAGTTACTGAGTCCTGGTTTAAATGCAAAGGGAGTAATACCACTATATTGTGGCTTTGTGCTTTTTTTGCCTTCAGACCCAATCGCAACCGTGGTGGAGTCTCCATATTTGTTACGTCACAAATCATCTCAGGCAGATCCCTAGGAACCCACAAACTGAATTTACTGAATTATAGATCACACTAGACAGGACTAGTTATTGACTAGTATCTTGTTATAGAACACTTTCTTGGTCTCTTGATAACAATGAAAACTCCTCAGTATTTTAATCGATCTCCTTATCAGCAAAAACTCCATTACTTTTGGTGACTTTAACTTCACTTCAATAAATCTGTGACACATCTACCTCCAATGTAGGATATGCCTAAAAATCAAAAGGCTTAATAAACAAAAACTCCCTTGGGCAGTTGGTAAATAAATCTACTAGAGAACAGGTCTATGTTCAGCCATCGAATGAGAAATCCAGCGAACCTCTGATCATCGTACTTAAAACATCGAACATTCATTAGAACTGATCAATTAAGGACTCATACATAAGACAGAAGAGGTCACTTACGGTTAATCATTTGTGAACTGAGGGGGTGGTGCTAGGAACTAAACCTCCTATTTAAAGGGGTAAAATAAAACATTTCAGAGCTTTATTAGAAAGGCTCACACAGACTCTGCTACACTTTGCTGGAAATGAGAGGTTAGTTTGCTTTTTATTTGTTGTATTTTGTATTAGATTGTTGCCTTTTTATATTTTGAATACTGTGATGTGTTTTCTTTACCTTGTGTTTCACTTGTATTCTGCTTTTAACTGCATATTAAACCTTCAAAAGGGACCACAGCTCTGTCTCTTGTGAGTCAGACAGAAAACACCACTGCCTTTCTAGTTGCCTGCCTCTTATGTTAATTTGACCATATGTCTCATTTCCTCTCTGCTTTCACTGGCTTGTGTGAGTAAGCAGAACATTATAATTTTGTGAAATCACTTCTCTTCAACTATTTAAATTTATTGGCCATCCTACTGTATTCCATAGTACCAGAATACAAAAGTGATCACCCCCTTTCAATCTATCTTGCTGTTTTAAAAATAGTGACTCTCCACTAAAACTTAACTTGTTAGAGAGGTAAAACTTAAGTAACCTGCTTTCACATCTAACTTCTCTAGCACACATTGCAGTGTTTAGGATAAACCATTTTTTTCATCTTATCTTTAAGCATCCCTGTGACTAGCACTTGCTCTAATACCTGCTGGAAAGCACTAGGAAGCTTTAAACTGATACAAGTACTCAACTCTCCTTATTAGTAAGGAGAAATTATTTATAATTAATTAAGGAGAATTTAATCATAGGCACTAAACAGACTATAATTGCAAAGTACCATGTTAAAGGGAAGGAAAAAAAGCTCCTGTACTTTACAAAAAAAGCACCAAATCAGGCATGTCCAAGGGTCAGCTTCCGGTGATTTCTCCTGTCCACCTGGTGAATCTGGGCATACTGGGGCAATGCAGCAATTGCCTCATATACACAGACAACCCTCTCCTCCTACCACCCAACATTATAACCTGTGAGAGATGCACTTACATAGCCAAACTGGAAGCAAAGCTCTCTCTACCCAAGATTGTGCTAGACAGTCAAGAGGAGAAGGTGAACACCCACACTACACCTCAAGCAACACATAGCCCTTCTAAACTCACACCACCAACACTTGCTGATAGCAACACTAAATCCACATATGCGGAGGCCTTTAACTGTAACCTGTCCAAGCAACAAGGACCCCCGAAGATGAAATGCAAACAAATACCAATCACAAAGTGTCACATAGCTCACAACACCAGTGTGCCACCCAGCAACAGCCCCTAAGGCAAGACAACATACCTAACACTTTAGTCATAGGTGACTCTATAGTCAGGCACACTGATGTCCCACTCACCAGGCTGAACAAGGAGAAAATTACAGTCAGCTGCCTGTCAAGTGCCAGGATCCACCACATAACGCACGCACTCAAGTCACTCCACAACAAGGACAAATATGACTCTGTCATTGTCCATGTTGGAGTGAATGACTTGAGACATACCTCCCTGGACTACATGAAAAGAGACATGGAAGAGCTCTCACATCATGTGGCCTAGGCAGGTATGACCCTAATCCTGAGTAGCATCCTGCCTTTGCCCAGAATACCACAATATAAGGACAAAATGATTGACTTCAACAACTGGCTAAGCTTCTGGTGTCATTCAAAGGGGATCCAGTATCTGTCTGCCTGGGACGACATGATCAACAGACCACGATGCTTTGCCAGAGATGGTCTGCACTTGTCACCCCTGGGATTCAGGTTACTGGCTAAGGCTCTTGCCACCCCTATAGTGCCTTTTTTAGGCAAAGTTCAAAGGATAAAACCACCACCGTAACATATACAAGCATGCAAAATCTGAAGGTAATGCTACTCAATGTTAGAAGTCTAAACCTCAAAATGCACTCTCTCGAGGCACTCCTAAAAATGTAGAACATTGACATCTGTGCAGTAACTGAGACCTGGTTCAAGGCTCCAGAGAGCACCCCTGCAATACCAGGCTACAATTCTTACCACACTTTTCGGCCATCAGATCAGGATCGAAGCACTAAAGATGGAGAAGTGTCCATATTCACCAAGGATACTCACACCACCAGGCTAGTTGCGCAACACAATGCATCTGAAATTCTCCAGGTGCAACTAACACTAGGTAAGACTGCAATCCAAATTGTAGCTTGCTACAGATCCCCCACCATGCCCCAAGATTTTCACTACATATTTCTAAACATACTGGAAAATATTAAGATACAACAAAACACCCGAATACTGGGTGATTTCAACTACCCTGCCATTAACAGGGAAAACTACTCGTGTACCAACACCTTTGCCCAACGGTTCTTGGAATTCATAAATTCCAATGCCCTGGATCAACTAATCCATAGTCCCACCAGGGGCTCCAATATCCTAGACTGGTAATTACCAACATGGGAAATTGATGCTCCACACATATGGTCTCCCCCTCGTTGGTCAGGTCAGACCATAAGCTAATCAGCCTAAATATCCACATCCCACCCCCACTCTCCTGTAAGGAAACCTCCATAAAAAACTTCTCCAAAGCCAACTTCATGCTACTCAAGTCAGAAGTGACAAACTTCATCTCACCCATGCAGACAGGAACTGAAAGTTCGACTGTTGAGTCCTACACTAAGGCACTGTATGAGCACATCCACTCATGCATGAATCGTGCCATCCCAAATAGAACCAAGATGCTCTCCTCCAAAAAAAGGAAGCCAATCTGGTGGTCCCCTTCCACAAACAAACTTTACAACAAAAGGAAGAAATTGTTGCAGAAAAGAGAAAAATCCCACGATGCAAAAAATTCCCTTACCAGCCTCAGTAAAAAGCTGAGATCCCTCATAAAATCCTTCAAAGCTAGTTATGAAAATAAAATTGCCAAAGATTCCAAAGACAACCACAAGGCATTCTATAACTATGTCAAGAATTTAAATGGTAATGCTCAGATCTGCTCTGAGTTACAACAGAATGGCATTAAATATACTGATCCCAAGGATATTTCCAATATCCTGGCAGATCGATTCAGTGCCAACTTCACCCCCCCTCTCACCCCCTAAATGGCCCATCTCAATACAGGAAGATTGCCAAATTCCAGCAATAACGGCCACACAGGTAAAAAACGCACTCTCCAAAGCTAAGAATGCAGCATCCATGGGACCAGATGACATCCCGGGCTGTGTACTACGTGAACTACAAAATGAACTGACACTTCACCTAAGTGTCATGTTTAATCATACCCTCACCTCAGGCTTTGTGCCCACTGAGTGGTGCATAGCTACAGTTATCCCACTCCAAAAGGGGTATCCACCTTGGATCCCAGGAACTACTACCCCATCAGTCTGATGAGCCTGATCTGCAAGGCCATGGAACGTATTATCATGGAACTTATAAACAAAGATATTGGCAACCTTCAAACACTGGACCCCACCCAGTTTGGGTTTGTGAAGGGTGGATGTTGTCTCCTGAACCTGATTGACTTCTTCGAATCAGTCTCCAGAGCCATGGATGAGGGTAAGGCAGTCCACACAGCCTATCTGGACCTCGCCAAGGCCTTTGACACCATCCCCCACTGTGGAATCATAGATAAACTTACTAAACTGGGCATTAATCCTTACATCACTCAATGGGTTGCCAAATAGCTTACTGACAGAACTCACACTGTAAAAGTAGTTGACTCCAAATCCAGCTGCAGACAAGTGGAGTACCTCAGGGTTCAGTCCTGGGACTGCTCTTGTTTGGCATCTACTTCTCTGAAGTACAGGCCAACACTAAGGGACTCTGGCTAACAAAGTTCGCAGATGACTGCAAACTGGGAGCCATTATTGAATCCCCAAATGATGTGGATACTCTACAAAAGGGCCTTACAGAAACAGATGCTTGGTGCCAGAGCAATGGGCTCAAGCTCAATGCCAAGAAATGCATAGTTATCCCCTTTGGGAAAAAACATGTACCCGTGAATTACCACATAGCTGGCAGTACACTAAACACCGAAAGTGTGATAAGAGACTTCGGGACACAGGTGGACAATGGTCTCACCTTCGATAACCACATCGCCACAACAGTCAGGAAATCCTTCTATGTGGCACACCTCATCACTAAGGGCTTTCATCCAGAAAAAGGAGGTAATTGTCCCACTGTACTCATCCCTCATTAGACCCATTATAGAATACAATGGCCCATTTGGTATATACCTCTCAAGACATCTGCAACAACTGGAAAGGCCACATAAATATCTCACTAAAAGAATCACAGGCCTAAAGCAGATGCCCTGTGCTGACCACCTTAAAAAAACTCCAGCTATACTCTTTTGCATATCGTCTACTCAGAGGTGATCTCTGCTTAACATACAAGGCCATGTCAAACCCAGAGCTGTTGGACATACTACACTTAAAGAAATCCCAATCCCTCAGAGCCACACGCTCCAGGGATCTAAACCTTGTCATCACAATAAACAAAACATGCTAGAGGGGTAGGTTCCTGACCCAGAGACTTACCAGACTCTGGAACAGATTGCCCATAGATGTCAAGCAGAGCGCCTCCCTGGCCCTCTTCAAAAGGAACCTTGAAAATTGGATGGAAGAAAGGAAATTCACCCCAGGGATCACATCAGTCACCCTGCCAGACAGGGGTCCAGGGAAGTAAATAGTATGGGAAGAAATAGCCAGGGAATTATTATGGCTAGGGTTGTATAAGCCCTAGGGCTGATAGCCTAGTACCAACCTATGAACCTAAACTTCAGCGAACAATCATCGAATATTTTACCTAGGGAAAAAGAGACAGTGGACCAACATTCATACTGAAACACACACCGCATTTTATTAAACCCACCTAGATGGAGTTCTATGCCCCCATACACCCCAATGTGGGAGGCTGCCCCCCCCCCCACACTTATACATACCAACTCCGAGATCACACTACAGCAGGGAAAAGGGCAAATTTCCTAATACTGGCCAACCAACTCCATTCCCTGGGTAAAATATTTGATGACTGAACATTCGCTGAAGTAAACATTCAATATTTTAAGTGCAATGAACAGAGGTTCGATGGATTTCTCATTTGATGGCTGAATAGACCCCCTACAGGACACAATACTGTTGACCTAATTCTTATAGCTACAGCCACTTAATATACCAGCAAGCTTCACTAAGGAAAAAATAAGGAGTTAGCAATCCCTAGCACCATAGATAAACTCAAGACAAATGAAAGAAACTCCTTAAATCATACATTAAATTCAAAACCTCTCTTCTTTAAGATATCAAAAGCATTATAAAAACTACAAAAAATATCAGATCCATTAAAAGGGCATATGAGCTTAAATTGGCCACTGAAGCCAAAGATAATGAGAAACACTTTTTTTTTTACATTGCTCTGAACTTACTCATAAATGACATCTCCTGTTCTGACCCAATAGACATTGCCATTATCATTGCAAAGAAATTTAGTGCAAACTTCATCCCCTGAGACTTCTATCCAAAGCCTTGAAATATCTGAATCCCCAAGTCCCTCAATAATCTATAAAAATCATTTACTGAAAATGTTAAATACCAAAAATACATCCTCCAGGGGACTTGACAACAGAGGTGGTCACTTAATTAATAGTGTTAAACATGCCCTTCAGACACTCTTTAAACTGTTCAACCTAAGTTTAGCTGTTGGCTTTGTCCCTGATGAGGGGTGCACTGCAAGGCTGATGCCCCTCCATAAAGGTGTCTTTACAACCCACCATGGTAATTACAGACCTATCAGCCTTAACAAGCCTCATCTGCTGAATCATAGAACATATTATAACTGACCTTCTAAACTACAGCATCAAGAATCTTGCCAGACTTGACCTCCAGCTGTTTAACTTTGTAAAGAATAGATCCATGCTTCTCAGGATCTGCTCATTGTTATACTTTTGTTCTACAACATGCACATTAATGGAATGTGGTTTTCTCTTGCCACAGCTTCTACTAAACTGATTATGTACCCATCAGTCTAAATCTTATGTGTCATGCTGTCCTTGTTTCTCATGGCCCTGACTCTTGCCACCAGGATAACTTTAACTCACTTTCACTTCATTCCTATTTCATGTCCTTTTATCTGTGTCACACATACATACGTTTAACAATTTCAGTTGTTCTGAAAACAACCACTGCAAGATATAACAATAAATCTGCTTCTTTTAGAAGCCTGCCCCTTATTAGATCAATCATACCACAAACAAATGATTCTAATACAAATAAATCACATAACTCTTTTGCTGTACTCTAATTCAGTGCATGTAGAGGGACTGCAGCATCCCAGACTCTGTTAAGAAAAAGCTACAGGATAGCAAGTTTTTACAGGCTCACAACCGACTTTTTACTTATAACGGCAGTGCTTTCTTCTCTAATGCAAACATCAGCAACACTGTAAACATTGACGCTAACTCTGTGTAATATACAGAAACAAAGAATACTGGACCTTTTCAAGCTTTGTGGATGTTTTGCTCACAGTCAGGAATAAATCAAATTTCTAAACACACAGATTTCAGTTCTCTGACAGGTTTTAGTGAAAGACTATGAAAATGCACTCTTTATGAAAGATGAAATTACTAAGAGGATTTCACAGTGAATTTTTCTGCATTTTTCTAATAGTTTGACTTTCACCTGAACAAATTTCTTCACTTATACACCATCCAGAGAGAGATTTGTATTTCTGATACCATACTGAACAATTTATTTTTCACTTCTACAATGGCCATTTTTTGCTTCTGATAACATTTGCTATCCTAGTACATAAAAGTCTTCACTTCTGACATACACATGCCTGCTTCCATGAGCATTTACAAAGAGCAAATGTAGCACACTGAAACCATGCCAAATGTCAGACACATGAACATTCTACACAGGCATAAGGCATTAAATGCTTAAAGAAATATTCCATATAAATTAGTTATCTCAGGGAATGCACACTTCCATGTAGTGCCGTCTCCGCACAATGTGGTTCTCAAGTCTGCATGCATTGTGATTTAAGGTATGTAAATGGATTAATGTCTCATATAAACTCTCCCATCTCCTAACAACAGACTCCAGAAAAGAAATAGCTGTGCTCTCTCAATCAGAATGTATCGTACTTTTTATTGGACTAAATTTATTGCAGAATATTAGCCATTTCATATGTGCAGGGGCAGAGTGTCTGCCTGAGAATCTGGTGACTCACGATTAACTAGCTGGGGGGAGGGGGGTAAGCCTGAGTAGCTGAATGCCAACTCACCTAACTTGAAGAACGTGTGTGGGATTTTGCAGCACAATGCTAACTAGCTGAAGCTGGAAAGCAGCATTGCTGTCTCACAATGCATGCATGTGCATAAATGACGATTGCAAATGTTATCACGTTTTAGGCAGGAGCCCTCATGGGCACATGTATATGTCATTTCACTGTACACCCCCCTCTCTTCCAGGGATGTTTAGGGCATACAAAAATTCCTAGCTGTCAAGAATTTGAGATATTTTAATCTCTTCTCTCTCCCACCAAATACAGTTAAAATGCCCACCCAGCTGTGGCCAGACTGGTGGCCACAAATCATGAGGTCAGTCAGTTTGTTGACTGGTAGTGGAGAAGAAATAGACACACTGATTCTTACAGATGGTCATCCTGACCAAATAGGGAAAAAATAAAATAAATACGTAAAGTAATAACTTTACAATGCCTTGGTACTGCAGTCAGGTCAAAATTAAATACTAAGATTTATATTCTCTCCCATAAGCATTACTTTGATACTCCAGCTAACGCATCCTGGTTACCAGTTATAGCAAGAGCCTCTTTAATCCTGAAATTATTAACACTTAAATTTCCTAAGTCCCACCCCACTTAACCACACAAAAGGAGAGAATGCTTTCCCAAAAGTTATGACAGCAAATTGGAATGCCCTCCTCAAGAGCCAAGATTTACTACTGATTATAAAATTTTTAGTAGACAAAAAACGCATTTATGAAAATTATTGGTCCTGCTGGTTTCATGAACCTTGGTAATTAAATCTCCTTTATCAAAGTCAAATTCAGTCTTAAATAGAAATAGAATTTTACCCCTTCTCCATGGCCCTCCTAAAGGCAGTCTATCCTGTCATATTGCTTGTAAATACTTACACATTTCACACTACTTTATAACAAAATGCCTGGGTATGAGAAGTTAAGAAACAGCTAAACATTTGAAATATATTATCACTATAATAATCAATATTACTAACTATTGCCTTTGGTTGAAAGTCACAGAAATATTGCAATACTTAAGCATGTTAACTAACACTGTTTCCATTACATACGTTACCTGTGTATAACACTGTTTACATTACATACCTTACTTGTGTATAACACTGTGTACATTACATACCTCACTTGTGTATAACACTGTTTCCATTACATACCTTACCTGTGTATAACACTGTTTCCATTACATACCTTACCTGTATATAACTACACCATGTTACTTTTGATGCAATTGTTGCATGATTAAGGCTGTGGTTGAAAAGGGTCTTTTTGTCAGCACCTCCTCACCCAGCTAACATATGTAAAATAAAAAAAATATGACTTATTTAACTTTCAGAGGAATACAAGACTGCCTAACAAAATGTACAACTTTGAAAAAGGAATCACCTATAATTCAGTCTTCTCTGCTGCACCTTTTATCTTAGTTCTGGAAAGTATACAACCTTTATTTATTTTTAATAATATTTGAGCTCCAAGTCCATATTTTGGTCCCTCAGTCTTTTTACATTCAAAAGAATCATAGCCTTCTTGTCTGTGAGTTCGAATGCACGTAGAATGCTTGTGCACACCTACTTTTTCAGATGTCGTGACATATATATTCATAGATATAAAAAGAAAGACAGACAGAGAAGGAACTGCTGAGAGAGAAACCTTGAACATAGAAAATCAAATTATTTTACACAAGTACACAAACTCTTATCCATGAAAGACCCTGACAAAGCATAGAAATATGCACACATATTTATAAACTTCTCATTTTAAAAGGTAGCAGAGGAGATAAGAAACTTGTTTTGAAAAATATTCTTACCTTTTGCATGACAGCTAAACAAGCCAAGG
Organism: Protopterus annectens; assembly: GCF_019279795.1. NCBI lineage: Eukaryota > Metazoa > Chordata > Ceratodontiformes > Protopteridae > Protopterus > Protopterus annectens. The sequence continues at coordinate 876,432,379 of NC_056733.1, forward strand.
GCACTGCTTACAGATGGGGCCACGCTCTTCTTAAGCTAAATGGTTTACGGTAACGGATGTTCGTCTGTGGGCTGATAGTATGGAAACAGAAGCAGGAGTGGAACTGAAGCAATGGTTGAAGGAGGACCATGTGATAAGGAGACATTATGAGAAAAGAGCACACAGATCACAATGGAGGCTATAGAAATTTAATAGGAAAGCTTTACCTGTTTTCCTAAACAACAGCAAAAATTACGTGATTTAAGTGGGCACACCTAGAGGAAAAGATAACGAGCCATCACATGACCACTCTTACTGGTAAGACTGGGAGAATGTAATGAGCCATCACATGACCACTCTTACTGGTAGGACTGGGAGAATGTAACGAGCCATCACATGACCACTCTTACTGTTAGGACTGGGAGAATGTAACGAGCCATCACATGACCACTCTTACTGGTAGGACTGGGAGAATGTAACGAGCCATCACATGACCACTCTTACTGGTAGGACTGGGAGAATGTAATGAGCCATCACATGACCACTCTTACTGGTAGGACTGGGAGAATGTAATGAGCCATCACATGACCACTCTTACTGGTAGGACTGAGAGAATGTAACGAGCCATCACATGACCACTCTTACTGGTAAGACTGGGAGAATGTAACGAGCCATCACATGACCACTCTTACTGGTAGGACTGGGAGAATGTAACGAGCCATCACATGACCACTCTTACTGTTAGGACTGGGAGAATGTAACGAGCCATCACATGACCACTCTTACAGGTAGGACTGGGAGAATGTAACGAGCCATCACATGACCACTGTTACTGGTAGGACTGGGAGAATGTAACGAGCCATCACATGACCACTCTTACTGACCACTCTTACTGGTAGGACTGGGAGAATGTAACGAGCCATCACATGACCACTCTTACTGGTAGGACTGGGAGAATGTAACGAGCCATCACATGACCACTCTTGCTGGTAGGACTGGGAGAATGTAATGCTGGGATTTTTAGTGTTCCCTCAACATCCCTGGAAGACAGGAGCATGCAGTGACACATTTACATGCCCTTGAGTGCTCCTGCCCAAACTGTGCTACCACTGTCACAAGGGAACAGCAGAACAATGTTACAAGCCATCTGATCATCTGCATCACTGGTAGGGAATATAATGAGCTTTAACCATCACTGGTGGACTGGCGGAATGTAAAAAGTGGTCATACCCCAATTTTCACTGACAGGATGATCAGTAATATTACAAACTGTTTATTCCCTATAGAGAATGGTAGACTGACAATGAGACTTGAGGGATAAGGAAGGAGCATGACTTCAACCATCATATGGCCACACTCACTACTGGGACTGGGAGAAAGAAATGAACCATGATGCTACTGTTTGCACTGACGACCCATGTCACGACCACTTTTACTGGTTGTAGTAACATAAGCTAATGATCTGTCACAGTATCCTTCAGACTAGTGTCACTGGGACAATGCTATGATTGGTGAGAGTATCACTGCCAGTGGTCATCTGGAGTGAGTCCACTAAGTGGTCATCTGGAGTGACTCCACTAAGTGGTCATCTGGAGTGAGTCCACTACCGCAGGAGGTGGGAATAGGAGAAAGGAAGCATGAACATCAGAGACAAAGAAACACAAGACCACAAAGGCAAAAATCAGTAGAAGGTCTAAAGAGCAGACAGATGTGAAGGTCTGACAGATGTAAACAAGCAGAGGAAAGAAGGGGTGAACCATGATGTATAGAAGTGCAGTTCGGCAACAGTCAAAGAACAAAGAAATATAGAGGAATATCAGACAGGAGAGAAAGGAAGTGGAAATACAGTTATGGTGGAATGCCTGATGAGAGGCAGAAAAACAGGAAAGACTTATGGAGGAGTTTCAGAGGAGAGGCAAAGGAAAGTGATTGACAGTTAAAAATGGAATATCAGGGGAAGTGAAGAAAACGGGAGACAGAAATAAGGTGGAACATCAGACAGAAGGAAATAGAAATGGAAAGACAGTTAAGTTGAAGAGTTAGATGGGCTAGAAAAGGAAAAGGAAGCACAGTTTATTTATTTATTTATTATTTATTTTCCATTTGTTGACCGGGCTAGTCTAGCTGGATCAAAGTCCATTTTCAGTAGAGGCCCGGGGAGAAAAGCTCCACAGATAAAAGCAAGGTAATTGAAAAACAAGTACAATATACTTATGAGACAGGCAATGAGCAAAATACAATGATATAAGTCCAGGTATGGTTGTACAAATCTAAGAAAAAACAAATAATACCAACTATGCGATGAATACTTTTGTACTACTTACTGAAGTTCAAATGTAATGGATACTTATAAAAACATTAATTGTAAAAAAAATATTTTTTATTTTTTTTTTTTTTTTTTTTTTTTTTTTAAGGTGGAATGTCAGATGGGGACAGGTACTTAAGGTAAACTGTTAGGTGGGACAGAAAGAAAGGAAGCTGCATTTACAGTGTAATGTCATATGAGAGGGAAAGAAAAGGGCAGGCATTTAAGGTGGAATGTCTGTCCACTGGAGAAAAACAGAGAGCTCAAGGGAAAGGTGTGGTGAGCACAGGATGTAGGGAAATGTGGAGGGGCAGCAACTGACATATTCCACCACCAGTCCATCACTCCCTTTCAGCATTACCCTTTCACCCACTGTCCTACAGCCTTCTGAATGTCTTCACAGATTCCCTTTCTGCTATCTGCTCTGATATTTTATATCACGGATCCACAATCCTAGCTATAAAGAAATACTTCATCAGATGCGTGACAGAGTTGCTCTCTACCAACTGCTATGTTCCGCCCACATCCTTCCTGTTCAGGGACAGCCTAAAATTGATGTGATCTTCTGCACTCATATCATACATCCCTGTCCCTTTTCATCATTAGTAGGACAACTGACTCCAAACAAGAGACAGAAATAAAAAAAATAAAAGTGAGTTGATGAAAAGCACAGCACTTGAAGAAAATATGTGCCAGTCAATTAATTAATATACTGCATTAACATGAATTTCAAAACAGTCTGGCAATATCACAGCAAAATAGATTTCTGTAATACAAGAATACATGAGAATACATGGTCAGTCTGCCCACTAAAATGCAAGGCAATGCATACAAAATTGGAACAAATCCACAAGCCCTTTTTCCAATTTTTACACATGGGCTTGGGGTGTCACTTCAACACTGACAATCATCTAGAGCCAAAGTTTACACCGCTGGGTGGCTAGCCCTGCTGCAGTAGGTCATTCACACTACACACACTCACACATGTGGCCAATTTAGAGCATTCAATCCACCTACTGCATATCTTTGAATGTGGGAGGAAACTGGACCACCAGGAGGAAACCCACACAAACACAGGGTGGACATGCAGACTCCACACAAAAGGCACCCCAGCCAAGAATCGAACTGCGGGACCTCTTGCTGTCAGCTGACAACATTATCAGCTGCGCCACTCTGCCACCCTGCATATAAAACTAGAACTTCTCTTAAAATGAGAAAAAGCAACTAGAAAGTAATAACCGCAACCGATCTGGTTCCGACTGAAAAAGGAGCAATGGCACTGTGCAACGTAAACACATCTTAGCGCTCTGCTGCTTAAATTAACAACAATGAATATGTATTTTTTAAATGGCTAAAGAAAAGTTTTAACCAAATAAAACAAGCTTCAGTTTGAATCAGAAGCACTGAAACAGCCATTTTAACATCTAAGTCAAATGAAAATGTGAGTAAATAAATAAGCAAATAAAAAGATAAAGCAATCTGTGAAAAATTGAAAGTCTAAGAAAACAGATGGTGGTGGTAGTGGTGGTAACAGGCTCTATAGAGCCCAGATACAGTCACAAAATTGCTGTGTTCCTCACAAGTAGACAAAATTGGCTATTCTGAATATCTGACTTAAAAGAAATTGTCAACATGGGGATAAATCAAGATGTTCTTTTCATGATCTATTTGACTGGAGATGTCCTGGCCTTGCACCAGATCGGTTGCTATTACTTTCTATGATCCCTCATAAAATCATCCAAGGTCGGTTTCGAAAGAAAAATTGCCAAAGACTCTAAAGATAATCACAAAGCCTTCTTTAGCTATGTCAAGAATCTAGATGGCAACTCTCAGATCTGCTCTGAGCTGGTGCAAAATGGCAACAAATACACTGAACCAACTGACATTGCCAACATCCTGGCTAACAGGTTCAGTGCAAACTTTACCCCCCCTCAACCCCAAAAGGGCCCGTGTCCATCCCAGAAGAATGTACAGCCCCAGACATCACAGACACACAGGTGAAAATAGCCCTCTCCAAAGCCAAAAACACAGCATCAATGGGACCGGATGGTAATCCCAGGCTACGTCTTACACGAGCTCCAAAATGAACTAAACCCTCACCTAAAATCACTGTTCAAACTCAGCCTTACCACAGGCTATGTACCCAAAGAATGGTGTACAGCAACAGTTATCCTGCTCCACAAAGGTGGTGTCACAACAGATCCTGGGAACTATTGCTCTATAAGCCTGACTAGCCTGGACTGCAAAGCTATGGAGCAAATCATCATGGAACTCATTAACAGAGACATTGGGAACATCCAGACACTGGACCCTACCCAATTCAGCTTTGTTAAAGGCAGATCTTGCCTCCTAAACCTAGTTGACTTCTTTGAAACAGTTACCAAGGCCATAGATGAGGAAAAGGTAGTCCACACAGCCTACCTGGACCTTGCTAAGGCCTTCGACACCATTCCCCACTCTGGCATTATAGATAAGCTTACAAACTTGAACATTAACCCCTATGTCACGAGATGGATTGCCAACCAGCTCAGGGATAGAACTCACATGGTCAGAATTGCGGGTGCCATGTCCACCTCTAAACCGGTTACAAGTGGCATCCCACAGGGCTCAGTCCTGGGACCCCTCCTGTTCGGTATATACTTCTCTGAGGTACAGGCAAGCATGGGAGGATTATGGCTGACCAAGTTCGCAGATGATTGCAAACTGGGGGCCATAATTGACTCTCCGGCTGACAGAGACTAATACCTGGTGTCAGAACCATGGCCTCAAGCTAAATGCCAAAAAGTGCATAGCCATCCCCTTTGGGAAAAACAAAGTGCCCACGAACTACCACATAGGTGGTAATCCACTAAGTATGGAAGGTGTAATTAGGAATCTGTGGACCCAGGTAGATAGCAACCCTCTTTTGATAATCACATTGCTAAAGTGGTTAGAAAATCCTTCTATGTAGCCCATCTGATCACAAAAGGACTCACATCTAGATCAAGAGATGTCATTGTGCCCCTCTACTCATCAGGCCCATAATAGAGTACAATGCCCCATATGGAATGTACCTTACTCGACACCTGCAACAGTTGGAAAGACCACAGAAGTACCTCACCAAGAGGATTGTGGGCCTCAAACAGATGCCCTATGCAGCTCAACTAAAGAAACTCCAGCTCTACTCGGTTGCTTACCGCCTACTCAGAGGCGATGTCTGCCTGACGTACAAGGCCATGTCCAACCCGGAATTAATGGACATGCTCCACCTCAAGAAAACCAAATCTCTTAGAGCCACATGCTCCAAGGATTTAAACATCAGGACAACAATAGACAGGACATGCTGGGGGGATAGATTCCTGTCCCAGAGACTTCCCTCACTCTGGAATAGAATCCCAATTAATGTTAGGCAGAGCCCCTCACTGACTCTCTTCAAGGGAAATCTTGACGAGTGGATGGGAAATTGTAAATTTACCCTGGGATCACTTCAACGGCTGTGCTGGACAGAGGCCCAGGAAACTAATCTAAAAGGGAGTCGAAAGCCAAAACATTCTGGCTAGGCTTATAAATGCCCTTGGGCAGATAGCCTAGAACCTAACTATGAACCTATGAACCTATTGTTGTCTTTATTTACATCAATAACTTAGTCCCTTCCCCTAGTATCTGTTGTGCATGCTCAGAGATGTGAAAACATGCAGCTATGCCTTCCCCTATTAACATACCTGTTCCTACATACACTTCACAAAGGCTGCTAACTGCATGCCCCTGGCCCATATGCTGCATGCAGCTATGCATTCACGCTAGTAACATACTTGTTCCTGCATACATTTCACAAAGGCTGCTAGCTGCATGTCTCTGGCCCATATGCTGCATGCAGCTATGACTTCACCCTAGTAACATACATGTTCCTGCATACGTTTCATAAAGGTTGCCAAGTGCATGTCCTTAGCCCATATGCTGCATGCAGCTATGCCTTCATCCTAGTAACATACATGTTCCTGCATACATTTCACAAAGGTTGCCAAGTGCATGTCCTTAGCCCATATGCTGCATGCAGCTATGCCTTCACCCTAGTAGCATACTTGTTCCTGCATACATTTCACAAGGGCTGCTAACTGCATGTCCCTGGCCCATAAGCTGCATGCAGCTGTGCCTTCATCCTAGTAACATACATGTTCCTGCATACATTTCACAAAGGTTGCCAAGGGCATGTCCGTAGCCCATATGCTGCATGCAGCTATGCCTTCACCCTAGTAACATACATGTTCCTGCATACATTTCACAAAGGTTGCCAAGTGCATGTCCTTAGCCCATATGCTGCATGCAGCAATGCCTTCATCCTAGTAACATACTTGTTCCTGCATACATTTCACAAAGGTTGCCAAGTGCATGTCCTTAGCACATATGCTGCATGCAGCTATGCCTTCACCCTAGTAACATACATGTTCCTGCATACATTTCACAAAGGTTGCCAAGTGCATGTCCCTGGCCCAAATGATGCATGCAGCTATGCCTTCATTCTAGTAACATACATGTTCCTGCATACATTTCACAAAGGTTGTCAAGTGCATGTCCTTAGCCCATATGCTGCATGCAGCTATGCCTTCATCCTAGTAAAATACCTGTTCCTGCATACATTTCACAAAGGTTGCCAAGTGCATGTCCTTAGCCCATATGCTGCATGCAGCTATGCCTTCACCCTAGTAACATACTTGTTTCTGCATACATTTCACAAAGGTTGCCAAGTGTATGTCCTTAGCCCATACGCTGCATGCAGCTATGCCTTCACCCTAGTAACATACTTGTTTCTGCATACATTTCACAAGGGCTGATAACTGCATGTCCCTGGCCCATATGCTGCATGCAGCTATGCCTTCATCCTAGTAACATACATGTTCCTGCATACATTACACAAAGGTTGCCAAGTGCATGTCCTTAGCCCATATGCTGCATGCAGCTATGCCTTCACCCTAGTAACATACTTGTTCCAGCACACATTTCACAAAGGCTGCTAACTGCATGTCCCTGGCCCATATGTTGCATGCAGCTATGCCTTCACCCTAGTAACATACTTGTTCCTGCATACATTTCAAAAAGGCTGCTAACTGCATGTCCCCGGCCCATATGCTGCATGCAGCTATGCCTTCATCCTAGTAAAACACCTGTTGCTGCATACATTTCACAAAGGTTGCCAAGTGCATGTCCTTAGCACATATGCTGCATGCAGCAATGCCTTCATCCTAGTAACATACTTGTTCCTGCATACATTTCACAAGGGCTGCTAACTGCATGCCCCTGGCCCATATGCTGCATGCAGCTATGCCTTCATCCCTGTAACATACCTGTTCCTGCATACATTTCAAAAAGGTTGCCAAGTGCATGTCCTTAGCCCATATGCTGCATGCAGCTATGCCTTCACCCTAGTAAAATACTTGTTCCTGCATACATTTCACAAAGGCTGCTAACTGCATGTCCCTGGCCCATATGCTGCATGCAGCTATGACTTCACCCTAGTAACATACTTGTTCCTGCATAGATTTCAGAAGGGCATCTAACTGCATGTCCTTAGCCCATATGCTGCATGCAGCTATGCCTTCATCCTAGTAACATACATGTTCCTGCATACATTTCACAAAGGTTGCCAAGTGCATGTCCTTAGCCCATATGCTGCATGCAGCTATGCCTTCACCCTAGTAACATACTTGTTCCTGCATACATTTCACAAAGGTTGCCAAGTGCATGTCCTTAGCCCATATGCTGCATGCAGCTATGCCGTCACCCTAGTAACATACCTGTTCCTGCATACATTTCACAAAGGTTGCCAAGTGCATGTCCTTAGCCAATATGCTGCATGCAGCTATGCCTTCACCCTAGTAACATACCTGTTCCTGCATACATTTCACAAAGGCTGCTAACTGCATGTCCCTGGCCCATATGCTGCATACAGCTATGCCTTCACCCTAGTAACATACCTGTTCCTGTATACATTTAACAAAGGTTGCCAAGTGCATGTCCTTAGCCCATATGCTGCATGCAGCTATGCCTTCACGCTAGTAACATACTTGTTCCTGCATACATTTCACAAAGGCTGCTAACTGCATGTCCCTGGCCCACATGCTGCATGCAGCTATGCCTTCACCCTAGTAACATACTTGTTCCTGCATACATTTCACAAGGGCTGCTAGGTGCATGTCCCTGGCCCATATGCTGCATGCAGCTATGCCTTCATCCTAGTAACACACATGTTCCTGCATACATTTTACAAAGGTTGCCAAGTGCATGTCTTTAGCTCATATGCTGCATGCAGCTATGCCTTCACCCTAGTAACATACTTGTTTCTGCATACATTTCACAAGGACTGCTAACTGCATGTCCCTGGCCCATATGCTGCATGCAGCTATGCCTTCATCCTAGTAACATACTTGTTCTGCATACATTTCACAAAGGCTGCTAACTGCATGTCCCTGGCCCATATGCTGCATGCAGCTATGCCTTCACCCTAGTAACATACTTGTTCCTGCATACATTTCACAAAGGCTGCTAACTGCATGTCCCTGGCCCACATGCTGCATGCAGCTATGCCTTCACCCTAGTAACATACTTGTTCCTGCATACATTTCACAAGGGCTGCTAGGTGCATGTCCCTGGCCCATATGCTGCATGCAGCTATGCCTTCACCCTAGTAACATACCCGTTCCTGCATACATTTCACAAAGGTTGCCAAGTGCATGTCCTTTGCCATATGCTGCATGCAGCTATGCCTCCATCCTAGTAACATACTTGTTCTGCATACATTTCACAAGGGCTGCTAACTGCATGCCCCTGGCCCATATGCTGCATGCAGCTATGCCTTCATCCTAGTAACATACCTGTTCCTGCATACCTTTCACAAAGGTTGTCAAGTGCATGTCCTTAGCCCATATGCTGCATGCAGCTATGCCTTCACCCTAGTAACATACTTGTTCCTGCATACATTTCACAAAGGCTGCTAACTGCATGTCCCTGGCCCATATGCTGCATGCAGCTATGCCTTCAACGTAGTAACATACTTGTTCCTGCATACATTTCACAAGGCTACTAACTGTATGTCCCTGGCCCATATGCTGCATGCAGTTATGCCTTCATCCTAGTAACATACATGTTCCTGCATGCATTTCAGAAAGGTTGCCAAGTGCATGTCCTTAGCCCATATGCTGCATGCAGCTATGCCTTCATCCTAGTAACATACATGTTCCTGCATACATTTCAGAAAGGTTGCAAGTACATGTCCTTAGCCCATATGCTGCATGCAGCTATGCCTTCTCCCTAGTAACATACCTGTTCCTGCATACATTTCACAAAGGTTGCCAAGTGCATGTCCTTAGCCCATATGCTGCATGCAGCTATGGCTTCTTCCTAGTAACATACTTGTTCCTGCATACATTTCAGAAAGGTTGCCAAGTGCATGTCCTTAGCCCATATGCTGCATGCAGCTATGCCTTCACCCTAGTAACATACCTGTTCCTGCATACATTTCACAAAAGTTGCCAAGTGCATGTCCTTAGCCCATATGCTGCATGCAGCTATGCCTTCACCCTAGTAACATACTTGTTCCTGCATACATTTCACAAGGGCTGCTAACTGCATGTCCCTGGCCCATGTGCTGCATGCAGCTATGCCTTCACCCTAGTAACATACTTGTTCCTGCATACATTTCACAAAGGCTGCTAACTGCATGTCCCTGGCCCATATGCTGCATGCAGCTATGCCTTCACCCTAGTAACATACCTGCTCCTGCATACATTTCACAAAGGTTGACAAGTGTGTGTCCTTAGCCCATATGCTGCATGCAGCTATGCCTTTATCCTAGTAACATACTTGTTCCTGCATACATTTCACAAGGGCTGCTAACTGCATGTTCTCAGCCCATATGCTGCATGCAGCTATGCCTTTATCCTAGTAATAAACATGTTCCTGCATACATTTCAAAAAGGTTGCCAAGTGCATGTCCTTACCCCATATGCTGCATGAAGCTATGCCTTCATCCTAGTAACATACCTGTTCCTGCATACATTTCACAAGGGCTGTTAACTGTATGTCCCTGGCCCATATGCTGCATGCAGCTATGCCTTCATCCTAGTAACATACCTGTTCCTGCAAACATTTCACAAAGGTTGCCAAGTGCATCTCCTTAGCCCATATGCTGCATGCAGCTATGCCTTCACCCTAGTAACATACTTGTTCATGCATACATTTCACAAAGGCTGCTAACTGCATGTCCCTGGCCCATATGCTGCATGCAGCTATGCCTTCACCCTAGTAACATACTTGTTCCTGCATACATTTCACAAAGGTTGTTAACTGCATGTCCCTGGCCCATATGCTGTATGCAGCTATGCCTTCATCCTAGTAACATACCTGTTCCTGCATACATTTCACAAAGGTTGCCAAGTGCATGTCCTTAGCCCATATGCTGCATGCAGCTATGCCTTCACCCTAGTAACATACCTGTTTCTGCATACATTTCACAAAGGTTGTCAAGTGTATGTCCTTAGCCCATACGCTGCATGCAGCTATGCCTTCACCCTAGTAACATACTTATTTCTGCATACATTTCACAAGGGCTGCTAACTGCATGTCCCTGGCCCATATGCTGCATGCAGCTAAGCCTTCATCCTAGTAACATACATGTTCCTGCATACATTTCACAAAGGTTGCCAAGTGCATGTCCTCAGCCCATACGCTGCATGCAGCTATGGCTTCATCCTAGTAACATACTTGTTTCTGCATACATTTCACAAGGGCTGCTAACTGCATGTCCCTGGCACATATGCTGCATGCAGCTATGCCTTCATCCTAGTAACATACATGTTCCTGCATACATTTCACATAGGTTGCCAAGTGGATGTCCTTAGCCCATATGCTGCATGCAGCAATGCCTTCACCCTATTAACATACTTGTTCCTGCATACATTTCACAAAGGCTGCTAACTGCATGTCCCTGGCCCATATGTTGCATGCAGCTATGCCTTCACCCTAGTAACATACTTGTTCCTGCATACATTTCACAAAGGCTGCTAACTGCATGTCCCTGGCCCATATGTTGCATGCATCTATGCCTTCACCCTAGTAACATACTTGTTCCTGCATACATTTCACAAGGGCTGCTAACTGCATGTCCCTGGCCCATATGCTGCATGCAGCTATGCCTTTATCCTAGTAACACACCTGTTGCTGCATACATTTCACAAAGGCTGCTAACTGCATGTCCCTGGCCCATATGTTGCATGCATCTATGCCTTCACCCTAGTAACATACTTGTTCCTGCATACATTTCACAAGGGCTGCTAACTGCATGCCCCTGGCCCATATGCTGCATGCAGCTATGCCTTCATCCTAGTAACATACCTGTTCCTGCATACATTTCACAAAGGTTGCCAAGTGCATGTCCTTAGCCCATATGCTGCATGCAGCTACGCCTTCATCCTAGTAACATACATGTTCCTGCATACCTTTCACAAAGGTTGCCAAGTGCATGTCCTTAGCCCATATGCTGCATGCAGCTATGCCTTCACCCTAGTAACATACATGTTCCTGCATACATTTCACAAGGGCTGCTAACTGCATGTCCTTAGCCCATATGCTGCATGTTGTGTATTTCTTTCTCTACTATGTGCCGGCATTGCAGCAGGTTAGACAACATAGGATGAGTGAGATGCCATGGGCTATTTAATTACAAAAAGCCTTGTTAGCCCCCTCACGTCAGTAGTCAGGCCCTGTTAGCTGGCTCACTATTTTTTTTTTCTTTCCATGGCATGGAGCTAAACATACATTAAAAGTAACATAATCAAGCCTCGTGAGTACATTTTAATGGATTGCTAAAAGAAATCTACGTACTACAGATGTGATGACATTCAGTAGCGGTACTTTCTTTATCACAAAAAAAAGGCAAGGGTTATTTTGTATATATATATATATATATATATATATATATATATAGGCCATGATTTTAATGTGCACACTGTACCAAGTAATAGAAAGGGGACTCTTGAATTTGTCATTGAAACAGGAAACGTTAATAAACTGAGGTCTCATTTGAATGAGAGGGTGTTAGCTCAGGTAGCTGTGAATGACCCCATAGCACCTACTGAATTTCCCTGAGTAGTATAAATACCACCTCAAGTCTCCCCTAAAAAGAGACCATTACCACAGTGGGACTAACCCGACTGAAGAAAGATAAAATAAGCAAGCAGTGTTAAAAATAAGTTAACACTATCATAGCACACTTACATGCTTCTCTAAGTTAGTAATTTAGGTGTAAAAAAATAACACGTCTGTCGTAAGTTAACAAGATTACCAACTAAGTCATAGGTACAGCATCTTTAATTATGGAAATAGAAAACACCAACAAGAAGAATCGATTTTCTCAAAAACAGAATCTGTGCTGGATGCTTTTAAGGGAAAGTGGCAGGCATCTAGATTTCTGGTTCAGAAACCTGCTGTTTAGGTATTTATAAGATGCTTTCTCTTTAACACCCACAACAATACAACATGCATATAGGATAGCTCAGACACTGAACAACAAAGGAAGTCTTGCCTTGCACTGTTTTAATCAACTTGTGGGGGAAAGATTTGGCTAGAATAAAGAGAACACTCCCTGCTAAAAGTCAGAATTCTGCTTTGGCTGGATCCCAGTAACAAAACCTAAGTGAAATCCATGCTAAATTAAAAAAAGCATGAAATAGCCACATCACACTCTATCTCACAATACATCATTCTTTAATGAAGAACAGAGTATATATCCATCTATATATATATATATATATATATATATTTTTTTTTTTTTTTTTTATTAGCTAAAACTTGTACTGACATCTGCTTATTCATGCTCATGTCTGGTAAGGAATAACTAACCACAAAGAATGCACCCAGCAAAGAAATGAACCAAGGAACCTCTTGCTGTGAAGAGAGAACACTATCTACTGCATCACCAAGCCCAATCAATTATTTAAAGATAGATGGGGAAGAAGATAGACTTTTTCCTGTGCTCAAAGATCTCTGCAGATGGTTATTATAACCATGAAAATAAAAGGTACTTGATTCTCGGAAGGAAAGTTATGGCAACTCTGAATAAGATTTTAAAAAGCAATCACATGTCAAAGGTCTGTATAGGCAAAGCTTTTCCCCAGTGATAACATATGACTGTAAGAGATGGACTGCAACTAAGGCTGTGTGCCAGATGTTTACAAGGACTGAAGGCAAAAGAGTCAGCCGAGGCCAAGCTGGCCAACTGTGATCAAATCTTGTTTTTTCACCCTCTTCACCTGCATTGCTCACTGCTTTCTTGCAAATTCATATTCAGTACTTCAGTAATACTGTCAGACCAGCTTGGCCTCTATCAACTCTTTTGCCTTCAGTCCTTTTCAACATCTGGCACACAGCCTTAGTCGCAAGTCCAGCTCTTACAGCCATATGTTACCACTGGAGAAAAGAAAAGCATAGCTTTGCTTATACAGACCTTTGATGACATTGTGATGTATTTGCTTTTTAAAATCTTATTCAGATATTCCACAGCTTGCCCTCCAAAAATCAATTGCCTTTTATTTTCATGGTTGTAATAACCATCTGCAGAGATCTCTGAGCACAGGAAAAAGTGTGTTCTTTCAATCTATCAGTAAATAATTGATTGGGCTTGGTGATACAGCAGATACTGTTGTTGCCTCAGAGCAAGAGGTTCCCTGGTTCAATTCTTTGCTGGATGTCTTCTTTGTGGAGTCTGCATGTCCTCCCTGTGTTCACATCCATTTCCTATGGGTGCTTCAGTTTTGTCCTACATTCCAAAGACATGCAGTAGGTGGACTGTACACAGTAAACTGGCCATAGGGGTGAGTGTGTGCATGGTATGGAAGAACAACTGAGGCAGAGCTAGGCACCCGGTGGTGTGAGCCAGCCTACACCCCACACCACGTGCAAAAATGGGAAAAAGGGATGATGGATGTACGGAAGTTCAGCACATGCATTAAATACGTGAGGTGATAACATACTTCTTTCCCAATTCTGAGCCTGTCAACTCATTCATATATGGTTCTAAGCGCGTTCTTTTGTTTTGTATGCAGATTCTTCAGGAGGCAAATAAGATTATCAAGTATTCCCATTTCTCTAAGAACTTGACATGGTTTACTATGGTCTACATAGTAAGAGTTTAGTATTCGGTAAAGCAGAAGTAAGCATTTTCCTGCAAGTCCTCTGCTTTCTCCATCATCCAGGTGATATATTCTCTAGTGTCCCTGCCCTTGTAAAACCAGGCTGTTGTTGTTGTTTGTCTTTTCGGCTTTTCCTGGTTAGGGGTCACCACAGCGGAATTCCGGTCCGCTAATGATTGGCAGTCGATTTTTATAGTGCCGAGTTGCCAGCCCAACACCCAACCTTTAGCAAAGGCACGCCTATTCACGCATGTCTTTCAGAGGCCACCCGACCGTGGGGAAGACATGCAGACTCACATCTGGCAATTCTTATCCCATTTATTGCTGCAGAGTCTGGAATATTAACCTGATAACAGGAAACAAGTGTAACAGTTTGTTGACCTGAGCATCCCTTAGCACGGTCTTCTTTTGAACTGGAATATAAACTGTCCGTTTCTAATCCAATGATTAATGATGTGTTTTCCAAATTTACTGACAAATTCCCAGCAGCATGGCACCACCATCATCATCATTTTACAGGGTTTAGACAGTTCTGCTAAAATTCCATCATTTTTTGTAGCCTTGTCATTAGCAAGACTTTCTAGGGCTCATTTAACTTCACTCTCCTAACCCAGCCACTGGGGATGCACAAGCCAGTGCATTTCTTTGTGCTGGTCCCAAGCCCGGATTAATGGAGAGGGTTGCGTCAGGAAGGGCATCCGGCGTAAAATTTTGCCAAACCATACATGCAGAAAATGGTACATAAATTCATACAGGATCAGTCAAGGCCCGGGTTAACAACGACTGCCACCAGTACTGTTGGCCAACAGGGTGCTGGTGGAAATTGGGCTACTGTTGGCCGAAGGAGGAGAAGAGGCGGAAGGCATGCCGGAAGGCAGGTAAAGGCTAGGACTGTGATAGTGAAGGTCGGAACTTTGAATGTTGGCAGTCTGACTGGTATTGGGAAAGAGCTAGCTGATATGATGGACCGAAGGACGGTTGGTATATTGTGTGTGCAAGAGACCAGATGGAAGGGGAGCAAGGCTAGGTGTATCGGAGGTGGTTTCAAATTGTTTTATCATGGTGTGGAAGGGAGGAGAAATGACGTAGGCATTATCCTGAAGGAACAGTATGCTAAGAGTGTTTTGGAGGTGAAAGGAGTGTCGGATAGAGTGATGTTTAGGAAGATGGAAATTGATGGTGTAATGATGAATGTTGTTAGTGCATATGCTCCACAAGTTGGGTGTGCGATGGATGAGAAAGAAAATTTTTGGAGTGAGTTGGATGAAGTGGTGATGACTGTACCCAAGGGTGAGAGAGTGGTGATTGGAGCAGATTTCAGTGGGCATGTTGGTGAAGGGAACAGAGGGGACGAGGAAGTGATGGGTAGGTATGGTGTTAAACAAAGGAATGCAGAAGGTCAGATGGAAGTGGATTTTGCGAAAAGGATGGACATGGCTGTGATGAATATGTATTTTAACAAGGGGAGGAGCATAGGGTGACATACAAGAGTGGAGGAAGATGCACACAGGTGGATTATATCTTATGTAGAAGGGCCAATCTGAAGGAGTTTGGAGACTGTAAAGTGGTGGCAGGGAAAGTGTAGTTAGGCAGCATAGGATGGTGGTTTGTAGGGTGACATTGGTGATCAAGAAGAGGAAGATGAGTGTGAGGGCAGCACCAAGGATCAAATGGTGGAAACTGAAAAAGGGTAATTGTGAGGTGATGTTCAGGGAAGTGTTAAGACAGGCATTGGGTGGCAGTGAAGAGTTACTGAATAGCTGGGTAACTACAGCAGAGCTAGTAAGAGAGATGGCTAGAAAGGTGCTTGGTGTGACATCTGGAAAGAGGAAGGAGGACAGGGAGACCAGGTGGTGGAATGAAGAAGTACAGTTGAGTACACAGAGAAAGCGGTTGGCGAAGAAGAAGTGGGATTTTCAAAGAGATGAAGAAAGTAGACAAGAGAATAAGGAGATGAGGTGCATGGCAAAGAGAGAGGTGATGAAGGCTAAGGATAAGGCATATGAAGAGTTGTATAAAATGTTGGACACTAAGGAGGGAGAAAAGGACCTGTACCGATTGGCTAGACAGAGGGACCGAGCTGGGAAAGATGTGCAGCAGGTAAAGGTGATAAAGGATAATGAGGGAAACGTACTCACAAGCAAGGAGAGTGTGTTGAGCAGATGGAAAGAGTACTTTGAGGGGTTGATGAATGAAGAGAATGAGAGGGAGAGAAGGTTGGATGATGTGCGGATAGTGAATCATGAAGTGCAGTGGATTAGCAAGGAGGAAGTAAGGATTGCTATGAAGAGGATGAAAAACGGAAAGGCTGTTGGTCCCGATGACATACCTGTGGAAGCATGGAGGTGTTTAGGTGAAATGGCAGTGGAGTTTTTAACTAGATTGTTTAATCAAATCTTGGAAAGTGAGAGGATGCCTGAGGAATGGAGAAAAAGTGTTTTGGTACCAATTTTTAATAATAAGGGTGATGTGCAGTAGTAACTACAGAGGGATTTAAACTGATCAGTCACAGCATGAAGTTATGGGAAAGAGTAGTGGAAGCTAGTTAAGAAGGGACGTGATGATTAGTGATCAGCAGTATGGTTTCATGCCGGGAAAGAGCACTACAGATGCGATGTTTGCTCTGAGAATGTTGATGGAGAAGTACAGAGAATGTCAGAAGGAGTTGCATTGTGTCTTTGTAGACTTAGAGAAAGCATATGACAGGGTGCCTAGAGAGGAGTTGTGGTATTGTATGAGGATGTCGGGAGTGTCAGAGAAGTATGTAAGAGTGGTACAGGATATGTACGAGGGTAGTGTGACAGCGGTGAGGTCTGCGGTGGGAGTGACAGATGCGTTTAAGGTGGAGGTGGGATTACATCAAGGATCAGCTCTGAGCCCTTTCTTATTTGCAATGGTGATGGACAGGTTGACAGACGAGATCAGACAGGAGAGCTCATGGACTATGATGTTTGCAGATGACATTGTGATCTGTAGTGAGAGTAGGGAACAGGTGGAGGAGTCCCTGGAGAGGTGGAGATATGCTCTAGAAAGAAGAGGAATGAAGGTCAGAAGGACTAAGACGGAATATATCTGTGTGAATGAGAGGAAGGATAGAGGAATGGTGAGGATGCAGGGAGTAGAGGTGGTGAAGGTGAATGAGTTTAAGTACTTGGGATCAACCGTTCAGAGTAATGGTGAGTGTGAAAGAAAGGTGAAGAAGAGAGTACAGGCAGGATGGAGTGGGTGGAGAAGAGTGTCAGGAGTGATTTGTGACAGACGAGTACCAGTAAGAGTGAAAGGGAAGGTCTGCAAGAGGTTAGTGAGACCAGCTATGTTATATGGGTTGGAGACAGTGGCATTGACAAAAAAGCAGGATTAAGAGCTTGACGTGGCAGAGTTGAAGATGTTAAGATTTGCTCTGGGTGTGAAGAGGATGGACAGGATTAGGCATAAGTATATTAGAGGGTCAGCCCAGGTTGGAAGGCTTGGAGACAAAGCCAGAGAGGCAAGATTACGTTGGTTTAGACATGTGCTGAGGAGGGATGCAGAGTATATTGGGAAAAAGATGCTAAGGATGAAGCTGCCAGTTAACAGGAAAAGAGGAAGGCCTAAGATAACGTTTATGGATGTGGTGAGAAAGGACATGGAGGTGGTTGGTGTGACAGAGCAAGATGCAGAGGACAGAAAGAAATGGAAACAGTTATCTGCTGTGGTGACCCCTAGTGGGAGTAGCTGAAAGAAGAAGAAGAAGAAGAAAGATTTAACTTCACTCTCCTGGATCTCTGACTCTACATCAGAAAACATACCATTATATTTATCAGTGATGTCAAGGAATTTCCTCTGTAGCTCTTCCATACACTCCTCCCATCTTTTCTTAATTCCTTTATGATTTTGCTAGGTCCTGCCCATCTTTGTCTTTTATCATGCCAATTTTTTTTTTTTTTTTTTTACCTGGAAGAATTAACCAAAAAAACACCAGGCCTACACAGTGTTTGCTGTAGTTAAGGAATTAACACTACTTCCCAGTTAGGAGTAAAAAAACATTTTAATTAGAAAAAAATCAAACAGAGATTAAGCGCTTTCATCCTTTTCTTGATTAGGACTTCATCAGAGCCAAAATGCTGTTGAGGATTGTTTAAACTGCAGATGTTTTTGTTTTACTTTTGAAGATTGTACAATTACTACTCTTAAAATGTTTTTAATAATTTGGAGCGTATCTTCCTGGACCACCTCTGAAAATGGGCATCTGCTCATTCAGACTTTCCTGGTAATCAAATGTCGATAGATAAATAACCTGTATTTAACTAATCCAGCGGCTTTTCTTGTTTTAATTTAGTTCTAAACTTTTCGATAAGGAGCTCATGGACCAGTCAATCTACAATCAAGTCCAGGCCTTATTCTTGCTATCTTTATACAGGCCTTCTAACTGCAAAGGATACAGTAAACCTAATTAAGGTGACATCCATGCATAAAACTATTTCTTAGCTTGTGGAAAGACAGTACTTGCTAAGGCCTGTGAATTATCTTTTCAAACTGCTGCTAATCTATGTCCTGTTTCATTCCGTACACCAATGCCAAACTTGGCAGTTACTACAGTTCTACTCCGACTACCAATGTCTGCACTCCAATCACCTATGAGGAATGTAATATTTTTTTTCTCTGTATGTTAAAACTGGTTGACTTTCTTTCATTTGCTTTTGTGGTTGAATAAACTTGTATCACTACAATGTTCAATGGATTGCCTTGTAATCTATTATATTTTGGTGGGTTGTAACCATGCATTGATTTTGTAAGCCCTTAACTTTCATGACTAATCCATTTCTTCTGCAATTTTCTTAGCCACAGTAGAAGATATAATGCAAAATTATCCATTCCAGTCCATTTTAGTTCAGGAATAACCAACATCTCTGTGTTTATTCTTGCCAACTCAACCTTAACTACACTAAGTGTACCACAGTCAGTGGTTCCTACATACCAAAGTGCAATGGCATACAATCCTTTACCAATTCAAATTTCCTTTCATCTCTGAGCACCTGAGATGGACATTTTTTCGGCTTTAATCCACCATGCCATAACCACAAACTGTTTGTATGTGCCCTCTGCTTTTCATCAGTATTATGCTGGACATATTCACACCTTAGGGTGTGTGTGTGTGTGTGTGTGTGTGTGTGTGTGTGTGTGTGTGTGTGTGTGTGTGTGTGTGTGTGTGTGTGTGTGTGTGTGTGAGTGACTAATCACAGATGTGGTAGGACAGGATATGGCATAGGACAGACAGCTGCCTTATCCACTAAATGTAGGTCTACCATGGTGGGCTGTGAATACACTCACACTTCTTTTTTTTTTTTTTTTTTTTTATTTTGCAACTAATAAGTGTTTAATTCAGTTGGCAGTGAGTGACAGGTATTCATGACAAATATGTATTTTTGTCTTTGGCTGAAGTAAGATAAAATCAGAAATGATTTCATGAGTACACCAAATGATACCATCTTCATGTGCTGTATTAGTTCATAGCAATTAGGGATGGCTAACTATTAACAGTAACTTATGGTTATGCCATGGATCTTGGCACAGTTTCTTTCACTAATAACACACCTATTTAATAATGCACAATGTCAAAAGGAAGATCCACAATCTTTGTGCTTTATATGGAGGATGGTGAATTTTTCTTGATAACACCGATAGATAAATCGGTGGTAATATTTGTGTACGACTGCCAGTGGAATAGTAGGTTTGCTTTCGTTGTGTAACATGACTACAGGTCATGTGACATAGCGATATTTAACAGAAGGAGCAGCACGAACATCAGCATGGGAATATTTTAATAGAAAATCTGCCCCTGTCACACACATGGGTGAATATCCGTTATTTAAAACGACATTAGATAATGGGCAAATCATACAGCGATATCATACAGCGATATCACACAGCGATATCCTAAAGGAGAATGAATGTTCTCCAACAGGATAGAAATGCACAGATATCGCCCAGTAAAAAGCAACTTCGGGACTTCTCAGCAGCATATTAAGCTGCCATGAAGCACTAACTGCAAAGTACAAAGTGGCTGCCATCTTTTTTACACTCACTAAACATGGCTTTGCTGTTTAGTGAGAGTAAAATTAAAAAAGTAATTAAAACAGAAAAAAATAATGTACTTGTGTGTATATGTATGTTTATGTGCTCGTACAAGAGAGAGACAGAAACTGACTGCACAGCCAGTTTGCCATCTTAGTCTTATTTCTGTTTGGAATATTTTTTGTTAACGTCTCCTGGACAATACCACAAACTTCTGTCCTTAGTTCTTCAGGCATCCTGTCCATGGGTATGATCCCTTAAATCTGTTCTTCACCTCTTATACTGTATGAGCCAACCAGCAAATAATTCTCAACTTCTTTTTTTTTAATCAAGAATTCTGGATAATGCCAAAAATGTGATGGGGGAAGAGCTAAAAATCGAAGCAAATTTTAAATACAAAAAGTTTCTGAACAATATGAAGTACAAAAGTATCATGCCTGATTTCAATGACAACAGTAATTTTTAGTGTATTAACAGAAAATCAAACATTTTCAAGAGACAGAGCAAACTCTTGGACACCTGAGAGGCACAGGAAGGGATTCCAATGCCTTGCACTGTACAAGTCTTTCCTTTCATTTGAACGCAATTAGACATCTGAAGTGTACATGGTAAAGAAAGCTGCAACTGCTGAATGTATGTATGTGTGTCTGTGGATATTAAATACTTGCATAATGTATATTTTGGATGTAAATTACTTCCTCCAACAATCACATGGGTCTATATCACATGGCTGAAAGCTAATAATAGTGAACGACCACAACTTCGAAAACACTGGAACTCGAAGTTGCAATTACCAACTCTGAGATTGCACTACAGTGAGGAAAGGGCAAATACCCCTATCTACACTGTAGTGCAACCCGACAATAACAACTTAGAGTTCTGGTTTTTCAAAGTTGTGGTCATTCACTATTATTAGATTTCGACCACGTGATATACACCTCAATCACATATGCTACAGCAACTTTGAAACATATGGAGAAGGAGCTACACTGTCAACATGGACATGCAGGTACAATGTAGACTTATAACTCACCCAGTAACAGACCTGACATCATGGACATGCACATGCAATGCACACTTGTAACTCACCCAATAAAGGACCTGACATCATGGACATGCATGTGCAATGCACACTTGTAACTCACCCAATAAAGGACCTGTCATCATGAACATGCACGTGCAATGCACACTTATAACTCACCCAATGACAGACCTGACATCATGGACATGCACATACAATGCACACTAGTAACTCACCCAGTACAGGGCTTGACATCATGGATATGTACTTGTCCAAATTCTCAGCAGCCAGTTTGGAAGTTATGAGTATAATTTGACAATAGAAGAATTGTCTAATATGTACTGAAAACCATTTAATCCTCAAAAAAAAAAAAAAAAAAAAAACAGTTATGTGAGAGATGTACATATGCAAAATCTCTGAATGCAAAACTCTCTCTTAAAAACACCCATAACTTGGTTGTCAGAAACACGCATGCTACACCACTACATACAGTATACATCTTACACATAGACCTACTTATGCTGAGGCACTTCAATGCAGTCTTCCCAAACCCCAAAGACCTCCCAGACATTTTACCTGCAAAGCCTATCCTCAGCAAACCTAAAAGTACTTAACAGAAACACGACTTTACACTCCACATACAGCTATACTCAGTGGAGCCTCAGCTACCAAGCCTATAAAGCAAACCAATAGACTTCCCAGGACTCTAGTCATAGGGTGACTCCATCTCATATCATACTGATGTCCCACCCACCAAGCTGAACAAGGAGAAAATAACGGTCAGTTAATTATCAGGTGTCAGAATCCACCAGGTTGCGCATGCACTCAAGTGACTGTACCACAGGTACGAGTATGATTCAGTCATAGCCATGTAGGTGTAAATGACCTGATATGTACCTCCCTGGACTATATGAAGAGAGACGAAAAACAAAAATGGGAGCAATAGAAGCCGGCTACGTTGAAAACTGCTGATAAAAAACTGTTTATTGTGAGCGCTTTCGGCTAGGTAGATACCTGGCCTTCTTCAGACAAAACAGTTAACTAAACCACAAAAACTCCTTATATACACTTAATTGCAATTAAATAAGCACATAATTAATCACAGCAGTTTTTGTTGACTCAGAATCAAAAATTTAAAGCACCATTAACACTCCAAATCAACATACTAAAATAAAATAAAAACACCAGCTTAAATGTAACCAAGTTGTTCGATAAAGATGTTTTAAAGCACTATTAAAAATTAATTATTACTAAACGTGCTAGCCATTGGATTAATATATAAAAGATTTCTTTTATAAATTAAAACTAAAATATAAATACTAATTTTAACAGGTTGTTATTAATATAATTATAATTAAAATGAAAGATAATGGGCCTCCCTACAAGGCTTACTAAAATTACCACGTTAACATTATAGTTCATATGGTGATAGCTAAACCAAATTATAGTTGTTCATGATGAAGTACCTACACATCAATTTATTTCTTTAAAATCATAGAAAATCTTGACGTGACAATTTTATATGCATTTATAATAATGAATCAAAACAATAATATACGTACTTGATAACAAACGTAATGTTATAGATTAAACTTATGCTATACAGTAACAATAATCTACTCATGTGTTCAAAATTGGCTTATATGAGATCATGTTGCTGTACCTGAATAAGTGTGCTTGATGAAAGCCTATATGTATATAATTATGTTGTATTAATACTGATCTACTTGGTACTAACACTAAACTGCCAAAGGGCAAAGGGACCAAGAACATTATAATAATATCTTGTCCTCGATATAGACTATCATCTCTTAAGTGATAAAAGTTTTAACATACATTTAATAGACATATTCTCATTCAAGCCTGGGAAGAAATGTGCACTAGTTCTAATTTGCCACCGTAACTCATCGATTTCCAACTGCACTTGCCATGGTCCACCCCTGATGTCTGTTGGCCTGCATTGTAACACTGCAAATTTAAAACTATGCCCACGGTGGTCAATTGCATGCTTGTTCATATCTTTTTTAGCAACGGCATACATATGCTCATAAATCCGTTGCTTTAACTTTATTTCGGTCTTCCCAATGTAAAATGCATTACATTCACTACTCAATGCAACATATACTACTGATGAGGTTTCACAATTCAATCTCAAAGTTATTTTATATGTTTTACCATTAATATACAATTGATTTGTCACCATTATGTGCTTACATTGTGAGCAACTACCGCATTTAAACATACCTCTTACTTTTTTGCTATTATAACTTACATTATTTTTTATTTCCAAAATGGATTTTAAGTTTTTCCCTCTTCTATACCTTGATACATGTCCCAAGAAGTGATCCTGGCAGTGAATGATCAGCCCACCTCCTCATCTTGATACATACCCCACAAAGGGATCATGTCAGTGAATGATCAGCCCACCTCCTTACCTTGATACATACTCCACAAAGGGATCCTGGCAGTGAATTATCAGTCCTTATTCTCTCCTTGATACATACCCCACAAAAGGATCCACGCAGTGAATGATCAACCCACCTCCTCACCTTGATACATACCCCACAAAGGGATCCTGGCAGTGAATGATCAGCAGCCCACCTCCTCACCTTGATACATACTCCACAAAGGGATCCTGGCAGTGAACGAACAGTCCTTATCCTCACCTTGACACATACCTCAAAAGGGATCCTGGCAGTGAATGATCAGTCCTTATTCTCATCTTGATACATACCTCACAAAGGGATCCTGGCAGTGAATGATCAGCCCTTATTCTCATCTTGATACATACCACACAAAGGGATCCTGGCAGTGAATGATCAGCCCACCTCCTCGCCTTGATACATACTCCACAAAGGGATCCTGTCAGTGAATTATCAGTCCTTATCCTCACCTTGACACATACCTCACAAAGGGATCCTGGCAGTGAATGATCAGTCCTTATTCTCATCTTGATACATACCTCACAAAGGGATCCTGGCAGTGAATGATCAGCCCTTATTCTCATCTTGATACATACCACACAAAGGGATCCTGGCAGTGAATGATCAGCCCACCTCCTCACCTTGATACATACCCCACAAAGGGATCCTGGCAGTGAATGATCAGCCCACCTCCTTACCTTGATACATGCCCCACAAAGGGATCATGTCAGTGAATGATCACCCCACGTTCTCACATTGATACATGCCCCAAGAAGGGATCCTGGCAGTGAAGGATCAGCCCACCTCCTCATCTTGATACATACCCCACAAAGGGATCATGTCAGTGAATGATCAGCCCACCTCCTTATCTTGATACATACCCCACAAAGGGATCAAGGAAAAGTAAACACCCACACCACAAATTCAGTCTCACACAGATCTATTGCATCTGCATACCCAACACATAAACACACAAAAACATACTCGGAGGCTCTAAATAAACTTTTGCCTAAACAGCAAAGACCTCCTAAGCAGATTTCCAAGCAACAGCCACCCCTCAACAATACCCATGAATCACATATCTCACAAAATCAGTGTGCCTCACAGTCACAGTCCTTAAGGCCAAACAACACACCAAATACACTTGTTATAGGGGACTCTATTGTCCGGGACACTGACGTCCCGCTCACCAGACTGAACAAGGAAAAGGTCACTGTAAGCTGCCGGTCGGGTGCCAGGATCCGCCACATAATGCAAGCACTCAGGTCACTCCAAAGCAAGTACAAGTATGACTCTGTCATTGTCCATGCTGGTGTGAATGACCTGAGACTTACCTCCCTGGACTACATGAAAAGAGACATAGAGGAGCTCTCTGACCATGTAGCCCAGGCTGGTATGACCCTGATCTCGAGTAGCATCTTGCCCTCACGAGGAATGAAGCCACAGTATAAAGACAAAATGATCAGTTTGGCTAAAGTATTGGTGTCATTCAAAGAGGATCCTGTGTCTGTCAGCCTGGGATGACATGCTCGACAAGCCACGTTGCTTCGCTAGGGACGGCTTGCACCTGTCACCCTTAGGCTTTTGTATACTGGCCAAGGCTCTTGCCACCCCCACAGTGTCTTTTTTAGGCAAGGCTCAAAGGACAAATTCACCTCCATAGACAACCCAAGGATAAAAAAACTAAAGGTAATGCTACTCAATGCCAGAAGTCTAAACCTCAAGATACACGCACTCGAGGCTCTCCTCAGTAGGGAGAAAATCGATGTCTGTGCAGTAACAGAAACCTGGTTCAAGGCTCCTGAGAGCACCCCAGCACTACCAGGTTATAACTCATACCATGCGTTTCAGCCCCAAAACTCAGACCGAAGCACAAAAGGAGGGGGAGTATCTATATTCATCAAAGATACCTACACCTCCAGGTTAGTGGCACTGCACGAAGCATCCAAAACCATCCATGTGCAACTAACAGCGGGCAAAACTGCCTTTCAGTTTGTAGCCTGCTACAGAACACCCTCCCTATTATAGGAACCCCACTTGGCATTCCTGAGAACACTGGAGAATATGAAGGTCTCTCCAAACACTATGTTATTGGGTGACTTCAACTACCCAAACATTGACTGGGAAAACTACTCAAGCCCAAACACCCTCGCCCAACGGTTCCTTGAATTTATAAACTCTAACGCAATGGAACAACTGGTCACCACTCCCACAAGAGGGAACAACATATTGGACCTGGTCATCACCAACATGGGGACTCTGTTCCACACCAGAGGTAAACCCCTCATTGGTAAGATCAGACCATAAACAAATTTCCCTGAACAGCCATATCCCATCCCCACCCCCAGCCAAGGAAATCACTGTAAAGAATTTCTCAAAAGCCAACTTTGCACTTCTCAAGACTGAGGTGGAATCCTTCAAAGCCCCTGGGCCAGAGGATAATACAGCCCAATCTGCAGAATCCTTTACAAATGCATTCTATGAGCACCTGCAGCAATGCATGGATTGTGCTATCCCAAATAAAACCAAGACTCACTCCTCCAAAAACAGGAGACCGGCCTGGTGGACTCCGGCCATAAATAAGCTATACAACAGAAGGAGGAAGCTACTACATGACAGAGCAAACTCCCAAAAAGGGAAGGCGTCTCTGATCAGTATTAGCAAGAAACTTTGATCCCTCATAAAATCATCAAAGGCCAGTTTCGAAAGAAATATTGCCCTAGACACTAAAGATAATCACAAGGCCTTCTTTAGTTATGTCAGGAAGATGGCCGGAAACTCCCAGATATGCTCTGAATTGTTGCATAACGGTACAAAATATACCGAACCTACAGACATAGCCAACATCCTGGCAGACAGCAAATGCCTATCCCAACTGAATGTAACCTCCCTGACATCAAAGATGCACAGGTGAAAGCTGCCCTCTCCAAAGCAAAAAAAACAGCATCTATGGACGGTGTCCCAGGCTGTGTCTTACACGAGCTCCAAGAAGAACTAAACCCTCACATTAAGTCACTGTTCAAACTTAGCCTTACTACAGGATATATACCCAAAGAATGGCGTACAGCTACAGTGGTCCCACTCCACAAAGGTGGTGCCACAACGGACCCCGGAAACTATCGCCCCATAAGCCTGACTAGTCTGGTCTGTAAAGCTATGGAGTGTATTATCATGGAATTCATAAACAAAGACATTGGGAGCCTCCAGACACTGGACCCTACCCAATTCAGCTTTGTTAAGGGCAGATCTTGCCTCTTAAACCTAGTTGATTTCTTTGAAACAGTTACCAAAGCCATAGATGAGGGCAAGGTAGTCCACACAGCCTACCTGGACCTCGAAAAAGCCTTCGACACAATACCCTACTAGGGCATCATAAATAAGCTTACCAGCTTAAATATCAACCCCTATATCACAAGATGGGTTGCAAACTGGCTCAGAGATAGAACCCACA
Source organism: Protopterus annectens (assembly GCF_019279795.1). Classification (NCBI taxonomy): domain Eukaryota; kingdom Metazoa; phylum Chordata; order Ceratodontiformes; family Protopteridae; genus Protopterus; species Protopterus annectens. Next base: position 876,459,773 of record NC_056733.1, read on the forward strand.
TGGTCAGAATCGCAGGTGCCATGTCCGAATCCAAACCAGTTACAAGTGGCGTCCCACAGGGCTCAGTTCTGGGACCTCTCTTGTTTGGTATATACTTCCCTGAGGTTCAGGCTAACACGGGGGGATTATGGCTGACAAAGTTCACAGATGACTGCAAACTGGGGGCCATAATCGAATCTCCAGCTGACACAAGCATCCTCCAAAAGGGTCTCACAGAGACGGATGCTTGGTGCCAGAGCCACGGCCTCAAGCTAAATGCTAAAAAGTGCATAGTCATCCCCTTTGGGAAAAACAAGGTGCCCACAAATTACCACATAGGTGGTAATCCATTAAGTATGTAAGAAGTAATTAGAGATTTGGGGACCAACGTAGATAGTAATCTCTCCTTTGATAATCACGTTGCCAAAGTGGTTAGAAAGACCTTCTATATAGCCCACCTTATTACGAAAGGGTTCGCATCTAGATCAAGAGAGGTCATTGTGCCCCTCTACTCATCACTCATCAGGCCCATAATTGAATACAATGCCCCTTTTGGGATGTACCTTACCCGACACCTGCAGCAACTGGAGAGACCCCAAAAGTACTTCACCGAGAGGATCATGGGCTACAAACAGATGTCCTATGCAGCTCGACTAAAGAAACTCCAGCTCTACTCAGTTGCTTACCGCCTACTCAGAGGCGATCTATGCCTGACGTACAAAGCCATGTCAAACCCAGAATTAATGGACATGCTCCACCTCAAAAAATCCAAGTCCCTTAGAGCTACACGCTCCAGGGACCTAAACCTCAGCACAAAAATAAATAGGACATGCTGGAGGGACAGATTCATTTCCCAGAGGCTCCCCTCACTCTGGAATAGAATCCCAATTCATGTTAGACATAGCCCCTCGCTGACCCTCTTCAAGCGAAATTTGGACGCGTGGATGGGAAATCGCAAATTCACCCCTGGGATCTCTCCTGTGTCCCTGCTAGACAGAGGCACAGTAAATGAATCTTAAAAGGGTACCTTCTGTGACCTACTTTACAGAGGCACAGTAGGCTAATCTACTAGGGAGGCGGAAGCCAAATACACTCTGGCTAGGCTTATAAATGCCCTAGGGCAGATAGCCTAGTATCTACCTATGAACCTATGAACCTATGATCATGTCAGTGAATGATCAGCCCACCTCCTCACGTTGATACATACTTCTTACAGGGATCCTGTCAGTGAATGATCAGCCCACCTCCTCACCTTGATACATACTCCACAAAGGGATCCTGGCACCGAATGATAAGCCTACCTCCTCACCTTGATACATACTCCACAAAGGGATCCTGGCACCGAATGATAAGCCCACCTCCTCACCTTGATACATACTCCACAAAGGGATCCTGGCAGTGAATGATTAGTCCTTACCTCACATTGATACACACCAGGTGAAGGAATCCTGTCAGTGAATGATCAGTCCACCTCCTCATCTTGATACATGCCCCAAGACAGGATCCTGGTAGTGAATGATAAGTCCTTATCCTCTCGTTGATGCACACCAGGTGAAGGGATCTTGGCAGTGAATGACTGACCCACCTCCTCACCTTGATACATACCCCATGAAGGGATCCAGGCAGTGAATGAACAGCCCACCTCCTCACCTTGATACATACCCCAAAAAGGGATCCTGAAAGTGAATGAACAGTCCTTATCCTCACCTTGACACATACCCCATGAAGGGATCCAGGCAGTGAATGATCAGCCCAACTCCTCACCTTGATACATACCTCATGAAGGGATCCTGGCAGTGAATGATCAGTCCGTATTCTCTCCTTGATACATATCCCACAAAGGGATCCTGGCAGTGAATGATCAACCCACCTCACCTTGACACTTACCCAAATAAGGGATCCTGGAAGTGAATGATCAGCCCACCAACTCACATTGACATGTACCCAAAGAAGGGATCCTGGAAATGAATAATCAACCCACCTTCTCACCTTGATACATACCCCACAAAGTGATCCTGTCACTGAATGATCAGCCCACCTCCTCACCTTGATACATACCCCACAGAGGGATCCTGGCAGTGAATGATCAGCAGCCCACCTCCTCACCTTGATACATACCCCACAAAGGGATCCTGTCAGTGAATGATCAGTCCGTATACTCATCTTGCACATACTATGGCAACGGATCCCTGATAGTGAATGACCAACCTCTTTCTTCATCACTAAGGTATTCTAAGTCACCTTGGCAGACAACTGTCAGCCTCTGCACCATGAAGAAAAGTCACTGCTAGCATTGTCTTCCATTATCTCGGGATTATTGCTGAATCACACTGTTGCTATCAAAACTCAAGGATCAGTCAGCACACCAGTGATGAAGTATCAACATCTGGTAATGGCATTATAAGGAGAGTCTGTTTCTCATGGTTGCTATTATAATTATTATTTTTTTTTTTTTGGTGGTGTTGCTCGTGTAATTATTGGTCATATTTTGGTAAAAAGTTGCCTGCATTGCCAAATTTCAAGGAGACAATATCTAAATCATAGCTTGCTTGGATCTCAAAGCAAATTCTGGAAAAAAAGGTCAAAGAAAAAGCAGCCCGGAAGATTTACAATTTCTAAATCACTAGGAAAACTGACTGAACACATGCTGGATTATGAGAAAGAAGCTGCTTTTCTGGATGCAGGTTGTGAGTACTCAATTCCATGATTCACCAAAGGTTCCCTGGGAACAACAGCTGACTGAGATTCACAAAGTTGGACAATTTTATAGAATAAATGAAAATGGATGCTGAAGTTGTTCAATCACTAAACAATCATTCTGATGTCACTGAGGAAATGTCACGAGAATAAGACCATGAATGAGCAGTGTGCCAACTGGAAGGCAAAAATGGCATTGTTAGAAGAAAAGCAAATTAATCGGGGGGGGGGGGGGGCACAGCTTTAAAGGAAAATCTCCAAGAGACCAGGGTACCAGAAAAAGAAAAGGGACATGACTGTCTGGGGGTAAATGAAGTAAAAGTAAGCAGGGTGTAACTATCTGCACAGTCATCACATTACATTTGAGAGAGCTCATGCTATTTTCAGGCTGCTACCACTGGTGTCGGCTAGGCAGCCCCAGAACATTCTGGGGCATTCTAAGTACGACTGACTGAAAGATCAAACTTGGTCCTTGCTTTGAACATCAGGAAAACGTCATTTGTTGAACACCTATGCCCTTTGCTTCAGGGGACACTTGAGGTTTCCAGTTTAATTATAAGAGTCTTGAAAAACAATAAAGCCAGCTGGTTAAAGATACAATAACGAAACTAAATACTGAAAATTTAGCTCTGATTCAGCAGCACGAAAAGATGAAACAATACGTAATGCAAGAAACTAAGCAATATACTACCCAGTTTTGGATTTGCTTAGAAGCTTTGAACAGTTAGTTGAAAGCTGAAGAATATACTAAGTAAAGTGAAACAGACAAAATGAAGCAAAAACATGGGAATATGTTTGATAAAAATAAAATTTTGTGCAAGAGTCATGCCAAGATATTTTTATTTTCCAGAGAAGACAGGATGCTGGCTGTTAGACTTGAGTAGCAAAAGGACTGGAAAATTTAAATCAAGACTGAGAGATTATGTAGGAGAGGTATAAGGCCAAGATTCTTTAATGATCATGGAAATGTATATCAAGTTCTATTAGGAACTCTGCAAGGCTGAGGTTAAATGGGAAACAAAAGATAAACAGATTCAAGAATATTTGAAAGTAGCAGAACTGCTGAAGGCAGTGGAAGGTTATGTGAATGTACTGATGGCCCAAACAAGTGCTGAGGAAATCTGGAGGTGACGAATGGTCAAAAACTGGGTAAGACCTGGGGGAGTGACTAACCCCCCCCCCTAGACGTTCAGAGACTTAGCAAGGATTAGGTGATCTGGTGCTAAAAGTTATTACATCTAGGCTTAAACCTTTACCATAACAGAAAGCACTAGAAGTTGTACTGCCACAAGAAGATGCAGCACATTTGGTTATAAATGACCAATTTATGGACGACTAATATTTGGAAAACTGGGATGTTAATGGAGACCATGCAAGGGTACCAAAATTAATTTGTAACAGTTCAGACGCAGAAAAGGCTTCTGAGTGGGCTGAATGGTATTTAACATGGGTGCTGATTGAATCTGGATTTTTTAATGACTTTTTTGGAGTTATTAATGTTGATTTATTCTGATTCACTTGTATGTGTTAACATAGAAGGCTTTGACATTCTTGTTATCAACAGGAACACATCAGGGTTGTACAATATACCACATTTTTTTCGCTTTGCATTTAGAGGCAGTGACAGCTAAGATACTAAATCCAGTATGAAGGTAATGAAAATATACCAAGCAGGAGAGATGGTTAAAACGTCTTTGCTAATGAAGTCCTTACAAACCTAAGTAAAAGTTATACAATTTTTTTATATAATTGGAAAAATGTTGGGTTACTTAAGGGTTTAAGATTAATAAAACTAAGATGAAGGCAGCAGTTGTTATCTACAAACTAACAAGAAAACTGGATCATAAGCTTGGATTCATATAGTAAATGTCTCCTGTTAATTATTTTGTAACCTAGTTAGGTAACTCAATAAATGGATTCTATTAGTATGGTGCATGACGAACTGATGAAATGATTAAAAACTGATCTGAGGAAATGAACAATCATGGAGTTGGAATGCAGATCAAATAATTAGGCACTGAATCTTTTATGTTACCTTTATCACTGCATCCATTTCAAGATCATCTAGCAAATACTCCAGTTCATTTTTTGAAATCTGTTAAAAATCTAGAGATTTTATTTGGAATGATACCAAGCCTATAACGCAGAGTAGCAAAACTTTTATAACAGTATTGCAGAAATTTGGTTTATACAACAACTTGAGACGTGAATATTAGGGATTGTTCTATACTAGCAGAATTATAGACTATAATACTGCTCTGGAACGTTTCTTCCCACCCCATGGCTTTGCTCCAGCTACCACGGAAGGCAAAAACTGGTGGGCAAAAGATAAATGGCAAGTTAATATGGCATGAGAGATGTAAAAACTAATATGGTATTTATACTGAAACAAAGGTTAGCAGTAATTCTGAAAGAAAATCTAGATGATTAATTCTGGGAATATCAACTGCTAAGTGATGCCATGAAGTTGAATAAACATCAAAGGTTTGTTTGAACCCGTCTACCACAAGTGCTTTAATGCTCCAATTAGGTTCAACAGAAGTTTCTGCTGGTTGACTAAATGTGATAAGGGAGTAATAGCATTCGAGTCATGGGATCATATATTCTAGTTTTGCTAAAGCCTGGATACTTATAAACTAGAATTACAACTATTATTAAAAAGGGTCATGGGTTTTAATTGTTCTGAGCAAGGCGGTAAGGTTTTCTAAGTAATACGTTGGTATACTGTATAACATTTTCTAAAAAGCCATAACTAGGAAGTAAAAGTCTAAAGATGCACTAACCATGACAGAATAAATTACAGAACTCATAGATAAGGTAGAACAAAGAGAAAGTAGAAATGAGAAGTACATTTCCTGGAATGCATATGCTTTAAATTACCTTCTTGCACATACAAGGAATCTCTATAAATTTGTGAAACAGTAGCCATCCAGCGTGGATAGGTGATGAGGTATAGCACTTTCCAGCATATATAAAATAGATTTATAATAGAAATGGAATAAAAGCTCAAATCTGGACTGGATACTGGAATTAGTTCTGATAGAGATGCGAGATGTACGAGTGTCTACTTTTTTTGACTCCAAATGTGCAATATGTTATTGCAAATTATAAGCAAATGTATACAATATTGATTTTGCTTGTTTCAGCTTTATGAAGATTTTTTTTTTAATTCATACAGGGTTTTGGGCCATTTTATTTCAAACTGATAATCAAGTTTATAATAAGAGTATTTTGAAAGATCGTGTTTTATAGATACATTTACATCTGAGCTATAACAAATGTTGTTCATAAGTTGGCAGCCGGGTAAGTAGAATTAAGATGATGTGCCAGTTACTTTTGCTTAAGCAATTTTTGTATTCTTTCAACTGATATTAATATCTGACTGCATTGTATCTGCATATTACATTTGTACAAACTGATGACATGACTTAAATAAAAGACAGCAACTGAAAAAACAATCTGGTGTAATTTCTTTTGCTCTGTAAATAACTTTATGTATCACTGCATTTCCCAGCAGAACACAGTGCTTACTACTGAAGTATTATATACAAGAGCTACCAAATCACCTAAAAGACCAGGCTTCACATTAAATGACAAAATGGGATTACTTAACTAAAACCTTGTATGACTATATACATCATCAAGGGTGTTACTAAAAATCCTGCATGGATGTAAAAACGTCTTCCACTGCAATACAGGTTCAGAAGCAATGCCCAGGAGAAAGAATGGTCCAGAACAAGATGCTTGGAGTTACTCCTAGGATTTTCTGAGAATCCTCAAATATCCAAACATAATTAATGAGAAGGGATGTAATACAAAACAAACAGTGTGTGGTTTTTCCAGTACCTCTCTGAAATTACTATAGTTTGCATTCATACGGTGTCCACAGCTAAATCAACAATAGGACCTTTTGTCAACGGTTTAGGAAAACGTGATCAAGACGCATTCCTTGTTCATTCATTAAATGCTTACAGAATACAGCCAGGTGAAAATGTGCATTTTCTTTAATGCAAAATGCTTAACAATAAGCCACATCATATTTAATAATCCTCTCATAACACGTACCGCCAGAGGGTAACCATTTAAAATGTTGGGACCTGCTAAATCGAGTCCTGAAACACAGCCTAAATGGCCAAAAAACAGCTTTACATATACTAAGTCTGAGATGGCCATTTCCTGGAATATTCCCTTTTCTCTGAGCTATGGTGATCTTGGAGTTGGTAGATATAAGTTCGGGGGGGGGGGGTGGAGGTCTTGTAACAGACATCAGGGGTGTAGGCTTGCCCTCCTGGAAAAAAAATTTAAAGGAGAACAGCGATCTTTGAGATACACTGTTTTCAAGGATTTTCCGTCTTTTTTTTTCGGCTTGTTGGTACTTGGCATTTCAAGTGCCAACATTTCAATAGGGAGCCGATGAAGAGTTCCAGTGCAGTCTATTGTGATGTGAAGGCACTCAACTTTAAGGCTCACACTGAAAATATATTGGTGCATGCAAAGGTATTCTAAGATGTAGGCACTCACCCTTAACCCTCACTCTGAAAATATCTCAGTAAATGCAAAGGTATTCTAAGATGTAGGCACTCACCCTTAAGCCTCACTCTGAAAATATCTCAGTAAATGCAAAGGTATTCTAAGACGTAGGCACTCACCCTTAAGCCTCACTCTGAAAATATCTCAGTAAATGCAAAGGTATTCTAAGACGTAGGCACTCACCCTTAAGCCTCACTCTGAAAATATCTCAGTAAATGCAAAGGTATTCTAAGACGTAGGCACTCACCCTTAAGCCTCACTCTGAAAATATCCTGGTGCATGCAAAGGTATTCTAAGATGTAGGCACTCACCCTTAAGCCTCACTGAAAATATCTTGGTGCATGCAAAGGTATTCTAAGATGTAGGCACTCACCCTTAAGCCTCACTCTGAAAATATCTTGGTGCATGCAAAGGTATTCTAAGACGTAGGCAGTCACCCTTGAGGCTCGCATGAAAAAATACCTCAGTGCATGCAAAGGTATTCTAAGATGTAGGCACTTACCCTTAAGCCTCACTCTGAAAATATCTTGGTGCATGCAAAGGTATTCTAAGATGTAGGCACTCACCCTTAAGCCTCACTCTGAAATATCTTGGTGCATGCAAAGGTATTCTAAGACGTAAGCACTCACCCTTAAGCCTCACTCTGAAAATATCTTGGTGCATGCAAAGGTATTCTAAGACGTAGGCACTCACCCTTAAGCCTCACTCTGAAAATATCTCAGTAAATGCATAGGTATTCTAAGACGTAGGCACTCACCCTTAAGCCTCACTCTGAAAATATCTTGGTGCATGCAAAGGTATTCTAAGAAGTAGGCACTCACCCTTAAGCCTCACTCTGAAAATATCTTGGTGCATGCAAAGGTATTCTAAGACGTAGGCACTCACCCTTAAGGCTCACTCTGAAAATATATTGGTGCATGCAAAGGTATTCTAAGATGTAGGCACTCACCCCTAAGCCTCACTCTGAAAATATCTCAGTAAATGCAAAGGTATTCTAAGACGTAGGCACTCACCCTTAAGCCTCACTCTGAAAATATCTTGGTGCATGCAAAGGTATTCTAAGACGTAGGCACTCACCCTTAAGCCTCACTCTGAAAATACCTCAGTAAATGCAAAGGTATTCTAAGACATAGGCACTCACCCTTAAGCCTCACTCTGAAAATATCTCAGTGCATGCAAAGGTATTCTAAGATGTAGGCACTCACCCTTAAGCCTCACTCTGAAAATATCTTGGTGCATGCAAAGGTATTCTAAGACGTAGGCACTCACCCTTAAGCCTCACTCTGAAAATATCTCAGTAAATGCAAAGGTATTCTAAGACGTAGGCACTCACCCTTAAGCCTCACTCTGAAAATATCTCAGTAAATGCAAAGGTATTCTAAGATGTAGGCACTCACCCTTAAGCCTCACACTGAAAATATCTCAATGAATGCAAAAATATTCTAAGACGCGCATCCATTTGTGATTTAGTGTCAGTTGCACAAGAGGTAGCCCACTTGCCTTTGGTACAGAAGGCTGTGGGTTCTATCCTCTCACCAGGTAGATCCATTACTGACTCTGTAGTGCAGCATAAGGGGGTGCTGCACTCCTGAATGCACCTTCTTTTGGATGAGACATTAAACTGAGGCCACTTCTGCTTGTGCTGGTGGTAGCTCAGGTGGATGTAAAACATCCAATGGCATCTACCGAAGAGTAGGAGTCCTTTAATTATATACAAAAAGAATTCTTATTTACAACATATTTACAAATATTTGTAAAATGAATATATAAATACAAATCTTTTACACATATTCATGATTTCTTTTATAATCATACTAAATTTTCATTCCTATTAGACCCCCACCCCTTTTTCATTAAACATAAAATTATTTATTCTGTCACTCTATATAACATAGCTTATCTATTCTTTAACATATTTTTTTACTTTTGTTCTTATATCATCCATGTTTATTTTATCCAATTCCTTTATACCTTTGAATCTTCTTTACATAGTTTCCCCCCAAACTTTTTTCTCTTTTACATTTCAAACACACATGTTCTATAGTTGTTTCTTCTTCCTGACAATGTAAATATACTCAATTACTTTTCTTTTTATCTGGTACATTTCCTTTTACTGCTCATTTATTGATTACCAGTCTCCTCAAAAAAATCTTGACATTCTGATTATACCATTTGCCTCTTTTTTATAGCTTTAATTTTTTTTATCTTTTAGATTTTTCCATGGTTTTACAGATTAATGCTTTATCATTATATTCTTACGCCATACATCACTGTCCTTTTGTATCATCATTTTTTATTTTCAACTAAACTTTTTTCTTGGCAACATTTTATTTCTTCATTTATACACTCTTTCACCATAGCCCTAAATTTATCATACTTACATTTATACAATTTTATTAACATTTTTATTTACCCTCTTTAAACTTTGTACAAATTTAATGCAACTGTACATACCATTGGGTTAGTTAACCCTAAATCTCCTTCATCAATTTACATACAAAACTCTTTTACTGGGATAAATCTAGAGCCCCATATAAACAAAAACAAATCTTTGCAATAGTTCCTTTTCAAATACACCAGTACTGAATTTATCAAATAAACATCTTTTCTGAATGATAATTTATATGCTGTCCAGAAATGACAGGTTTGTTTTACTGCTATTGTTTTTTTCCACTGAATTCTACTTACATCTTTATTCCCAAAGTTTATACCTAACACAGAAAAATCAAGCACTGTAAAATATATGCCCCCTAGTTTTACTACATGAACAAAATCCTTACTTTTCCCTTTATTTAAAGCTATTCTTATCACTATCACATCTGAACACTTGTTGTGTCTTTCGGCTTTTTCTCGGTTAGGTGTCTCCACAGCGAAACTCCGGTCTGCTAATGATTGGCAGCAGATTTTTACGTGCCGAGTTGCCGGCCCTGACGCACAACCTTCAACGAAGGTATGCCCATTCACGCATGTCTCCACACAGAAGACGCTCTAGCTGAGAATCGAACAGGACAACGTCTAACTGTGAGGTGAACAATGCTACCGCAGCACCACCACCACAGTCTCACCTCTAAACACTCATTTGTGCAAATTATTATAACATCTACAAATAGCAGCATTTGGTTAAATGAAGTAATGTCATCTTCATATGTTAACAGAACTGGAATCCTTATCAATTCAGGTATTATATACCTCACCTCTTTCATTTTGTAATTTATTTCACATACTATCACATCTACAACTAATGCAAAGAGTAAACAACTCACTGGACATCCCTGTTTTACACCACTCTTCATATCTACCTCTTGGTTTAACCAACCATTTATAAGTATTTTTACTTTATTATTACTATGCGCTAACATACATAATTTCCTAACTTTCTCACTTATATGGTATTCTTTCATTATTACCCATAAGATTTCTCTAGCATTGATAATTCTTGACATCCCTTAACCTTTATACTATATAAATACACACATATATATATATATATATATATATATATATATATATATATATATATATATATATATATATATATATATATATATATATATATATATATATATATATATATATACTATCTTCCCAATATTTTCTCTTTTCATTTCAAATCTCTTTTGTATTATTTTCATAAAGATGTTATAATCATTTTTACTCAATACTACTGATCCCCAGTTTGTCTTCTACTTTTCTTCTTCCATATGAATTTAGGTATTCCACTACATAACTCTTTATATGTAAAACTTTCTTTAACCATCCATTCAAAATCTTTAAAAATATTTTTTTGCAATCCCTTATATTTTTATACATTTCATACCCTATTCCATATGGTCCTGCAACCAAATCTATATTTACTTGTCATAATATTTTATCTAGCTCATTTAAAGAAATCTCATTTTTCAACTCTTTACTCTCTTTCTGATAACTTCTTTACCTTCCATGTTTTCTTCACTACCTTCTTTTTTCTTTAAACATTTTTTGTGCATATAGTGCTACACCATTCATAATCTTTTCTGAAGTTCTTTCTATTTCTCCTTTTACATTTATTTGTCCCATTACACTACCATATTCCTTTACTAATCTGGTTAATTTTTATTTATTTATTTTATTTAACATTTGTTAACCAGGAAAGTCCGACTTAGAACAAAGCCAATTTTCAGTGGAGGCCTGGAGAGAAAACACTCCAGATGCATGTGTATGTAATGTGGGAGGAAACTAGTGCACCTGGAGGAAACCCACACCAATGCAGGGAAGACATACAGACTCCACACAGAAGGCACTCCAGCCGAGAATCAAACCTGAGAACCTCTTGCTGTGAGAAAACATTACCGCTGCACCACTGCCTCGTCCGTAACTTGATACATCTCTTTTCCCTTGTAAAAAATATCTTTGCTTATATAAACAGCTATTGCATTTTGTCTTGATTTATTTCATATAATTTGTTTTTCATTGTCAAGTACTTTTGATCATTATGTTCTAAATGTCCCAATGCATCAAATGTTCCTTTATATTTTTCTCTCTACTTTTCTCACATCATATTGCCACTGTAAAAAACTTTTTATTTTTTTCCTTAAATACAATTGACCATTCAGACCAATGTTTATTAAATGCTCTGATAGTAATATGACCTTTCCATAACTGTATTACTAATCTATTTCCTTCTTCATTTCATGCTTTCTCATTTATCCTTTATTCCACTATTTTATATTTTTCTTCTTTTCTTTTATCTGTAGCCATATTGCAAGATGATCAGTAAATCCTGTTTCAACTACCTCCCCTTCTCCTATAACTAAACCTTCGCATACTATAAAATAATCTAATTCAGTTCTACAAATATCCCTTTTGCAAATCCATGAATTTTTGTCCCAAAGTTTTAACTTATCACATCTTATAATGTCTAACATTTATCTTATGCTATTGCATTTATTTATGCTTGCCTCTTAAATCACAGTTAAAGTCTCCTGTTATTATATTTATCACTACATAGTCTCATTTTTTAAGAAATACAATTTTCCTTTCTTTACAATTAGTATAAGCATATAACGTTATAATTCTATATATACTTGTTTTTTTCAATTTTAAATCTAAAATGATTAATCTTCCCATTTTTGTTAAAGTTGCATCTAATATGTTTACTGTATTTCTATAGAATAATGCTATTCCAAAACTTCTCTCATTTCCCAATTCCAGATTATCTTTCCTTCCCCTCGTTTCTGTTCAGAATCTTTTTTCATTAGTTAAAAAATCTTGTCTTCTAATATAATTACATCTACATCACATGTATTGTATCACTCCAAAAATCCCTATTCTTCTTTCTATATTCTTAATATTATTCACATTTACAGAAAGCACTCTAAAATTTTAATTTGTCCTTTTCTTATAGCTAATTACTAGCCTAGCTTTCTTAAAGCTGTTCTAAGTCTAGCTGGTTTCCCTCACAAAGGTGAGAATCAAACACTGTACCTTGTGTTTGTGAGTCAAACATCTTAACCACTATATGATCCCCCGATCATTAGGTGTATAAATTCTTTTTCACCCATTTCCTTTCTTTTTTTCTTTTGTACTCATCCTTTTAAATTTTCTTTTTCAATCTTTCAACCTTTTACTAAAATAATTACTTTTTTCTTTTGCTACCTACCAATTTATGTCTTCTTCGTGACTTATTTCAGAACCGTCTTCTACGTCCTCTAGCATTTTTCTCACCTAATTATTCTTCTATTACTACTACTAAAATGTCTTCTCTTTGTTCATTTTCTTCTCTTTTCTTCTTTTTCCTTACTCTTATTTGTATTTTGCAATGCATCCATTAATGTCCAATTTTCATTTCAGTTTACATTTTTTGCATCATATCCAATTGCTCCACAAATATAACATTTCTTTTATCACAGTTGCTTATTAAATTTCTTTCTTTGCCAAAAAAAAAAAAAAAAACATTTTTGGGTTGCCCCAGTATTTTACGACACCCGTTTTCCCCTTCACATTTATTTTGCTTGGAGTATGCATATTTTTTCTCCTTCTATTTATTAACACAATATTACAATCCCACTCACCAGTCCATAAACCCCTTTTATCACAATTGTTTGCAATGCCCAGTACGCCTTTACATAAAGTTTTCAAATGTCCTTTCAAACTCTTTTTCACCTCTGTTCGAATTTGTACATGAATTTCCTTTTTTGTTTCCCTGTTAAATGCTTTCATCACATAAAAATTACATGGGTTACAGTCTTTCTTTTTTCATATTCTCCAAGAAAATTTCCCACTGAAAAAACAGTCTCAAACATATGTCACAAAGTGTCTCTTTGTTATAAGAATAAATACTTTTAGCTCATTGTGCTTTTACACCAAAAAGAGCTATTAAATTGTCCCACACTTCGTACCTATTTGTTTGTCTTCTTTACTTTGAATCCTTACCACGTACTTCCATTTTTTATTTTCTTCTGCCTTCTTTTACTTTCTCTATATATGTTCCCTTTTTTGTCTCACCACTATTCTTTAGGATTACCTCTGCACCATCCTTGTATATTTTCTCCATAATGAACCCCCCAGGAAATGTCTCCTTCATTTCCTGGCTTACTCTGCATCAACATTTTTTAAGTAAATCACCCCAAAACCCTCTGGACTGGAGGGTTGTAATTGTAGTTCCATCATTTGCTGACTCATCTCTACAAACAGATTTCTTTGAAACATCTCTTCAGAATCCTGCATACATCTTCCAGTCTCAATATTTGCTCTCTCCTCCATTTCTCTCACCACTTTATTATCTCATTCTCTCTCCATCTGCCTCTTTGTTTCTTTGGGCTACCTCTACACCTGGAACAGAAACAGGAAGTGCTCCTGCAAAAGGGGTCCCACTCACAACAACTAAGAGTAGGGGAAGTTCCTTGATGTCCTGGCCAAATTTCCCCATTACTACAACTACAACTAGTGTCTCCCCTGAAAATAGGCTACTAGAATAAATCATTTGGTTCTTGGCTACTAACTATATCCTTGAAGATGAGTTATTTGATTGCTAAGAAATATTTGAAATGAGTTGACAATTTTTAATTTCAATAGCATACTGGTCATTTGATGCCGAAAAACTGTATTTTCTTACTTCTGTTTTGTACTGTGGATTTTCAATCCGAGGTTTCTGCCCATTGGCAAACTTGAAAGCCTCGATAATGCGGTGATATGTCAGAAGTCGGCTGTCTTTGTTGTTTACAGACTGAGATGTTAGGTTATAGCCTATAAAAGATAAAAACAAATAACCGAGCTTTACCCTTGCAACAATATTAAATGATGAAAATGACTTAATATTTTATTAAACACTATACTAAAATAGTGCTAAAGCTGCTCTGCAGTGTTGAGTTCATGTTTTGCTCAACACACAGCCACTGGCAACCTAGGAAACTGCAAGCACCAAAACCACATTGCAACAGTCTGCAATTGTAAATACACTACAGACAAGTCATAACAAAGTAGGTGATATGAAACAGTCTTGAACAACTGATATCTATTGCATGCAGTGCACTTAAGGTAAAACTAAACCAACTGCCAAATGCCCATCTGGGACACTGAAGATAGCAATAAACAACAAGCATGGACTAGACAAATGTGGGCAAACTGCCAATTACGTGAGCAGCCAATAGGGATCAATTCCTGTTCAAAATGAAGGCTGAGAATGGGTGTGCAGACCTCACACTGTGTATTCTCTGAAAATGTAACACCTACTGTGTTTTTTTTTTTTTGGGGGGGGGGGGGTTGCTGCTGTCATTGAAGAGACCTCCAAGGTCATCTATGCTACATTAATTGCAAATGAAAGTGACACAACTTGGCCTTAAAGGGATATAGACAAGATTACAGGATGCCTGAATGGGCATGCAGGTACAATTCAAAAAAATAAAAAAAGGAACTAGGTTATGTAGCTCTGTGTTCTGATAAGTCACACAGCAGGTCCATTTATTCATCCTCATAATATGCCCTGTAGGCAGCACTGTGGTGCAACATTTAGTTTCTGCCTCACAAATCTATGGTCTGGAGTCTGATCTGGAATCCTAGCTCAAACTCAGTGTCTATGCAGACTTTACAAAAGCTGTCTTTAACTATCTGGGACCAACTTCTCTAAATTGTCCATTTTTTCCTTGTGACCAAGACCAGGGCCAAAAAATGTCTTCATGGATCTTTATACTTAACCTGGTTAACCTATATAATCACAACTACGTTTTAGTGGAGGTAAAATAATCTTTTGGTTGGGTAATGTATACATTAAACTGCAATTAAATCATTTCAAAATGAAAGGACCATGTTAACTGTTTCAGGGGAAGCAGCAAGTGAGGGTAAACCCGCGGTAAAATTGTTCAAGTCTATTAACGTGTGAATGAAACAGCAATAGCTGGCTAATTTGCACCTGGGCTACCCAATCTGGTGCCCCTCAACACTAAATTGAGGAGCAAAAAAAAAAAAGTGACCTACACTCACATCAATGCAGTATGGCCTCAAGATTAGGGAACTTTTCCACTAGTAGTATGCACAGACATGTTTAGGAAGCTTAGTATACCTTGTCGTTTTTATACCGTTTAATAAAAAAAGTTTAAAAGTGTGTGTACTACATACATATATACATGCACACACACATATACAATATATGTATATATATATATATATATATATATATATATATATATATATATATATACATATATATATATATATATAAAATGTTGAAAAAAAAAGTTTTTTTACATCTAAATGTTGAATTTCCTTTCTCCAACATCTGCATTTGATGTTGTCCAAAATAGCAGAAAGTGATTGTTCAGACACCCAGGCTATTCGGTTTAACATGCCATAATAATTTTATTTCTACAGCACAAATCTTTACTGTAACCCCCCCCCACACACACACCCTGCAAATTATATATACCAACTCCATGATTGCACTACAGTGAGGAAAAGGGTAAATTCCCTGATCCTCACTGTACCGCAAGCTCCATTTACAATGCCAAACTCATAACAAATCATGTTTTACTTCTGTTACTGTGAGTTCGTAGTATTTCAGTTCGGCATTGTGCAGCTTTGAAATTGTACTTTCTTTTAAGCATGGGAACGATATGAAAATATTGAGCATACATCCCTAGGATACATCATTCTTTTTCTTTTTTTTTTTTCTCATTACAAGGTAATTAATCCTTCTTAGATCTTTTTCAGCCACCAAATGTCCCAAAAGGCATGGATAAATAAAGTGTCTGTGTGTGTGTGTGTGTGTGTGTTTGTTAAATCTTGTGGAAAGTTTTTCTAAGATAAGATATAGGGCTGAATTTAGGGGCGTGATTAGGATTAGCCCGCGTTAGTAAGGATGGGCCAAACCTCTCAAATGTGCAGATTTTCGCAGAATGTCCAGATTTTTGCCTCATATTTTTGTCCGTTTTTCATAAAATTGTGGTTCTCTGGCAAATTAGTGACAAATGGTTTAAGACTGAAGTTGGGGAATAATGACAGACGTTACAGTTTCAGACTTCATAACCTTCCAAAATTTCTTGCTAATGCAAAACCTGTTATTCTATCAACATTCTAAGTTTGTAAGAGAAATATTTAAAAATAAAATTCCCTATTTTTGGGCCTTTGCCCCCCTTTCATTTATGGCTTTGTCCAGATTTCTTGGTCTAACAGGTTGAGAGGTATGGGATGGGCAGATGGTTGAACGAAGCCACCAAACTGTCAAACTTTGGAATCAGCAGATAACTTAACATCCATTCTATTAAACCTTTAAAATGCATACTTTCCGATCATAACCAGGCTCCTAAAACCAAAATTCAACCAAGTTCATGTTCCTTAATTCCAGAACTGAAAGACTGAAAGCACTGTTTAAACTCAAGAATGAGGCTTGGTCACAATGGAAGCAAACCAAGCTACCCTCTGACCAACAAGATTTACAACAATCTGTTATCTTATCAAAAAATCTGTAAAACTTCCAAAAGATCATAACTCTTCCTGTTAAATTTATGGCAGACTATTTTTGTTAGATGACCCCCCTTATCATACTACACAGACAATACACCATTTCAAAATCAATATACAGTCAGGAACCCAGGAACTTGGGTTGATAACTCCCTCTCTTTTGACCATCATGTGAAAATGGTTGTCAAGATATCCCTTCATTTAGCACAGCTAATAAAAGAAATATCTTCAAGGTCTAAAGAGGTAATTACTCCTTTACACTCAGCACTGATCAGATCAATTATAGTGCCCCCTTCAGGATATATCTCATTAAACATATCAAACAATTAGAAAGACTCCAAGGTTCCCTAAATCAAAAACATCACAGGCCTGAAGTCCCTGATCTATGAAGAGAGGTTGAAGCTCTGTTTACTCAGTGCCTTACAGGTTTTTGAGGAGAGATAGCTGTCTCACTTACTCTGCCATAAGAGTCAAGATGGTGTCTGACCTCTAGTACCTCCCTAACTCTTCACCAACCGAGAAATACAATATGGTGGAGGGAGAGATTTATAACTCCATGCCTCCAAAACATCTGGATGTTAAGTGGTGTGGCTCACTATATTCCTTTAAATATAACTCAAGTGATTGAATGGATGACCACAACTTTACTCTAGGATTAACTTGTACAGTCCTCCTGGAAAAATTAGTTGCAGCCTGAGGGAGGGTACTGGCAAGATGCAAATGGTCATATGACCAAATGACTTTGGACTATCTATGAAGTCTATAAAATCTATGACACCTGTAATAATAACATATTCCACAGGCTGGGAATACATTGAGTTAGGAACCTATCTTTGCAAGTCATGTTTATTTGTTGATAAAGATTTAAATGTCTAGTCACTGGGTTTTGCAAATAAATAGGAGGTCAAATAAGAATGGACCTTTCTTGGCTTGAAAACTGAGACAGGTCACACTGGAGCATATGGTAACCTACAGAATATAAAGGGAGTTGTGATATTCAGTGAGTATGACTGAAAGATTTAACACCTTTAATTTTCTTGGTTAGAAATACTGAGGCCTTTCCAATTGAGTGATGTCCTTGGATTTGTACATACCAGATGGCGTACTCTATCCAATAATGGGTCTTACAAGGGGAAAGTAAACAGCTGGAAGGCTTTCTATGGATCTTGAGCATACTCCCCTACAAATGTATGGGGACAGACAGGATTTCCTGACTATGGTTGAAACATGACAACTGAATAAAAAAAATGTGTTCCCAAAAGTATCCATGTGCTGCTTACTGTGTATGTCTGAAGAGGAGTTGTTTTTTGCTAAATGCTGTTTTCTTGCATGTGGGTTGAAATAGTGTTTGGTACACGAGGCACATGCATATTCAAACCACTGCTGGAGCTGTTTAGCATCAGGATCAGTAATACTGCCATCTACGAATAAATGCCAAACAGGAGAGGGTCCAGCAGTGGTCCCTGAAATACCGCACTACCCCTAATTCTGTAGAGAGGGTCCTAGCAGCTTTCACTGCATGAGATCTGTCAGATACCCAATAATTCTGCAGAGAGGGTCCCAGCAGCTTTCACTGCATGGGATCTGTCGGATACCCAATAATTCTGCAGAGAGGGTCCCAGCAGCTTTCACTGCATGGGACCTGTCAATGTTTTTAACAGTATATCTTTTAACTCAGGACAGATTTTATTTTTAAAGCTATCTTTATTAACTAAAAATTTTAATTTCAGCTTTGCAAATATTTTGTAATTTACTTCTGTTAAGAAAAGTGTAATACTGTTTAAAGCATTCTAAAATGTCCCCTATAACAGTATAGTTTCTATTTTGTTTTTAATCACTTGAATGAGATACATACACAAGTTTTTTACTCTTTTGGACAGTTTATGTAAATGTTTAAGCGACATGGAATAAGAATTTAATTTAAAATTTTCTAAAGCTAATTTTGTCTTTTGCTTAAGTAATTGTATGTATTTTATTTAATTTTTTTGTTTATCTTTCTCATGAATATTATTTACCTTTAAGCTTTGTAGTTTACTCTGGATATCAATAAACTCCTTATTCCAAACCTCTTTTACCATTACTTTATCTTCCCATAGATATAAGCTTTGAGCAAGTACCATATTATAATAAACAGTTTATCTTCATATAAATATCTATTTCTGATAATAACAATGGCTTAAATGATTTCAGATTAGTAATCTATATAGTAATTATGCTTAAAATAGGAAGTTTGGTAAAGGTTTGATAGATTTTTAATAGCAGTGTATTATGATCAGAGAGAATGGACAAGAAATAACACTGAATAACATTTTTTAATTAAATCTTAAGTGAAGATGTTATCTGTTCTAGTTTGAGTATCATATGTGAAAGAATAATGTGTATATCTCAGGGACTTTTTTCTTTTATCTCAAATGCATCTTTTAAATTGAGCAAATAAATTCATTTTTCAAGAGCTTTGGCTGAAGGGGAAAGTCTTAGAGTTCTGGTTACCGTAGTTTCAGAGTTACTTAATATGCAGTTTAAGTCACTTCCAAGTATTAACATACCTTTTTAGTTTTCCAACACATAATTAAATGTTTTTTTTAAGCTAAACTGAAACCCATTACTGTAGACCAATACACATTTACAAGAGTCCAAATTCTATAATTGTACTAAATTATTAACACTGTAATGAAACCATATTTATCTGCATATTTATGGATGATCTGTGGAATTAAACTATTTGATTTTCATAGAATCATTAGTCACCTCCTTCTGTTTTTAAAGTTGATTGACATAAAATTTTACATGGGTTTGGTGACCAAATGTCTCTAAATGTTTGACATGCGTTTCCTGAAGAAAAGCTATATTAGCATTGTTGATATTAAGGTATTTTAATAAACATCTTATTTTCTTGAAAGCATTTAAACCATTAACATTTAAAGATAATAAAGTCAAGTCCATTGTTTTAAATAAATGTGGAGAACATACAAGACTTTTTGTATTTGACAATTAAACTTGTCAGTTTGATTACTCAACAAATGATAATAAGAAAGTTAGATTTCTCAGTAATGCCTAAATATTCAAAAATATATTTATCTAAGATGTGAAAAAAAACAGGTAACATTGTGGAATGAACAAGAAAATTATCTAGTCCAGAAATGTCACAGTAAATAGACTATCCCTCACTTACAAGGCAGTAAAATGTTGCCTGAAGTATTAAGGAATGTACTAAAGACCTAAGCTCTACTGCTCGCATAAAGAATTTCTCTGATAATAATATATAGTTTAGTATAATATTTTTGATATTCTTCTATTCTTTTGTTAATGGCCACACCTCTGAACTGGAAATTAACTTTCATGTTATGCCCATGACAAAATCTGAAAAATTGTATAACATTATTCCTTTCTAAAACCTAGTGTCTTCCTGTTCGCATTAGTTCTCGAGTATTGTTATCATATTGTAAAAGGAATAAATCAGCCTAATATATCCAAACAAGTAATATACTCAATAGTACTATTACAATAGTACTAGTACTAATCTATGAATCTATGAATCTATACTCAAGTAAAAGAAACCAGAATACTTATTAAGCCAACCACAGAAGTTTGAAAACAACTCACATGTATGTATAAAGAAGAAAAATGATTCCCATGTCTTTCGCTCATCAAAAGCCAAACAAACATCATCCTTAAGAAACGGCTTATCCAACCATAAATGAACAACAAACAACAAAACAGGAAGAACACCAGAAATCCTCAACGAGCCAAGTGCTTATGTCATTATCAACAGCAACATCCCAGGCATCCAACAAGCAGTGACGACTCCAGTGTCACTCGAGCAATTACAAACCACTGAATTCCCGCATTGCTGACATTTAATTAAACCTGCGATGAAACGACCAAAAGGCATCACATATAAAGTAATACATTTACTACTGTTAAGATTATCAATCTAGAGCACAACATAATTTAAATGTTTGACCACATTAGATAGTTTTCTTTACACTGAAAAGTTAGTGCAAGGCAACTGATAATCGATGATACAACAAGATGAAAACACCCAACACAGAAGCAGAATAGGTATGACCCTAACCCTGAGTAACATCCTGCCATCACCCAGAATGATACCACAGTACAAGGACAGAATGACTGACTTCAACAATTGGCTAAGCTTCTAGTGTAATTCCAAGGGGATCCAGTATTTGTCTGCCTGGGACGACATGATCGACAGACCACGATGCTTTGCCAGAGATGGCCTGCACCTGTCGCCCTTAGGATTCTGGATGCTGGCTAAGGCTCTTGCCACCCCTATAGTGCCTTTTTTAGGCAAGGTTCAAATGACAAAGTTACCACCGTAACAGGTACAAGCAAGCAAAATCTGAGGGTAATGCTACTCAATGCTAGAAGTCTAAACCTCAAAATGCACTCACTCGAGGCACTCCTTAAAATGGAGAACATTGACATCTGTGCAATGACAGAGACCTGGTTCAAAGCTCCAGAGAGCACCCCTGCATTACCATGCTACAATTCATACCACACCTTTTGGCCACCTAACCCAGAATGAAGCACTAAAGGCAGAGGCGTGTCCATATTCATTAAGGATATCCACACCTCCAGGCTAGTTGCACAGTATAATGCATCTGAGATTATCCAAGTGCAACTAACTCTGGGCAAGACCGCAATCCAAACTGTAGCTTGCTACAGATCCCCCACCATGCCCTAGGATTCCCTACTACTCATTTCTTGATACACTGGAAAGTATTAGGGTACAACCCAACACCCTAATAATGGTCGATTTCAACTACCCCACCATTAACGGGGAAAACTACTCATGTATCAACTCTTTTGCTCAACGTTTTCTAGAATTCATAAGTTCAAATGCCTTGGATCAACTTATTCACACCCCCACCGGGGCAGCAATATCCTAGACCTGGTCATTACCAACATGGGAAACTGGTGTTCCACACCAGAGGTCAATTCCTCGTTGGTCAGATCCGACCACAAGCTAATCAGCCTAGACATCCACATCCCACCCCCACCCCAATTAGGGAAACCATCGTAAAAAACTTTTCCAAAGCCAACTTCACACTTCTTAAGACAGAAGTGGCAAACTTCACGACACCCATGCAGATGGACAATAGAGGTATGACTGCTGAATCCTACACAAATGCACTTTATAAGCACTTACACGAGTGCATGGATCATGCTATCCCTAATAGAACCAAGATGTTATCCTCCAAAAAAAGGAAGCCAATCTGGTAGTCCTCTGCCATAAACAAACTCTACAACAGAAGAAAGAAACTGTTGCAAAAAAGAGTAAAATCTCATGACTGGAGGAACTCCCTGGTCAACCTCAGTAAGAAGCTGAGATCCCTCATAAAATCCTCCAATGCTAGTTACGAAAACAAAATTGCCACTAACTCTAAAGACAACCACAAAGCATTCTATAGCTATGTCAAGAATCTCAATGGGAACACTCAGATCTGCTCTGAGTTACAGCATAATGGTGCTAAATATACAGAACCAACTGATATTGCCAACATCCTAGCAGTAGGTTCAGTGCTAACTTTATACCCTCTCACCACCTAGAAGGCCCATCTCTATACCGGAAGAATGCAAAGTTCCTATAATCACGACTGCACAGGTAAAAAACACACTCTCCAAAGCCAAGAACACAGCATCCATGGGACCTGACAATATCCCAGGCTGCATTCTACATGAACTACAGAATGAACTGGCACCCTACCTAAGTACCATGTTCAGTCGTAGCCTTACCTCGGGCTTTATACCCACTGAATGGCACACCATGACGGTTATCCCACTCCACAAAGGGGGAGCCACGACGGACCCCAGGAACTACCGCCCCATTAGCCTGATGAGCCTGGTCTGCAAGGCCATGGAACGTATCATCGTGGAACTCATAAACAAAGACATTGGTAATCTCCAAATTCTGGACCCTACCCTGTTTGGATTTGTAAAAGGCAGATCATGTCTCCTAAACCTGATTGACTTCTTTGAAGCAGTCACCAAAGCCATAGATGAGGGTAAAATGGTTCACACAGCTTATCTAGATCTCGCAAAGGCTTTCAACACCATCCCCCACTCTGGAATTATAGATAAGCTCACTAAACTAGGTATAAATCCTTACGTCACAAAATGGGTTGCCAACTGGACAGAACCCACACTGTGAAAGTAGCGGATTCCAAATCCGACTTCAGACCAGTGACAAGTGGAGTACCACAGGGTTCAGTCTTGGGTCCTCTCCTGTTTGGTATCTACTTCTCTGAAGTGCAGGCTAACACAGAAGGTCTTTGGCTAACAAAGTTTGCAGATGACTGCAAACTAGGAGCCATAATCGAAACTCCTAATGATGTGGACAAACTACAAAAGGGCCTCACTGAGACAGATACCTGGTGTCAAAGCCATGGCCTGAAGCTCAATGCCAAAAAGTGTATTGTCATCCCCTTTGGTAAAAACTCTGTACCCATGAACTGCCACATATCTGGTAGTCTACTTAATGCCGAAAATTTGATAAGAGACCTTGGGACACAGGTGGACAGTAGTCTCTCCTTTGATAATCACATCACCACAGTGGTCAGGAAATCCTTCTATGTGGCTCATCTCATCACAAAAGGATTCTCATCCAGAAAAAGAGGTCATTGTTCCCCTCTACTCATCACTCATTAGACCCATTATAGAGTACTATGCCCCTTTTGGTATGTACCTCACAAGACATCTACAACAACTGGAAAGACCACAGAAATACCTCACAAAGAGGATTACTGGCCTCAAACAGATGCCCTACGCAGACCGTCTCAAAAAACTACAGCTTTACTCCATCGCATATCGCCTACTCAGAGGCGATCTCTGCCTAACATACAAAGCTATGTCAAACTCAGACCTGTTGGCCATGCTCCACTTAAAGAAATCCCAATCCCTCCGAGCTACACTCTCTAGGGATCTAAACCTTTTCACCACAATAAATAGAACATGCAGGAGGGATAGATTCCTGTCCCAAAGACTTCCCATACTCTGGAACAGACTATCTATCTATGTCAAACAGAGCTCCTCATTAGCACTCTTCAAGAAAAATCTTAATGATTGGATGAGAAATGGGAAATTCACCCCAGGGATCACTTCTGTGGCTTTGCTCGACAGGGGCACAGGAAAATTATTTTCTTGGGTGGTGAAAGCCAGGGTACATTTTTTTGGCTAGGCTTATATAGGCCCTAGGGCCAATAGCCTAGTACCTACCTATGAACCTATATGAAGTAAAAGAAAACATTTCACCATGCTGCCTGCGCTTTGCTGAAGGAAGCAACACAATATAGAAAAGGAAAGACATTTAAAATGGAGGTGATTGTTGACAAATTCCAACTGCGATTTTCTCTGTAAAACCATCAACTTCATCGGGCACCAATAACAGAAAACACAGCATCACTCTGACAGGTAAAAACAAAAATGAACGTAAACAATCTATATAAATGAATGAAAGCAATTACGTACCAAGCTAAATTCCACTCTGTTTTAATAACTACTACCTATGAGACAGTATTTTATGGAAAATCTTGTAAGCTTAAAGTTAGCAACATCAATTTCAGATGGTAATATGAAAAAAATCAAAGGATGTTCTCCAACTCATTCAGTTGTCAGTCATGTGAATAACTATATGGAAGGGTATTAATATTGTAAAACTGATTTAGTGTTTAAAATAATTTAATACTTGTAATTAATAGGTAATCGCTTAGGAGTAGGTTTCCTTTCTTTTTATTTTATACAAGATGAATGTTTAAAAATCATTTACATTATATTTATTTGGAGGGTTATGTTGTGACAGAGGACTTATCTGTTTTTTGTTTCTTTTCCTTGAGGTCTGACTAGGCAGGATTTTCAGTAGGTATCTTCATATTAGGGGAAGATAAGTCCATGTTTTCTATAACAGAGATAATGTTACTTTTTATATAAGTCGTAGCTTCTTCTATGGTGTTAGAAATTCTTGATTCACTCTGACACTGGAGTCTTATTCTTGATGGATATATGATATGAGCTTTCACATTATTTTGTTTTAGCAGGTTAACAAGTGTCCATCTGTCCTTTCTCAATAATTTTCAAAGAGTAGTCATTGTCAAACCTAATGTTATGTTGCCCAAATGTCAGAAGAGCATTTACCCAGGCAGGCTTTAGTACCAGTCCCTTATATATCTATACACACACACAGACACACAGACACACACAGACACACAGACACACACACACATTTGGTTTTGATATTTCTGTACCCCATCAGCATACTATAAGTAGAGAACCTCACCAACTCTGGTGGAGTTTTGTCTTGATGTAATCATCGAATTCCATATATCAACTGTGCATTTTAGGCACTGACTGCTGCATGACATAACTGAGTTACAAGTGTTCAACACTGAAAGTTGATAACATCAATGTGAAATACATTTAGCAAACCCCACTGGTGTACAAGGATAAAGCTCCAGTTACAATCCAGGTTACCCAGGTTCAATTAGGAACTCAGATGTATAATGGAGAGGGTGTGCAGAGAGTGGATATGCCTGGCTTGGGGGGGCAGAGCAGTGCCAATGCAACAATCCCTCAAAGGCAGGACAGCAGCAAAAATGGATGGTCTTGGGGCAGGCATTCAGCCAGCAACTTTCATAAGTTATGTACTGGAGTGTGCAACTGCATAAGGAGAGCACTGTGACTGCCATACTGAAGTTTATCACGTGTTCCTCACTCAGGTGATTGGTTAGGGCCTATATAAAATGTTCTCACTGCCAGAATGCTGGTAAAAACAAAGTACCGTTATGGTTGCAGTATCACTGGATCAACAGATAGCACACACACTTTTTGTGCTTGAAGATCAGAAAGTTATGGGTTCCATTCCCACCCGAGATGACTGCATTCCTTTTCCATTAATGACACTACAGTCTTTCATTAGGGGGTGCTGCACTCCTGAATGTGCTGTCCTTCAGATAACACATGAAAAGCAGGTGCTGTCTGATGCCTGATTCAGGTAGCTCAGGTAGGTGTAAAAGATCCCACTGCACTTATCAAAATGAATAGGGGAAGTTTCCCAGTGCCATAACCAAATTCTCTCTAATTAGCACAACTCTCCCACTCAGACAAATACCCCATCCCCAAATTAAGGAGTTCTTCACATCTGATGGTCATTAAGCATGTGTAAGTAACACACACACACACAAACAAATACACACACACATGTGCACTATATGAAAAGAATGTGAACACAAAAACTTGCTAAAATTATATAAACGCATTTTTTTGCATGAGGCTTCTTCCTCTGTACCCCAACACTGGGGCTATGCTTCTTCCACTTCTGGGATTTACTAATGCCAACGTTAAGATTGCTGTACCTCAAAGCAAAGGGCATTCTACAAGATACTGCAATGTCAGAATTAGCATACGAGAAAACACATTTGCACATTAGTGCTGGCGCCCTTCAAATACTTACTGCTAAAGGTGCTGCCTTGATCCCTCTTTTTGCAATTTTCAAATCTCTCGTGTTTGTAAACATTTTTGTACATTATTTTCAGGGCTCTGCCAGGTTCTTTCTGATTTTGTCCTCTATCCATCTGCCGGAGATCTTTTTTTTTTATGCTCATCATTACTTAGCAAGTTCATCATTGGTGCAATGAAACCATCCCCCCATAGTGTGCCCAAAAGGGAAGTGCAAAGGCCGAGGCCCACACGTTAATATCTAGCTAAAATCTGCACTCGGCAGTCGAGCACTTGCACTTTGACTGATTTGCCCTTTTGCTCTGGCCTGCAAGGACTTTGGAGCTAATAATAAATCAAGTCTAAATGTGCATGGGCAAATCCCTCTGCATGGGGTTGTAGGAAGCTTCCACTCACACAGAAAGATGAAAGTAAGAGAAAAGCAAGTTAATTGCTTTGATTGTAATCCAACTGCTTGTCAACTCAGTGGATTCTGACAGTGTCACAGAGCCTTCTAGAAGCATATAATAACAAGGAAACACACATACACACTTAGTGAATATCTGTTTTTCCCTGTTTGACTGCATTAGTAAGACCAACACAGCATTTTGAGCTATAATCTTAGATAATGTCTTGAAACATTTCTGCTTTACAACACTAATTTACATCTCCCATGAAGCACCAGGAGGTGGTTTATAGGGTCTATATTAGTTTAGAGAGCCTATATTAGTTTGCCAAAATGCAATTTCAGGAAACACATATTTGTCAATCCTTATTCAGTGAAAATCACTTCTGCGATTCACTGAATAATCCAAGGGCAAAGAAATAGTTGCCCTGCAGCCCAACAGACCCAAATCTTGCTAAATCGAACTCAACCAAGTGGGAGGCTTATCTCCGCACACCCCCCTCAACTATATATACCAACTCCGAGATCACACTACAATGGAGAAAAGGGCAAAGTTGTGTAGTTGGCCAACTACGTCTTTGCCCTTAGAATATTCAGCAAATCGCAGAAGTGATTTTCGCTGAATAAGGGTCGACGAATACGTGTTTGCTGAAAAGACACTTTGGTGAACTAATATAGACCCAGTTTATAGATACTTTGGGGGGGGGCTTTTCTATGGTCTTCTTATAGAGTCTGCTGCATATCTATTCAGTGACTATTGTTTTTCTTGTTCATCTCTTATTTTGTATTCTCACCACTGGGTTTAACAGCAGCAACTCCTTTTATAAACCAGATTTTCATAGAACAAAATGCAACTTCAAATTAAGGTGCAATAACAGTAAACGATATCTACTGGAGCTGTGTACAAAACACACAGAAAAGAAAGATTAATAAATCTGTATATACATTTCAAGGAATCTTTCTTATTGTATTTCTGAGGAATCTGATCATGGACGTATTTGCTTCTTCTGAATTAATTTACAGAACCATGTAAACCTTGGTTCTAGATGGATTGCCACTGTGGAAGAGACACCCCAATGCCATGTACAAAAATGGGAAAAATGGGTTGCAGATGGATGAATCCTTTCTATCTGTTTCCGAACAGATTTCTTGCCCCCATGTATACCTTTAGCCACACACCCATAACTCTCAACCTCTTAAAGCAAGAAATCTGGACAAAGCCTAAAATAATGGGGAGGGGGTGGCTGCAAAGGCCCCAGTATAGGGACAGATTTTAGATGTTTCTCATAGACTTTGAAAGTTGCTAGAATAGCAGGATTTATGTTACCAAGCATTTTCTGATGGAAATGAAGTCTGAAACTCAAATGTGCCATCTTTTATTTAGTGACTTCAATCCTCAGTGATTTTTCCAGAAAAACACAAATTTTATGAGGAACAGACCAAAAATACCAGGCAAAAAATCTGGACATTCTGTGGAAATCTGGACAGCTGAGAGGTATGCACACACCAAAGCCACAGGGTTTAAAGACAAGTCTTTCTAAAACTGTGCTAGACTGTGAAAAAACATGGACTATGTTCTTGGTATTGGAGTTATTTTACGTATGCTGTACGTGAAACTTAATTGTGACAAACAAACATATCCCCCTAATGGAATGTAGACAGACAGGCTTTAAGAACCGTTTGTTAATGTTTATTATAATGCACTGGAAATGAAGGCAGAAGCCCTCATATGAAGAGCAGTAACCACTGAACTATGTATATCCTGTCTGCATTTCCATAACACGGTAATCAGAAATGTGTGAACAAACAATGTACACGCATTTTACAAAGTAGGTGGCATTATCTGTATAGTTCAGGCCACATTTCATACACTTCACAAATATTAATACAAAGTATTACAATAAAATTCTGGCAGAAAATTTATCTCAGGAAAAATATGATGTACTGTCACATATAGCTTTGGTTTTGCCATATATATGGGTCCGTTTCAACGTACTGAAAGATAATATGCTGAAAATCATAATACTGAACATACAATGTTGAAATGTCAAAATACTGAAATGTTAAAATCTGAAACCAAAATACTTACAGCCTACATGTGTAGAGGTGGACTTGCCCCCCCCCCCCCCCCCCCCACCAGTACTGAGTTTCACTAACAGGGGGAGTGATATTGTTTACCTATTTCGCTTGGTACCGCCCGAACTTCTTAGTAATGTGTGCTAACCTTAACCCTAACACTGCCTATGACCCTAACCCTAAAATGGCCTTACATTAAAAAAAAAAAAACTTCCCATTACACTACCACTGTTCAGACAAATTTAAGCTGAATATGGTCAGGTTTTGGGTAGGTCATCAAAAAAGGAAATTTGTTTCTTTTTTTGATGTACGGAGTGTCAATATGTTTGCTGTATTAGTGATTTAATGACTGTTCACCATGTTTTGTTTGCTGACCAAGTTACACGACAACCAATCATTTTATACACACACACACACACACACACACACACACGTGCAACAGACATCTATTTTACATCTTTTTTAGAAGAAATACTTGTGCCATCACAAGCAGCACATTAAGAAAAAGAACAGTGAAATAGAAACTAATTATTCCTCAAAAGAAGCAATTATTTTACAATCTTCCCACTTTAAAGCATGCAGACAACAAATACAAGGACAGGAATAAACACAGATCTATTTCTGTTTTAATGTAAAATGCTATAACTTTTTGAGTTATGAGTGAATTTTGCAAATGCTTCCCAATTTTACAAGAAATAATAGTAATTTAAATGCAAGCTCAGGCTAGGCCTATAATTAGATCATTGAGATCTGTGCATTATGCCAATAAATAAATAAATGAATGAATAATGCTTGCCTTTCAGTATATTAAGGATGTAGCTTAAAATAACCCCCCCTGCTGGAGGTGGTGGGAAGTACATTATGTAGTCCTTCAGAGTGATGTTCAATGGTGTCACAACTTCAGCTCTGTAATTTCTGAAATCTTCAAGAGTCAGATTGGCACCTAGAATGAAACAGCAATAAGTAATATGACTAGTTTTATTTGTGCAATATTCTTACGTCTACTGTGTCTACAACAAAGCTTAGCACTTTTTGTAAGCAAAAATAATGCTGCAATTTAACATACTTATTTACTTTATTTGTTAATCAGATATGCTAACCAGACTCAAAGGCCTCTTTTCAAGGATTACCCGACAGCAATGACTGGATGAATGAGATGCTCAGATCTGCAGTGCCTGTATGTGTACACTGAAGGAATCAAACCCAGGACTACAGCATGAAGCTAGTTAGCAATTGATAAGCATCAACTCCCACGAAACATATGCTTATATGACATTTTGCACCTGGAGAAAAAAGGTGTGAATTCAGAACACAATGCATTTTTTCTTATCTGTAGAAGGAAGAAAATTACCTTGTGATCTTAACTGGAGGAAGCTGAAATGTACTAAACAGCACCGAGTTGTCATTAAAAGGATACAACTGAGGCAGGCTTTCTGTAGTTCAGTCTTTGTACACCACACATTAGCTCTCTGCAGAGAGAATCCTTCTTTTTGACAAAAACATTTTTTTTGTTTTACCTCAGAGCAGCATTGACTTCAAGCATGAGGTGTGCTAACTCTTCGTACTACATCAAATAAAGTCTTTCTGCTTTTCCCAGTTAAGGGTCATCATAGCAGGTCACCAGTCTGCTTATTGACTGGCCCAACCTTCGCAGAAGTCACACACACACACACGCACACACACACACGCACATACACGCACACACACGCACACGCACGCACACACACACACACACACACACACACACACACACACACACACACACACACACACACTTACATACCTACCTGCATGTCTTTAAAGTTCAGCTGACCACAGGGAGGACATGCAGACTCCACACACAAGGTTCTCCAGCTGAGAATCAAACCGAAGAACCTCTTGCTGTGAATATTTCTATTTCACTGAAAGTGGACTGTCTCTCTCTTAAATACAATCAGTGAACATAACAGTACCATCATGTTCACATTCAGACATTATTGGCCTGCCAGGACTAAGCTCAAAAGAGAATGTTCTGACAATAAGCACAAATTAAATTATATTCTTACAGCAAAACCGTTTGCAAAAGGTGAGTGATTTAATGAAGTATGGACTGTAATTACTGTATGAAACGTAAGGGTTAAAATATTAGAAAACTCTGTTGTTGCTAGGCAATGTGAATCATCTGCAAACATAGGAAGTCTTCCAAAGAACACAAAAACTCAATTCCTGCTAAATCTGAACTGAAAAGGGTAGCTCTGGTCAGTGAATCCTGAATTGAGGAGTGAGGGTGAAAACTCCAGAAAGTGAGCAGTGGAAATATGATAACAGCCACAGGAGAGGAAAAGAAAGATGTCAGGGAGGGCGTAGAAGACTAAGGCAGGGAGAAAGTTTTGAAGTTACCAGGGGTAAGCATTTGCAGACAATGTACAAATGCATAACAATGGAAGAGATGGTTGGGTCATTACAGGTAATAAGGGAAATAAACATTGGGGTCACTGAAGAGTAAACAGAAAAATACCAGGCCAGATGTGAAAACCAGCACCAAAAAACTTTAATAGATAAGAGCTTTAGTTCTACTTACTAGTAAAACCTCTTCAGATAACGCAATGAATAAAGTCCATTTAAACTGTATTAAAAAATCATGTGACAAAAAACTCACAATATAAAAAACATTACTAATTTAGTCCCAACACTTTTCCATCCTCAGGAAAAAGTCACATTCTGACTTTCTCGAAATATATGATTACAATCACTATACAATTTAAAATCATGAATTTAACAGTAATTATTTAAATAAGAAATACAAAAAAAACAAATACAAAATACATCTAACCATTCAAAAAAATCCTAAACTGTAGTTAATACACTCAAGCTTACCCCGCAATATCACCAAATATAATATCACCTGTTCTGCGCTTTTAATTTCAACAAAGGTACAATTGATGCTTGTTCATTAAGCCCTGGCCAACTGCATGTATTACAATAAATCTACCAATAAATCTACCTTACTTCCAATATTAGCCAAGGAACTCCTCTAGGGTCTGGTCTAAGTTTTTCAACCAACATAAATTTAAAAACCCTTCTTTATGTCATATTGATGTTCATAGATACATTCAGAGTCTTCGTTCTGTTTTACCCAAATTAAAACATTCACAAACTTGGCATAAAGCAGCACAGATCACCACCATACTTTCACAGTCATGCCTCTCCTTAAGGTTGAAACATTTTCCCACTATCTTGAAGCAAACCCCTCAAAAAATATATTTGCAATAACTGTACGTACCACATTTCCTCATACCAGGATTTCTAGAAATATTTTTCTTTTTAAATTCAAAGATATTTTTTAGACAAAATTCTTTTCTATATACAATAATTGGTTGTGTCCCCACCTTATCCCTAATACTTCTGTCTTCAAGTAGGATTTCCCAATTCTTGGTAAGGACTGATCTGATTAGTCCACTTTCTAAATTAAAAGTGGCAATAAAGGAATTTTTATATTTATTCTCATTATCTGCTAGTGGGCCCAAGTGCTGCTCCCCTACACTCATGCGTTCACCTACCACATTAAGTAGAGGTGTGAAATATCCTGTGGTTCTTTTCTGTTTTACCTCATGTATCATATCATGAGGAACACATCTTTTAGTATACCACATTCCTCCTCAAATTATTCTTCTAGTGTTATCCTCGCAGCCCTTACAAGTTGGCCCTTAACAACTGATTTTTTTCTGTGTATACAGATGTGAGCCAGAAAAACATAAAAGGGTGTTGGAATATTTCGGATTCCTAAAAATACGAGAAGTATATCCCCATTGTCTATATCTTTATGTAATAATACATCCAGGTAAGCCAAACTGGTGTCATTACTCTCATAAGTAAAAGAAAGGACCCTAGAGGCGGCCCTTGGCCAATATTATGGAAAATAAGGAAGATTTGGCAGATTTATTGTAATGCATACAATTGGCCAGGGCTTAATGAACAAGCATCGATTGCACCTTTGTTGAAATTAAAAGCACAGAACAGGTGATAATATATTTGGTGATATTGTGGGGTACGTTTGAGTGCATTAATTATATTTTAGGATTTTTTAAATGGTTAGATGTATTTTGGTTTTTGTATTTCTTATTTAAATAATTACTGTTAAATGTATGATTTTAAATGTATAGTGATTGCAATCTTATTTTTTCATAAAAGTCACTGTGTGCCATTTTTCCTGGGGGTGGAACTGTGATGGGACTAAATTAGTAATCCAAAACCAAGCAAAATTAAGTACCACAGATGAAGGAAAATAGTCGTCTCAATGATTGACTTAACTATTAAACCAGCTTTGGAGTTCTAACACATAAACGCAATTCCACACACATCATTTTCGTCTAAGTTGCTAAGACTTCATCAGATGCAAACAGTAAATGAATGAACAAACCACCTCATTATATAATCCATTAGCTTAATTATTCAAGTAATCCACCAATGAAAATACAGTCCATTGTCTCAATAAGGCATGTCATTGATCCAAACTGTTGTAGCCCAACACAATGCATTTCACTCCCGTGTGCCTTTGATACTGCCAGGATTCCTTCACATGTGCTCTGCTTGCTGGCTGTCTGAATCACCCGGAGGCCAACTATCATCTTTCATCTCTAGAGATGCTACACCTGGAGAGCTTTATACTGCAAAAGTCATTGGTGTCCAAGTACCTGTTCCAGTGTTATTTTTGGTTATTTGTGACTAATTCAGTAATGTTTTTTATCATGTGATTTTTTTTTGTCACATGACATTTTGCTACTATTTAAATGTACCTTTAAATTTATGGTGTTATCTGAAGAAGTTTTACTAATATGTAGAATGAAAGCACTTATCTATTAAAGTTTTTTGGTGTTAGTTCTCCCATCTAGCCTGACATTTCTCTGTTTTTGGGGTTTGTGAAGTTTTTTTTGTTACTGAACAGTACACAGAAAATACATGTTGTGGTCACAGTAGGCAAGTAGAAGAAGGTGCATGGGGTTATGAGAGGCTGAACAGGGAAGGGCTACTCTACAGAGGTCTGCAGTGGAGGGATGGTTATGGTTGTCACAGGTGGGCACAGATGGAATAGCTGAGATTATCAGATGTAAATATGGAAGAGATGGTTGGTGTCACTATCAGGTGAGCAGAGGAGGGATGTCTGGGATCATCACAAGTCAGCAGGGATCTGTGGATTGAGATAATCAGAGAGGAGTAAGTGATGGATGCTTGAGGTCCTTGGTAGGTAAGTAGAGGAGGCAAGTATGGACATGAGTGGAAGAAAAGCAGCAAAGGACTAATTAGGGGACATTAGGGTCAGTCCAGCATAGTGATAACAGAGCCACTAACACGTGGGTAGGGAAGTAAGGGTTGATGTCACTGTCATCAGAGCTGAGCAAAGGAACAACATCAGATGAACAGAGACACTTAGGAAGTCATAGTGGGGTGTCCTGCAAATACAGACAGAGAAAACACTGAAAACGAAACCACTCCAGCACAAATGTTTTGTCAGTCAGGTTGGTAAATGCACATCCTACATGGGATTCAAAAGCAAAAGGATTAACATGGAAGGTTTCGAAGTCAGCTGACCAGCCTAAAATCCAAGCTCACTCACTGCAGTATTAGTCAGTCCAAAGTCGGGGACTTTATAATCACAACTATCACAAGAAGGAATGCTTTGTTGGACTAGACACCATGTAATCCTATTTTTACACATTAACTTTATACCTTGATAAACCATGTACAACTTTTAAGGCATGTATATCTTCTGGAAAGCATCTCTTAAAAGTTATGATTCCTGCATGCCTCAGAATTTTTCAGAAGTGAGGAAAAACTGTTACGTTCAGTGATCACAAAAAGCCTACATTATGATTGAAAAATAAATATGGACCAAACACGGTTCGCGGTTTACAGATTTCAGAAGTAGTAGAGCTATGAGATGACCTGATATTGCTACCATCACAGAGACTGTCCTACTTTGGCATAACTGATGATGTCATAGGTGTGTACTAGACTAATGGCCCTGGTGCCTTTACAAGACTAGCCCATAGTATTACCCTGGCATCGTGCCACCCGTCCTTAGTTCCCAGTGCCTCTCTCAAATATAGAGCCACTGGAGTGATCCCCAGGGTGAATTTTCTATTTCCCATCCACTCATCAAGATTTCGCTTGAAGAGGGCCAGTGAGGCACTCTGCTTGACATGTATAGGAAGCCTATTCCATAGCAAGTCTCTGGGTTATGAACCTGTCCCTCCAGCTTGTTCTGTTGAATGTGGTAATGAAGTTAAGGTCTCTGAAGCGTGCAGTGTGGAAGGATTGGGATTTCTTTAGATGTAGCATTTCTAACAGAGCTGGGTCAGACATGGCTTTGTAAGTCAAGCAGAGATCGCCTCTAAGTAGGCAATATGAGGCAGAGAATAGTTGGAGACTTTTGAGTCTGTCCATATAGGACAAGTGTTTAAGGCCTAAGATCCTCTTTGTAGGGTATTTTTGCAGCATCTCCAGTTGTTGTAGGTATCTAGTGAGGTTCATGCCAAATGGGGCATTGTACTCAATGATTGGCCTAATGAGGGAAGAGTAGAGGGAGACAATGACCTCTTACTTCCTGGATCCAAAACCCTTAGTAATGAGATGTGCCACATAGAAGGACTTTCTGACCACAGTGGCAATGTGTGTTCCCAGATCTCTTATGACGCCTTCTGTGTTCAGTGGACTACCATTGATGTGGTAATTCGGGTCTATATTACCAAATCAAAAAACCCTTTACGCGAATAACTAAACATCGACACCTATAATGCGAACTGTGAAAATCCTGAACACACTAAGCAGCAAAAAATAAAATAACGAACTGTCATAGTCAGCCAACCCCACCACCCGCTACATACTTCCTACCCAAACAAAATAAATAAACCACATACATACACTAAAGCACCAAAACCCTACTTCTAACTTTATACTAAACCCCACATACACAACTAACTATGCACGATCCTTAACCCCTCCCTAACCCTAAGGTCTGTAACTACCGCACATGTACCCTACAGACAAACACCCAAAAAAATAAATAATACACATACATACATTTAACAAAACCCTGCTTCTAACACTACACTAAACCCCACATACACAACTATCTACGCACTATCCTTAACCTCTCCCTAACCCTAAGGTCTGTAACTATCGCACCCTTACAGACATACACCCAAAAAAATAAATAATATACATACATACACAGTTAAATAACTCCCTACTTCTAACACTACACTAAATCTTACATCCATTACCTATCTATTCACTTACCTTAACCCACATCCTAACCCTAAAGTCCTATCTATCGCACACTTACCTTACGGAG
The DNA here is from genome assembly GCF_019279795.1 of Protopterus annectens. Taxonomy (NCBI): domain Eukaryota; kingdom Metazoa; phylum Chordata; order Ceratodontiformes; family Protopteridae; genus Protopterus; species Protopterus annectens. The sequence goes on from NC_056733.1 coordinate 876,496,177, forward strand.
CTATACCGCAGACAGGCCAACCATTACACTTCAACATTTCAATTTTCGCTGTTTGGGACGTTCAGCATTTCTGTCTTTCGTGCAATACGTGTCACTCTTTTCGCATTCATGATTACGGTCTTTTGATCTGGTAATAGGAACCTGATAATTCATGGGAACTGGGTTTTTCCCAAAGGGGATGACGACACATTTTTGGCATTGAGCTTAAGGCCATGGTTCTTACACCAGTCAATGGTCTTAGTGAGGCCTTTCTGTAGGATGTCAGCATCACTTGGGGAGTTAATTATGGCTCCCAACTTGCAATCGTCTGTGAATTTTGTCAGCCAGAGTCCCGAATCCCTTTCATGTTGGCCTGAACTTCAGAGAAGTATATATCACATAGGACAGGACCCAGGACCGAATCCTGTCGGACTCCAATCGTGACTGGTTGACAGTCTGACTTGGAGTCAGCTACTTTCACACTATGGGTTCTGTGAGCCAGTTTGCAACCAACCTAGTAATACAGGGGTTGATGCCTAGCTTAGTGAGTTTTTCTATGATTCCTGAGTGGGGAATGGTATCAAAGGCCTTGGCCAGATCAAGGTAGGCTGTATGAACCACCTTGCCTTCATCCACAGCTCTGGTGACTGACTCAATGAAGTCAACCAGGTTGAGCAGGCATGATCTAGCCTTCACAAAACCAAACTGTGTGGGATCCAGAGTTTGGAGGTTCCCTATATCTTTGTTTATTAGGTCCATGATGATGCATTCCACAGCTTTGCATATCAGACTTGTCAAGCTAATGGGGCGATAGTTCTCAGGGTCTGTAGTCGCTCCTACTTTGTAGAGAGGGATGACTGTAGCAGTGTGCCATTCGGTAGGGACAAAGCCTGAGGTGAGGCTGTGATTGAACAGGGCACAAAGGTGAGGTGCCAGTTCACTCTGTAGTTCATGTAGAACGCAGTCAGGGATATTGTCAGGTCCCATAGAAGCTGTATTCTTGGCCTTGGACAGTGCTGTTTTAACCTGTGCAGCAGTAATACTGGGTGCCTGGCAATCTACTGGTATTGTGATTGGTCCTTTGGTGGAGGAGAGAGTGGTAAAGTTGTCACTGAGTCTGTCATCTTAATCAACCCTATTATTTTCTCCTGTATGGAAATATAGATCTGTGACTGAACTTGTTATGTATGCAGACTCAAAGGAACCGAAGCCTGTTTAGTATGCAATGAGTACTGGGAAGTATTATACCTGAAATAAAGTAATTAAAAGCAAGTTTGCAACTACTTTGCATGTCTACATAAAGCAGTATAACGGTGTGAGAAGTCACCATAAAAACAGATGTTTGAGTAAATCACTGTTGCAGCAGTCCTTATTACTAGACCCTGCTTGTTAGGAACTGCTTTAATGGCAACAGGGAGAAAGATATGAATCCCAAGGTAGGAAGAGTGAAACCAATGACAAGTGTACCTTAACACAGGTATATGACAACCATGATTTGTAAAGGTCTGACTGGAGAGGGCTCCCTTTATTTCTGGTCACTGAGGCATGTGGTGGATGGATCCTTACACTCCTCTGTCATCTGAGGGAAAAATCTCTCATTTACCTTGGTAAGACCTTACTTGAATTTGATTTCCTGTATTCCCTCAAGATAGTGGGCACATTACCAGATAATACATGTAAACTGAAGGTCAGCTAAATCACTCAAGCTATTTGCTTTAGAGTCCACAGGATGGGCTGCAGAAGAGACCCCTTGTTCTGGGTTAAGGGTTTCACATGCAGCAGAAGCAACACAGGCTGTGTCCCTACCATACTGAACAGGAGGACAATCCTGCTTTGGCCAAAAGGGGGTTATCAGTAGCATTTTTGGTCTGTTCTTTACTTTCAAAATTACGCTGCGGTGTAAAGGGATTAGAGGAAAAGTGTATGTAAACAGACCTGCTAGCTAAAGGAGTTGATGTCTGCTGCCCAAAGTTTACCTGGTGCCCTGCAGCCAAGTTTTCTGAGTTGTTTGTTGTCCCATGAAGCAAAAGGTCTATTTCTGGCACACCCCACCTGTGGACCACATCCAGAAGGACATCCCTGCCGACATCCATTCATGAGAGTACACTTTTGTCCTACTCTGCTGGTCTGCAAGACAGTTTGACAGAAGGAATACTGCATGCCCAAATGGTAATTACTGACTATTAGGCCAAGCTATTTTGTACAGAACTCAGCTAGAATGTGACATGTGGCTCTGAGAAACTGCAACAACCCTGCTGACGGTACTGCTGAAGTACTGACAGATCATAAAAATTATTCTGAGTGTTAGAGAGGTCAAAAAAGTAAAGAAATGTTACTCATTAAGCAGTAGATATCCCCAGAGGAAAAAGGTAAGGAAAGGGTTTGGCAAAGGGGGGTTGGCTACCTCAAGCACCAGGTGTTAAGGATGCAATCATCACTTCTGAAGAGTTGGCGATAATTTCTTGAAAGAATTTAGCATTACTGGCAAGCATTTAGGCAGCCACAGTCACGATTGCTTAAATAACATGACAGTTAGTGTTTCAGCATTTGTTATGAACCACAGCAAGAGCTACTATGCCTTGACATGGCAGCTGCTTGCTACAGTTTAGCAAAGCTAGCTGCTGCAGTGTAGCAAGGAAATATGCGCACACAACAGTGCTTTTTTTTTTTTTTTTTTTTTTTTTTTATTAACTTTTGTTCCTTAGTCTGTAGGTGGATGGTGGAATGACAATGTTCACCCTGCAAATGACCTTGCTACATCTCTGCACAGAGAGGCTAAATTTGCAATGGGTGATGGAGAGGTTCAAACTCTTCAAAGAAAATATACAATAAGGTTACAAGTGGATATAGTAGGCAATTAATGAAGCTTTTTTGTGAGTTTTACAGATGTGATTCAGACACTTATATTGTGCCACTGAAACTAAACCTAGACACGAGCTACATTTTAGCTGTATATAGCATGTATGTCCTTTAAGTACTGAATGTAAGGGGAAGGAAGAGGACTGTATACATCCAAAGAGCATGTACAATGTATATGCACACTCCTGTGAATGAGGTCTTTGTATCTCATCAGCAAGTAAAGCAGAAACATTCAGTGTTTATATTTAATAATATTGATGCTTTTTTATAAGGTGAATTGCATAGCCTGAATTATTTGCATTCTATGGGGTACTAACCCCCACATGTGCACAATGAGCATGCATACATAATGACATGTACGTTAAACCACCATACCACACGGGTATGTTTTTCCTTAAGTTTCATTTTCTTAAAATGCATACATATATACACACACACGCACACACATACATACACACACACACACACACACACACACACACACACACACACACACACACACATGTATGGGTCTCCTGCATTTGACCGAATATATGTTTGTTCGACAAATGCAGGGGTGCAATTTAATGTTGATGGTACAGATGGCCAAATGGTGGATATGCTGATGGTATGGAATGGCGATACAGATAAGTGAGGTTGGGAGGGTGTGTGTTTGTGTGTGTGTGTGTGTGTGTGTGTGTGTACGTATATGAGTTAAGGTAAGGGTAGGGGATGAGTGTTGTGTGTTTGTGTTTGAATTTGTGTATTTTAGTGCAAGGATTAGTTTAGGGGATAGATGAAGTGCTGTTTGTGTATGTTTCTAAATGTTCGTGTGTCTGAGTCTGTCTTGTGGAGTGGCAGTGTTACGGGAAGGTTTTACTGACGTTAAGGTGTAGGATTAGAGTTGGGGGAAGGGACAACATTAAGGTTAGCTCCATGTCCTCTTTAGTAATGTGTGCTAACCTAACACCAATGCTGACCCTTCGTCCAACCATTACCCTATACCTTAATGTCATTAAAACCTTCCTGTAACAATGCCACTGTTGAAGACAAATTTGAGGCTAGTGTTATGGGCGTTTAATTTTAATAGCTGGAGAGGAAATAGTTTTTTTCTCTCAATATTATTGTTTTAGTTTTTTTTGCTTGTTTTTTCAATATTGTGTATGATAAAACTTATTTTGTTGGTGTTTTACATTCAACATTAGGGCAGTTCAGTCATACACAATAGACATATATACACACACACACACACACACACACACACACACACACACACACACATATACATATATGTATAGATATACAGATATAGATATGTGTGTGTGTGTGTGTGTGTGTGTGTGTGGGTTTATATTACAACCTCAAAACCTCACTTACGCGAATACAGAAACGTCGACACATACTGAGCGAACCGCGAAAACAGAGAACGTCCTAAACAGCGAAATTCAAAATGTCGAGTCGTCATAGTTGGCCAACCCCACCGCCCGCTATGTACTACCTACCCAAACAAAATAAATAATCCACATACATGCACTTAACAAAACCCTACTTCTAACCCTAAAGTAAAGCTTGCATATATTACTATGTAAGCACTTACCTTAACCCGCACCCTAACCCGAAGGTCCGTAACTATTGCACACTTCCATTAAGGAGCTATACCCAAACAAAATAAATAATCTACATACATACACTTAACAAAACCCTACTTCTAACCCTACAGTAAAGCTTGCATGTATTACTATGCAAGCACTTACCTTAACCCACACCCTAACCCAAAGGTCCGTAACTACTGCACACTTGCCTTAAGGAGCTACACCGGAGAAGGGCCAACTATGACGATTTGACATTTCGAATTTCGCACTTTAGGATGTTCGGTGTTTTTGCGGTTCGCTGAATATGTGTCAATGTTTCCGTATTCGCGTAAGTGGAGTTTCGTGGTTGTAATAGGGAACCGTATATATCTATATTATATACATATATATGTATATATACACACACGTGTGTGTGTGTGTGTGTGTGTGTGTATATATATATATATATATATATATATATATATATATATATATATATATATATATATATATATATCCACCAAGAACAAGCAGCTGACAGGCAGGGAAACCAGCTAGGAACACCAACGCACAATAAGCATAAACCCTCCAAAACGATAACCACGCTCTTGTAAAAACAATTTATTAACGTGTGTCCACTGTAGCACGTTTTCGTTGTTGAAAAACAACTTCCTCAGATAAAAACACTCTTCTACATTCTTTTATACAACTACTTAATTAATTAATTGCATAGTAAAATTTAAAGCAAAACATACTAGATAAAACTTCCTTACAAAGTTACATTTCAAACACTAAAATGTTCACAAAAGGCAATCAGTCTTGTAAAACAAGACTGATTGCCTTTTGTGAACATTTTAGTGTTTGAAATGTAACTTTGTAAGGAAGTTTTATCTAGTATGTTTTGCTTTAAATTTTTACTATGCAATTAATTAATTAAGTAGTTGTATAAAAGAATGTGTAGAAGAGTGGTTTTTATCTGAGGAAGTTGTTTTTTCAACAACGAAAACGTTGCTACAGTGGACACACGTTAATAAATTGTTTTGTACAAGAGCGTGGTCATCGTACTTTGGAGGGTTTGCGTTCTTATTGTGCGTTGGTGTTCCTAGCTGGTTTCCCTGCCTGTCAGCTGCTTGTTCTTGATGGATTTGCTGGTGTTGCAGCCTTTCGTTTTAATATATATATATATATATATATATATATATATATATATATATATACACACACACACACACACACACACACACACACACACACACACACACACACACACACACACACATCTATATCACATCTTATCAAAACAACAGAATGCTGACACCCAGGAGATCGACACTATTTGGTTGACAGGTGTGCAAAATAGACAATTCCTGGGTAGGGAAATATTTCCTTTTACCAGGGATTGCTCAATCTCAGAGTTAGTACATACAATTAGCAAGGGCTTTGGGGGTGCAAGGGTGCTTGCTCCCCCACAAAAACACTTGCCGTTGGTTTATTCTGCTTCATACTAATCCCTGGAGCATGGGCAGAATATGTTATATTTGTGACTTTGATGTTATAATAAAGATCTACTGGGTGTCGCACACTATCCATTCGATCAAGTGCTCAACACCCATATGTATATGTATATATATATATATATATATATATATATATATATATATATATACACACACACACACACATATATATAAATATATATACATATATATATATATATATATATATACACACACACATATATATAAATATATATACATATATATATATATATATATATATATATATATATATATATATATTTATATATAAAAATATATATATACATATATATATATATATATATGTGTGTGTGTATGCGTGTGCATCTATATATCTACAGAGAGAAAGAGAGATTTTTTTTATCTCAGTTTTAATTTTGTACTATACATCTGCATTTGTTTTTGTACTATTTTTTTAACATTTAATTTATTTTTCATTTATTTAACATTTTGTTAAGCAGGAAAGTCTGAGCAGGATAGATCCTATTTTTAGCAGAGGCCCAGGGAGAAATGTTCCAGATGCATGTCTTTGAAATGTGGGAGGAAACTGGAGTACCCGGAGAAAACCCACGCAAATGCAGGGAGGACATGCAGACTCCGCACAGAAGGCACCCCAGCCAAGAATCGAATTGGAGAACCTCTTGCTGTGAGCAGACAATGTTAATCACTGCACCATTGCACCTCCTATTTTGCACTGTTTTATTTGAAAATGAACAGTAAGTAAATAAAACAAAAAGTACATAAAATATCTTTGGATTTTAGAGAGAATTCTCCCTTTATTTCTGGATAAATAACTTATTGGCTTCTAGTACTGTTAATGAAAATGGCACACATCTCAAATAAAAGAGAACTATGCTAATAGATGCATCTCAAATAAAAGAGAACTATGCTAATAGATGTAATACTTAATGCAGTAACATTAATACAACTGTAATGGTTACAAGAGGTAATATCCAAATAATTAATTTCCCTTGAGGGTTTATGCGTGAATTAGGAGTAATGAAACAATTTAGCCCATGTAAGAAAAACTTCACTTAAAGCTATATCTGTTGGGAAGCTCCAGGCAATATCTGATTAGTTACAGTCGACAGGGCAGAAGGGAGGGTGCAGGAGAAGTTATATTTTAAGATAATTTAAAAACTGAACATACTAGAAAAAGAGTTCAGCATGATAGTCTATAACCCTCAAATAATTCTCAGTCCACTAATGTACAACCTTATGGTTATAATGTCAAGTTGCCATATTCATTTACAAAGGTAGATATCAGACTGCTGCCTATAAAAGCAGAGATTCTCTTCACCAAACACTTTCTTTTTGTAATCCCTGCTAATGGACAGACATAGCAACAACACTCAAATCATTAGCAGTGTTTTTTTTCAACTACCAAATGACCATGTTGGCTAAATTGTGAATTACCACAACACATGCACATTAGTTAGTGACTCAAACACGTGCCTTAAAAGATTTGTGAAAACACAAGCCATGGTACCAAGCTTATCTGTTCACCAGAACAACTTCAGAAGTAAAAAGTAATAAAACTCTAAGTATTTAGGTTTGTTGTCTGTCAAACTGGTTTGTAAATCACATAAAGACAAAAAAATAGAAGCTTTCTGAATGCAGGTAGGAAGAGAAAGGACATTTTCATTAGGCGGGGCAGCTAAGGCATAACAATGAGATAACAAAAGGATGTTCATGGTGTATCACTGTTGCACTCCTGACTTATGGGATTTCATGCTTTGGAAGCCCCTGGTTAGCCCAGCTATCAGAGTAAAAAACTCCCTCCTCCCTAAGTTGGCAGATGCCCTACCCTGATGTCAGGAAGGTTGGGTATAAAGGAAGCCAGCAAAACAGTCTCCACTGTGGTAAACAAATCTTACATACAGACTTTCATACCTTGTGTGTCACTTGTTTAAGCCCAAACCACGATGTCCCAAATTATTGTCTGTGCACCCTTTTCAATACTAAGACTATAAGGCGTAGGGCTGAAATCTTGTTTAAGCATCTTAGTCAGCAATCTGCTTCCCATCGCATGATGGCATCTGTTGGTCGTCCTGAAGTTGAGCTCCCTAAACAAAAGAAGGAAAAAAGACCCAGACTTAGGGCCTCTGATGACAACTTTTGTCAGTCTGCCAGTCCCTCAAAGCTCATTAACAGAGAGGAATGAGATGCACCTTTGCAGCCCCCTTCTGCAAACAAAGTTGTGGTGCAGGCCTCTTGTCAAGGCCCTTTTGGAGTTCAGCATACTGTCAGGTCCCTTACCTTCAACTCATGCCTTGCCATTCAGTTTGTATGTTGGGTCTGGAGTTGCTAAGCAGACCTTGGCTTCTGGCAAATGATCCTCAACCAACAATGTCCCTTTGGGACATCCTCCAACATCTGGTATTTCTTTCAAAGAGACTAGTGACAGAGTAGTGGACATGTACAGGCTGAAGGCAAAAGCTACACCTAAAAAGTACTGTGTCTAGGCCTACCAGCTCCCACCCCACAGTTTATCAGCAGGATTTGGTCAGGTTGGCAGAGGACCTTATTTCTTTAGCCAGAGGCAGGCACCCCCCCCCTCCCGTGTCTTCACCAGGAAAAAGGAAGAGGGGACGCTACACCTGAGACCTTTTCAGAACCCCCTGATTCAGATAAAGACTCTGATCAGGAGGGCTCTGCCCTTGAGGATGAACCCTTCCTTACCTCCTGTGAGGATTCTGATTCAAAAGAGGTGTTACATTCTGCTTCACCCCCTGATGACATTACCTTTGCCATGAGAGAGTCTTTCCAGTGGGAGGTGCAGGAATACCCCCAATCTAAAAAGAGAGTCCAGGAGTTCCTTGATATCCCACAAAACAAACCTTTGGCTATCCCTCCAGTTTTGGAAGCAATAGAAGATGTCTTCATGGAATCATCTCTCAATCTAGACTTTCTTCCGGCAGCCCCTCGTAAACCAGACAAGTTTTACAGGGTACTGGACTCATACAAATTCCTTTTTTAAGAACCAATCTGCTGACTCAGAAGTTGTTACCCCAGGTCCCAAAGGAGTTAGGGCTAGTACTTCTAAAAACTCATTAGAAAGAAAGCAGGGCCCTTGACAGATTTTGGAAGGAGGTTTACAATTCCTCTACCCTGGCCATGAGGGCCATCAATTGCACATTCCATATATTAAAATACCAGCAGAGTATTTTGAAAAACTGAAGCAAAAGATTTCCTTCCTGGAGGACACCACCACCTCCAAGGAACTGCTGGATCTCTGCTTTTCCAGTTCCCAGGTAGCTAGGCACTCTTTGCACTGCAGATATGATGCCCTAGTTGCATCTTCCTGAGCTGCTGTCTCTCGCTCAGTCAGAAGACATGCTTGGCTTAGGGAACAGACATTACCAGAGCATGTCAAATCTAAACTGCTAGACACCCCCATAAGATAAGGACCCCCTTTTTGGACCAAAGGCTGAGGCTGTGTTAAAAAAGATGGAGGATAAAGCAAAATCCATCCAAACGGTCAAAGATTTCCTCCAAGTCCAGTTACCCACTAAGCTTGGTCCCTTCCTGCAGAAGTTTTCTTCACTTCAGAGCAGGTACCATTCATCATCATCAGCCCCCTTTTTCCCATTTTTCTACATGGGGTCGGGGTATCGTGTCAACTGTCATCAACTCTTTCGATTCAGTGCTACACTCCTGTCTTCAACACTCATGCCTGACTGTTGCAGATCTTCTTTCACACAATCCAGCCACCTCTTTGCTAGACAACCTTGCTTCCTCTTACCTTCTTCCTATCTGTTCCAAATCTTCCTCACCAGACTGTCTTGCTTTTTTGCACGTGGCCAAATCACCATAATCTGTTCTCTTTCATCTTTTCTGCAATTGGAGCTACTCTGGCTTCTGCTCTTATGTCCTTATTTCTTTGTCTGTCCCACAGTGTGCATCCTACCACCCTTCTCAGGCACTTAATTTCCATCACCTCTAGCTTCTTCAACTGTTCTGCCTTTACTGTCCAGGTTTCTGTACCATACAGTAGTACTGGTTGCACCACTGTCTTGTACACCTTACTTTTAAGCTTCTTTGACATTCTTCTGTCATAGACTGCAATTGACACTCTATGCCAGTTAGCCACACCCCCTCTGATTCTAGCTTTGACCTCTTCATAGGTTCATAGGTTAGTACTAGGCTAACTGCCCTTGCGAGCCATTGTAAGCCTAGCCAATTATCCCCTGTGAGACTCAAACCCTGCACCTTGTCTTTGTTAGGCAAACACCTTAACCACTGGGCCACCCTTCCATTACTCATTCTTCCCTTCTCCTCAACCACCCCTCCCAGATACTTGAAGTTGTTTACCTGTTCCACTATCTTCCCTTCTATCTCTATTCTCAGCTTCTTCTGATTTACCCAATTTGCTGCCATTACCACCATCTTACCTGTACTTAGTGTCATCCCATGTGCCTTCAGTTTTGTATTCCATTCTCCTATCCTTTGCTGAAGTTCTAGCTCAGAATCTGCCTGTACTGCCACATTGTCTGCATACGACAACTTTGTTGATCTGTCCCCTCCAATCTGTTTGCTAATGTAGTCCATCAACAGTATGAACAGTAGTGGGCTCAGAGCTGAGCCCTGTTGTACTCCCACTCCCACTGGGAACCCCTCTGTGAGGATGAACAGTGTTCATACTTGAGTCATTGGGTTCTTGTACATAGCCTGTACTAATTCTACCAATGTTTCTGGGACTTCAAACCCCCACAGTACTGCCCAAATCAGCTTTCTTGGGACTGTGTCATATGCTTTCTCCAAGTCTAGGAATGCTCAGTTGGACTGTCTCATCTCTAAGCTTCTTCTCAAGTATCTGTCTCACTGGAAACATTGGGTCAGTTGTGCTGTATCCTGATCTGAATCCAAACTGCTCATCTCCCATCTTACATTCTACTACTCTGCATATCTATTTATCAATCAGCCTCTCCAGACCTTTCATGCAATGTGACAGGAATTTGATGCCTCTGTATTTCCCACAGTTGTGGATGCCCCCTTTGTTCTTGTACACTGGCACAAGTATACTTATTCTACAGTCATCTGGGGTATGCCTTTCTCTCCACACTGCTATTAGTACCATCTGGTGTCATTTCTCCCCTATCTCACCCACCATCTTTATCATATCTGCTGTGACCTCATCTGATCCTGCTGCTTTCCCTGCCTTCATCTTCCTTAGTGCTGTTCTTACTTCTTCTAGGGTGAGCTCCTCTTCTTCTCTCATCATACGTTGTTTCTGGGGGAGTACAGCTTCTGTGGGTTTTTTTTTTCATTCAGAAGCTGCTGGAAATACTCCTTCCATCTGCCTTTGATGCCATGAGGACTGGTGAGCAGATTGTTGCTGGCATCTACACCAAGATACTATATGAGCAGTTATATAGATGCATGGAATCAGGAATACCTGACAGGACAAAATCATCCTCCACAAGAAAGAGTAAACCCATCTGGTGGACATCTGTAATAAATAAACTATATAACAAAAGGAAAAAATTACTGTCCAGGACCAAGAAGGAACAGGTGCCCAACTGGAAGCAATCTCTCCTTAGCCTGAACAAGCAAATAAGAGCACTAGTGAAATCCTCTAAAGCCAACTTCGAGTCCAAATTGGCCACATCTACTAGAGACAGTGATAAGACCTTCTTCACTTTTGTCCACAATCTCAAAGGAAGCACCCAGATCTGTCCAGAACTGGTGGTCAAGGACAACACATACACAAATGCTGTATATACAGCTAACCTACTGACTGACAGATTCAGCGAAAACTTCACCCCTCTGTCCCCCCATCAGAAAATCATGACATCCCCAGTACCTGCCCCCCTCCCCTTAGCTCTAGGGAAAGGGTCATCACTGCCTGCTCAAAGGGAAAAAACACTGCCTCCATAGGACCCGATAACATTCCAGGCTGACTCCTACATGAACTCAGGCAAGAGCCTGCAGCACCATTAGGTACACTATGCAACCAAAGCCTGAGTACCGACTTCATCCGAGCTGAGTGGAGGACAGCCACTGTCATCCCTTTACACAAAGGTGGAGCGTCCACCGATCCAGGAAATTATAGACCCATCAGCCTAACTAGCCTGATCTGCAAGGCCATGGAACAGATTATCATGGACCTCATTAACAGGGACAATGGCAACCTCCAAACACTCGACCCCACAAAGTTTGGCTTTGTCAAGGGGAAATCATGTCTGTTAAATCTGGTTGACTTCTTTGAGACAGTCACCAAAGCCATGGCAGAGGGGAAGATGGTGCACACAGTGCCTGCCTTGATCTGGCCAAAGCCTTTGCCACTATTCTCCACTTGGGCATAACAGATAAACTCTCTTAACTAGGCATCAATCCATGTGTTACCAGATGGGTAGCAAACTGGCTCACTGATAGAACCCACCTAATCGAAATAGGGGAAGCCACCTCAAGCAGTAGACCAGTAAAGAGCAGCGTACCCCAGGGATCGATCTTGGGCCCTCTGTTATTCTGGATATACTCTTCTGAGGAGCAGGCCAAAACCAGTGGGCTATGGCTGACCATGTTTGCAGATGTCTGCAAGCTGGGTGCTGTCATCAGTTCCCCAAGTGATGTGGATGTCCTCCAAAAGAGTCTCACCCAAAAAAATGACTGGTGGCAGAAACATGGTATCAAGCTGAATGCCAAAAAATGCATCATCATCCCATTTGGGGAGAGTGACGTCCCCACATATCACATTAATAACAATGTCCTAACCACACAATCAGTCATGAGGGATTTGGGCACCCAGGTTGAAAGCAACATGAGTTTTGATCGCCATGTTGCTTCAATTGTATGGAAAGCTTTCTAGAAGGCCCAGCTGATAAGTAAGGGTATCTCATCCATGGGCAAAAAAGTCGTAACATCCCTGTATTCTTCCTTTATAAGGGCAAAGTACAACACCCCCTTTGGCATGTACATCACAAAGCACATGCAGCAGTTGGACTGACCACAGAGGTTCCTCAGCAGAAAAATCCAGGGACTCAAACATCTACAGTATACAGATAGAGTAAAAGCCCTGTCCCTCTACTCAGTTTCATACAGACTCCTCAGAGGTGACCTCTGTCTGGCATACAAAGCAATCTCAGGCCCCGCCTTGATGGGACTGCTGCATATCCATAAGTCAAGCTCCACTCGAGTAACTCACACACGCAATCTCAACCTGGTCTGTGACATGAATAGCACTTGTTGGCAGGACAGATTTGTGTCCCAGAGACTCCCCCATCTGTGGAATAGACTCCATCTCCACGTGAAGTAGAGTACCTCATTATCCCTTTTTAAGTGCAACATGAATAACTGGATGGGGAACAGACAATACACCCCTGGGATTCCACCTGTGTCCCTGCTGGACAGGGGCTTTGGATGTTGACTTGTCTAAGCATGGCCTAAACTCTTAGGTTCATAGGTTCATACTAGGCTATCTGCCCTAGGGCATTTATAAGCCTAGCCAGAGAGTGATTGGCTTTCGCCACCCATTTTAAATTAATTTTGCTATGCCCTTTTTCGAGGTTAGTATACTGTGCCTCTGTCTAACAGTGACACAGAAGTGATACCCGGGGTAAACCTACGATCTCCCATCCACTCATCAAGATTCCTCTTGAAGAGAGTCAATGAGGGACTCTGCCTAACCTGGACTGGGATTTTATTCCAGAGAGAAGAGAGCCTCTGGGTTATGAATCTGTCCCTCCAGCATGTCCTATTTATTTCAGTGCTGTGTAGCTCGATGGGGTTTGGATTTTCTGAGGTGCAGCATGTCCATTAATTCCGGGTTGGACATGACTTTATATGTCAGGCACAGATCGCCTCTGAGCAGGCGGTATGCCACTGAGTAGAGCTGGAGTTTCTTTAACCGGGCAGCATATGGCATCCGTTTGAGCCCTTTGATCCTCTTGGTGAGGTATTTTTGGGGTCTTTCCAGTTGCTGTAGGTGTCTGGTAAGGTACATCCCAAAAGGGGCATTGTACTCAATTATGGGCCTGATGAGGGATGAGTAAAAAGGCACGATGACCTCCCCTGATCTAGATGTGAATCCCTTCATGATTAGGTGGGCTATATAAAATGTTTTTCTAACCACTTTGGCCACGTGGTTGTCAAATGAGAGATTGCTATCAACTCCCCAGGTCCCTAATTACTTCTTCTGTACTTAATGGATTACCACCTATGTGGTAATTTGTGGGCACTTTGTTTTTGCCAAAGGGGATGACTATACACTTTTTGGTGTTTAGCTTGAGGCCATGGCTCTGGCACCAGTTGTCTGTTTCTCTGAGGCCCTTTTGGAGGATGCTTGTGTCGGCTGGAGAGTCGATTATGGCACCCAGTTTGCAGTCATCTGCGAACTTGGTCAGCCACAGGCCTTCAGTGTTGGCCTGTACCTCCGAGAAATATATACCGAACAAGAGAGGTCCCAGGACTGAGCCTTGTGGGAGGCCACTTGTAACTGGTTTGGAGTCTGACACCAGTTTGCAACCCATCTAGTGACATAGGGGTTTATATTTAAGCTGGTGAGCTTATCTATAATGCCCGAGTGGGGTATTGTATCAAAGGCTTTTGCGAGGTCCAGGTAGGCTGTGTGGACCACCTTCCCCTCGTCAATGGCCTTGGTGACAGTTTCAAAGAAATCAACCAGGTTTAAGAGGCAGGATCTGCCCTTAACAAAGCCGAACTGGGTAGGATCCAGTGTCTGTAGGTCCCCAGTATCTTTATTTATGAGGTCCATGATGATCCTTTCCATAGCTTTGCAGACCAAGCTAGTCAGGCTTATGGGGTGATAGTTTCCAGGATCTGTTGAGGCACCACCTTTGTGGAGAGGGACCACTGTTGCTGTATGCCACTCTTTGGGTACATATCCTGTAGTAAGGCTGAGATTGAACAGTAGTTTTATGTTTGGGTTTAGCTCTTCTTGGAGGTCATGTAGGATGCAGCCCGAGACACCGTCTGGTCCCATTGATGCTGTGTTTTTTGCTTTGGAGAGGGCAGCTCTTACCTGAGCATCTGAGATGTCAGGGGGGTCAGCACTCTGCTGGGATAGATATTTGCCCTTTTGGTGGGGAGGGGGGGGGGGGAAATTTGCACTGAACCTGTCAGCTAGGATGTTGGCAATGTCTGTGGGTTCGGTGTATTTTTTGTCATTTTCGACTAATTCTGAGCATATCTGTGAATTCCCACCCAGGTTCTTAGCATAACTAAAGAAAGCCTTGTGATTATCCTTAGTGTCCTGTGCAATTTTTCTCTCGAAGCTGGCCTTAGACGAATTTATGAGTGCCCGTAGTTTTTTGCGAATACTGATCAGAGATGCCTTCCCTTTTTGGGATTTTGCTCTATCATGTAGTAGCTTCCTCCTTCTATTGTATAGTTTGTTTATGGCTGGGGTCCACCAGAAAGGACGTCTGCCTTTGGAGTATTGGGTCTTGGTTTTATTTGGGATTGCATGATCCATGCATTCCTGAAGGTGTTCATAGAATGCGTTTATAAAGGATTCTGCGGTCTGGGCTGTATTTTCCACAGGCCCGGGGGCTTTGAAGGATTCCACCTTGGTTTTGAAGAGTGTGAAATTTGCTTTAGAGAAGTTTTTCACTGTGGTTTTCTGGGCAGGGGGTGGAGTCGGGATGTGAATATCCAATGAGATTAGTTTATGGTCTGATCTTACCAGTGAGGGATACACTTCTCGTCTGGAGCATAGAGTCCCCATGTTGGTGATGATCAGGTCCAGTATGTTTTCCCCTCTTGTGGGAGTGGTAACAAGTTGTTCCATACCATTTGAGTTTATAAGTTCTAGGAACCTTTGGGCTAGGGTGTTGGAGCTGGAGTAATGCTCCCAGTCTATGTTTGGGTAGTTGAAGTCGCACAATATAATGGTGTTTGGAGACACCTTCATATTTTCCAGTGTTCTCAGGAAGGCCGAGTGGGTTTCCTGGGTTTGGGAGGGTGGTCTGTAGCAGGCTATAAACTGGAAGGCAGTTTTACCCACTGTTAGTTGCACATGGATAGTCTCTGATGCTTCGTGCTGTGCCACCAACCTGGAGGTGTGGGTATCTTTGACAAATATTGATACTCCCCCTCCTTTTGTGGTTCGGTCCAAGTTTTGGGGCCGAAAAGCATGGTATGAGGTATAACCTGGTAGTGCTGGGGTGCTCTCGGGAGCCTTGAACCAGGTTTCTGTTACTGCACAGATATCGATGTTCTCCATGCTAAGGAGAGTTTTGAGTGCGTGCATCTTGAGGTTTAGACTTCTGGCATTGAGTAGCATTACTCTTAGTTTCTTATCCCTTGTGATACCTATGGAGGTGGGTTTGTCTTTTGAGCCTTGCCTAAAAAAGAGACTATGGGGGTAGCAAGAGCCTTTGTGAATATCCGAAAGCCCAGGGATGACAGGTGCAAGCCGTCCCTAGCGAAGCATCGTGGCTTGTCGAGCATGTCATCCCAGGCTGACAGGCATTGGATCCCCGTTGAATGACACCAATACTTAAGCCAATTGTTGAAATTGATCATCTTGTCTTAATATTGTGGCATCATTCTTGGTGAGGGTAAGATGCTACTCAAGGTCAGGGTCATATCGGCCTAGGCTACATGCTCAGAGAGCTCCTCTATGTCTCTTTTCATGTAGTCCAGGGAGGTACGTCTCAGGTCATTCACACCAGCATGGACAATGACTGAGTCATATTTGTACTTGCCTTGGAGTGACCTGAGTGCTTGTGTTATGTGGTGGATCCTAGCACCCGACAGGCAGCTCACCGTGACCTTCTCCTTGTTCAGCCTGGTGAGCGGGACGTCAGTGTGCCTGATGATAGAGTCACCTATTACAAGTGTATCAGGTGTGTTGTTTAGCCTTAAGGGCTGTGACTGTTCGGCACACTGGCTATGTGTTGCACGTGTTTTGTTTTGGGGTAGCGGTTGCTTGGGTGTCTGCTTTGGAGGTCCCTGCTGCTTAGGCAGATTTTTATTTAGAGCCTTCGAGTATGTTTTTGTGTGTTTATGTGTTTGGTTTGCTGTCGTGGTAGGTCTATGTGAGACTGGAATTGTAGTGAGTGTGGTTTCCTTCTCCTCCTGACTGGTTTCGCCAGTACTGAGTTGAGAGAGCTTAGCCTCCAGTATGGCTATATGGTTGCATCTCTCACATGTGTTGGAATTTGTTGGGAGGAGGAGAGGGTTGTCTGTGTAGATGAGGCAGTTGTAACATTGCCTCAAGATTCCCAGATTCACCAGCTGGACCGGAGAGGAGATTGACAACTGACCTTTGGACATGCTAGAATAGTATTGGGAATTCCTTTATAATTGAAAAAAAAAGGGCCAGTGTGGAACGAGGTACTCAAGGGGAGTTTGTGAGGGTGTAGTGCTTTTAATATTTTAGTGCTGACTTATATAATTGCTTTAGTGAGCAAGTGCCAGGTAACTTAAATGCAATGTGTTACAGGTAACTTAAATGCAAAAACGACAAACAGTAACTTTCTTTCAAGTGAAACAAGGAAATAAGTACAGTAAGCAATGCAGATATCACTAGGGATCCACAGAAGCGCTGAAAAAACGCATTTTAGGTGGAATTAGCATTTCAGGGAAATAACAAGCAAACAAACAACAAGCATACAAATAAAGCTAGATTCAGCAGGCCTGGATCTAGTCTATGCTACAGCAAACAAGGTGTACCAATTTCAGTAAGAAACAGTTCAAATATGCAGGCACTATAAGCCTTTAACCGGAAATTCCCAGCTCAGAAGGACAGAGTCCAGCCTCTCCTCCCACGAGTGCAGACTACGAACCTTCTTAATGTAAAATAACTGGCCTGAAGCTCAAGTGCTTAAACCAGAACTAATAAACTTTTAGAATAACAGACACTGAGCCCTCAATCAGCAGTTCACAACTTAGAAGGATGTAAGCTACCTGTCCTGCCACCACAGTGCAGGCCACAAACCTTCCTAATGTAAAACAACTGGTCTGAAGCCCAAGTGCTTAATCCAAAAGATTTAGAATGATAGCTACACTTTAATCAAGTTACTAGCAAGCAGTAATAAATACAATTGAATACTTTAAAGAATGCCTGGATTAGTGCTCAAGTTATACAAACAAAGCTAGATTCAGCAGGCCTGGATCTAGTCTATGCTACAGCAAACAAGGTGTACCAATTTCAGTAAGAAGCAGTTCAAATATGCAGGCACTATAAGCCTTTAACCAGAAATTCCCAGCTCAGACGGGCAGAGTCCAGCCTCTCCTCCCACAAGAGTACAGACCACAAACCCTTTTAATGTAAAATAACTGGCCTGAAGCCCAAGTGCTTAAACCAGAATTAATACACTTTTAGAATAACAGACACTGAGCCCTCAATCAGCAGTTCCCAACTTAGAAGGATGTAAGCTACCTGTTCTGCCACTACAGTGCAGACCACAAACCTTCTTAATGTAAAACAACTGGCCTGAAGTCCAAGTGCTTAAACCAGAATTAATACACTTTTAGAATAACAGACACTGAGCCCTCAATCAGCAGTTCCCAACTTAGAAGGATGTAAGCTACCTGTTCTGCCACCATAGCGCAGGCCACAAACCTTCCTAATGTAAAACAAATGGTCTGAAGCCCAAGTGCTTAAACTAAAAGGCTTAGAATGAGTTACACCAAGCAGTAATAAATACAACTGAGTACTTTTAAGATGACGCAAAAGCAAAATAAAGTAGGAAGAAACACAAATACAGTAAGTGCAGATCATTTTCTTTTTTTTTTGAGTGAGCAAATAAGATGGGCCTAGGAGTTACAGGACAGAAACAAGTGCAAATGCAGGCCTTCAAATCAGAAAGTTGAGAGAGATGGAAGACAGCCCAAATGGCCAATAACTACAAATTCTGGGCCAGAACCACTCCTTATGTGGTAGACAGGTTACCTAGTGCTTACCACTCCCACTGATAAGCTAGAAGGCTTCCCTCCAACACAGAAAGGCTTGGGGGCTCAGAAGCTTACAAATAGTCCTGGATACAGCAAATCTGTATCTGGAACACTAATTACAGGAAAGGTAGGAAACAGGCTTACAAATTGTTTTTTTTTTTTTATTATTATTTATTTATTTTTTTTTTTCAGAAAAGTAGCAAAAACAGTAGTAAAAACAATTCACATGCAGTGCAAGCTGGCACACTTGAGTATGTAGCAATATTAGTCGACACACAGTTTGAAAAAATGTAATTAAATTAAAAAGGACTAAAAGCAAGTGCAGAAAGTGTTTATTAGGTAGAATGCGGTAAAGAGATGGGACTGGGGGAGTGTCCTAGATCAAATCTACAGTGGGGCGGGCACTGCAAAAGCCACCAAATTTAAACTACAACCAAGAAGAGGGGGGGGTGGGGAAAAGTTTCAACAGAGATGTGAGGAAGCTTAGCTGGGCATACAAGAGCTCTTAGCTAGGCATACAAGGGCATCAGGGCCAATAGCCTAGTAACTTCCTATGATCCCTTATGAAGGGTGTCTGACTATCTTCTTTATCTTTCTGTCTTTGCCTTGCAACCTGATATAGCTTCTTTATGTCCCTTACTGAGTCACTTTACAGAAGATGGTACAGTGCCTCTGATGCTCTATTCTTTGCTATTGCAACTTCTTTCTTAGCTTCCTTGTTAGCCAACCAGTAGTCCTTCCTAGCCTGGTCAGGCTTTTCTATCTCCCACTTCTTCCTGCACTCCTTCTTTCTTTTGATAACTTCCTGGACTTCTGCATTCCACCACCAGCTTTCCTTATGTACCTTATTTCCATACCTGGCCCGGCCACATATCTGTTCTGTAGTCCTAACACATGCTGTTTTTAGGCGCTGCCATTCTTGTTCAACTCCACCTATTTCCTCCTCTTCTTGGGGTGCTAGAGCCCTGAGAAATTCCTTGAACTGTTGTACTTTCTCTCCAGTCAACTTCCAGCTCTTCAGTCTGGTCTATGTTGACCTTAGAGCCTTCTCTGACCAGTGCTTGCAGCTGATTGTGGCGACCATTGGTTTATGATGTGGGCAGACTGCTTCACTGGGGATGACTTTGCAATCATGTGTTCTACCCCAGTGCCTTTTCCTTACTAGGAGGAAGTCTACATGAGTTGCATGTTGGCTACTCTTGTATGTGATTTTGTGAGTGTCTCTCTTTCTGAACCATGTGTTAGCTACTAGCAAACCATTTGCCAGACAGAAGTCTAGAATGTCTTCTTCTTTATTCCTGTTGCCCCACCCATGTGAACCCAGGCAGTCCTCATATCCTGTTCTGTCTGTCCCGATATATGTGCATTCAAGTCACCCATTAACACCACCAATTCATGTTGTCCTGCTAGTAAATCCTGCAGCTGCTGTCTGAATGCACTCTTTTCCTCACTATCACAACCCTGCTGTGGGGCATAGGTTAATATTATGAATACTGCCCTATCATTACACTGGAGTCTGATTGCCATGAGTCTATCATTAATTCTGATGATACTCCTCACAGCCTAAAGCTTCTCTCTCACCACAACTCTTACACCATTTCTAGCCTGTCCCCCTCTTGAGTAGCAGAGTCTGGATCCCATGTCAAGTGGCTTTGCTGCACTGCCCCTCCATCTCATCTCTTGGATACATATGATGTCCAGCCTCCTCTGTATTGTCATGTTATCCACTTCCAGGCTGCATCCTCAGTGAACCTACATTAAGCCTAGCAATTCTCAGTTCATGTTTGGCATGTTGGTTGGTTTTACGTCCAGCTTTCGCTCAACATTTTAGCGACGTTAGTCAACATGACCGAATCACCTATAGCCATATTTTACACCACTAGCCCTGCCACTGCATGCAGTGCTATGGAGAGCAAATAGCAGTCACTTTCAATTCTCTGTACTTCCCTTTGGCTTGTTTACTGCTCCCATAGCCTTCACCAAATGTCTGGCCACTGTGATCACTTTCTGCAGAACAAGAGGCATCCAAATTTACCCTTATCTGGATGATTGTCTCATTCAGGCCACTAGTCAGTCCAAGCTCCTCAAGGATCTGGCCTTAATCCAGACCTTACTCTCTTCCCTAGGATTGACCATAAACCTCAGCAAATCCAAACAAACCCTTCCATCAGGATAGTTTTACTGGGGGCTCTGCTGGATTCCTCCCTTCAGAAGGCCTTCCTCCCACCAGACAAGACTTCCTTCTGAACCCAGTACTTCCAGGATATTATGCAGAGGCAATGCTTCTCAGCCAGGAAATTCCTCAGTGCACTAGGCTACATGGTATCCTGCATACTAATGAACCCTCTGACCAGGCTACACATGAGAAAGCTTCAGTGGCACCTCAAGAATCTGTGGTGCCAGCACTCACAGCCCCTGAAGACAGAAATCCACCTAATTCTCTGCCTCGGGGAGGAATTGGCATGGTGGGCACAAGCATGTGCACAGAACCAGGGTCTCCCTTCAGGTTGATTCTTCAGGGCCAAACCTTAACCATGGATGCATCAGACACAGCCTGGGGAGCCCACTTCCAGCACCTCTTATCCCAGGGCAAATGGGAGGAGCAGTTCAGACACAAGCACAAATTGGAAGGAATTGATGGCAGTACAGAAGGGCATGGTGGACTTCAAGGATCATTGGAAACCAGGAGCCCTACTTATCAAAACAGACAACAAAACAGTCATGTGGTACATAAATAAGGGGGAACCCACTCCTACCATCTTTGCCGGCTGGCAATGCAGATCTGGGAGACAGCCAATGCTATGGGGTTGCACCTGATAGCTCAATACCTTCCTGGGGTTCAGAACTCTCTAGCAGACCACTTCAAAAGACACTTAATGGATCCTCATGAGTGGCAGCTGCATTGGGAAACATTTCACAGCATAGTCCAGAAATGGGAATCCCTTCAAACAGACCTCTTTGCCACCGATGAAAACGCCCAGTTAAAAAGATTCTGCTCCAGCAGTAAACCTCACACAGCCTGGAGGACAGATGTCTTCTCCATCATCTGGAGCCACCTATTTCTTTATGCATTGCCTCCCCGCCTTTTCTTCCAAGGGTCCTCCTAAAAATCAGGGAAGAAGGACAGAGGGTCATCTTGACAGCTCCAGACTGGCCCAGGCAGCATTGCTACCCCTGCTACTAAGGTTAACCAAAGAAAAACATTGGCAGTTACCCCAGAGAGTGGATCTGCTGACACAGAAACAGTGAAAGTTTATGCACCCCAACCTGCAGATCCTTAAACACTCTGCCTGGATAATTCACCAAAGTTCTACCCTGAACAATCCTTGACTAGTCAAGTGCTTAATATCCTCAGAGTGTCTAGAAGACCCAGTGCTATGAAAACATACTCTGCCAAGTGGAAACGATTCTCTACTTGGTGTCAGCAACAAGGCCTCAACCCTGTTGTGACCAACATTTCAGCCATTCTGAAGTACTTGGCTATTTTGCTGGACAAAGGTCTATCCTTCTCATCCAATAAGATTCATGCTTTTGCCATTTCAACCCACATCCCAACTCTTCCTCCAATCTCCCCCCCCCTAATTAAACAGTTCCTTAGGGGAGTGCTGCATGTCACACCTCTCAGGAGGCAGCTCACCCCTCCTTGGGACTTCAACTTTGTCTAAAAAAAAATTGACCTTATCCCCCTTCATATCTATTGCTTCAGCCGATTTAAAATTCTTGACCTGGAAGACTGCCTTTTTCCTGGCAATCACCTCAGCTTGGAGGGTCTCTGAGTTGAAAGTCCTCATGGCAGTGGAACCTTTTCTTATCTTCCACAGAGATGGAGTTTCACTCAGAACTAATTCTTTCTTTATGCCCTAGGTGGTCACAGACATTTCCCTGAACCAAGCCATACACTCGCCTGCCTTCTTCCCTAAGCCACAGAACCGGGGGGAAATAATCCTTTACTCCTTGGATCTACACATGCAACTTTACTTCTTTGACAGGACTAAAATGCTGAGAAAATCAGAACAACTGTTTGTTTTCTTTGCCTTGGTCTCTGAAGGAAAACCAGTCTCCAACAAACTATATCCAAATGGATCTCCCACTGTATTTCCTTTTGTTACACCTACCACAGCAAAAATCCTCCTGAATCTGTTAGAACCCACTCACATAGGGCCACTTCTACCTCCACTGCTTTCCTGAGGGGAGAGCCTACCAAAGACATTCTGGAAGAGGCTACCTGGTCATCCTTGCATACCTTTACTAAACACTGCCACCTGTCACCCTTCTCCAAGTCCAGAGCAGGATTTGCCACTGCCATCATGCAGGGTATTTTCTCTTCCCATTAAGGCACCTTCCACTCTCATCTCAGCTTTAGGAATCATTCCATAAGTCAGGACTGCAACAGTGAGGCACGAAGAACACAGTACAGTTATGTACACTTACCATAAATGTAGATGTTCGAGTGTATTTACTGTTGCAATCTTCTTTCCCTTCCTCCACTGCCCCATTCTCCTCACAATAACAGCTTATTTCTCTCTCCTCCTCTTCCAGAGGAACCTCTGCAGGAATGCCCTACAGGCCTCCTTTCCTCTAACCTGGTCCCTTGCTTAAAGTTAATCTATGCAGCTCCTACATTCTAGGAGCAAGAAAAAAACTGATGTCATGGTGTTGGCTGGCTCCCTTAATACCCAACTGTCCTGACATCAGGGTATGGAGTTCACCAGCTCAAGGAGGAGGGTTTTTTTTTTTACTCTGGTAGCTGGGCCGACCAAGGGCTTCTGAAGCAGGAAATCCCACATGTCAGGACTGCAACAGTGAAGATACTTGAACAGCTACATTTATGGTAAGTCTACACAACTGTACTATTTCAGTCCTGAAGGAAAAATGAAAAAGCTAGCTTTCTTTATTTCAAGTGCTTTGAAATGTGGAACATCTTTCCTGTGCAACAAAAGAGTTACTGTTGACACAACAGGGGTATTAGTTGAGTTGTAGCCTTAGCAATGCCAAGCCATGTCAAACAAGGGATAAGGGTAGGCCACTGAAATGGGCCACAACTTATACTTTAAGGATGCAGCACCAATATTCACAAGAAGCATATCTCTAGAAATGGGATGACATCAGCCTACCAAAAGAGGCCACAATTTATACAGTAAACCACAGAACTGTCTGTGTAAGTTTTACTTTTAACAAGATTATGGAAAGAATTATAAATAGAGCTTAGTGAAGCTTGTATCGGAGGTTTTTTGTAGCCCTTCTCTACTATCAGGTGAAACACTAAGCCTAGCCTCAGGGATACCAACACACCTCTCACCCACTAGCCATTCCTAAGTGCGACCTCTTTGCTTGACCAAATAAATTTACCTAACCCTATGGACGGACAATTTCCCACAGTTTCCCCAGCCAGCTCGGTTGACATGGGCAACCTGAGGCAGTGCAGCAACTGCCTTATGTTCCCTGACAACCCTCTAATCCTAGTCCACACAAGCTCAACATGTGAGGGACGCAACTATATTAAGAACCTTGAATCCATGCTCTCTCTCACACACCAGTCAGTACATATGACAATGAATGGGTCGTCAGCATGCACACCTCACCTCCTACTCTACCCAAACCCATATCATCCGCACCTACATATTGGGAGGTCCTCACCAGAAACATACCTAAACACAAGAGACCCCCCCAAACACAAACACAAGCACAATATACATAACACTTCCTCTGCAGAACACAATACACATAACAGCTCACTTACCAATGTCTCACCTGTCAAACCCTTGAGGCAAATCACAAAACTAAACATATCAGTCAAAGGCTATTCTATTGTGAGACACAAAGATGTCTCTCTCACCAGGCTGAATAAGTAAAATATCATGGTCAACTGTCCATCAGGTGCTAGGATGCTCCATATTACACATGCACTCAAGTATCTCAACAACACAGACTATTACGACTCCATCATAGTCCATGTTGGTGTGAAAGACTTGAGACGTACCTCAATGGACTATATGAAGAGAGGCATGACTGAGCTCTCAGTCTGTGTGTCTCAAGCAGGTATGTCCTTAGCCTTAAGCAGCATTTTACCTTCACCTGGAATGATGCCTCAGTACACACAGAAAATGATTGACTTCAATAATTGGCTTAGTTTCTGGTATCATTCTAAGGGGATACAGTATCTGTCAGCCTGGAATGACATGACCGACAGACCTCGATGCTTTGGCAGACATGGTCTTCAACTGTCACCCCTGGGAATTCAGCTACTGACGAAGGATCTTGCCACCCCCATAGTGCCTTTCTAGACAGTTTCTCAAGGACAAAATTCCCAGTGTAAAAACTCCATCTAAAAACAGCCTCAAGGTTATGCTGCTAAATGCTAGGAGTCATGAAACTGCACTCGGTGGAAGCAATGCTCACCTTGGAAGATGCAGACATTTGTGCAATCACAGAGACCAGGTTCAAGGCTGTGGAGAGCACCCCAGCCATACTGTGTTACATTTCCTTTCACATATTCATACCACAAGCTGAAGGTGTGAAAACTAAAAGAGGCAGTGTATCAATTTTCATTAAAGATAAATACACCTCCAGATTGGTCAAACAGCATGATTCCCTGGAGATACTTCAGGTACAATTAACTATTGGTAGGAAACCTATTCATGTCATTGGCAGCTACAGGGCCCCCTATGTGAATCAGGACACCTACTCTGCCTATTTGGATCTACTTGAGTCTATCAAGATACATTCAAACACCATGGTTTTGGGTGACTAACTACCCACCCCATCCACTGACTGGGTAAATTACTCGCTCAAACTCGTTTGCCCAAAGGTTCCTCTACTTCGTTAACTCAGGCACTTGACACTATCCCCCAATCAGGCATCACTGACAAACTCACCCAGCTAGGTATCAACCCTTATATCATTAGATGGGTTGCTAACTGTCTCACTGATAGAACCCATATAGTCAAAATAGAGGAATCCACCTCCAACAGCAGACCTGCAATCAGCAGTGTTCCACAGGGATCAGTCCCAGAAACTCTACTGTTTGGAATCTATTTCGCTGAAGTACAAGCAAAAACTAAAGGTCTGTAGCCATCAGAGTTTGCTGATGACTGTAAACTGGGAGCAGTCACAGAATCTCCAAATGATGTCAACATCCTACAAGAGAGTCTTACAAACAAATGATTGGTGCCAAAGTCATGGCCTTAAACTCAATGCAAAAAATTGTATTATCATCCCTTTCAGCAAGGACGATGTTCTTGCTAACTACCACATCAACAGCAACAACTTACGTATGCACTCAGTGGTGAGACACCTGGGCACTTAGGTCGACAGCAATCTCACCTTTGACCACCATGTCTCCACAGTGGTAAGAAGGGCATTCTATACTGCTCATCTCATAAGTAAGGGCATTGCTTCCAGAAAAAAAGAAGTTATAACCTCCCTGTACTCTTCCCTCATCAGGCCAATAATTGAGTGCAACGCCCCTTTTCGTATTTACTGTTCCAATCACCTGCAGCGATTGGAGAGACCACAAAGGTTCCTCACAAGGAAAATTCTAGGTCTTCAGGATCTGTCCTCTGTGGATCGTCTGAATTCACTGTCACTTTATTCTGTTTTATACAGACTACTCAGAGGCAATCTCTGCCTTGCATACAAGGCAATCTCTGACCATACCTTTTTGGAAATGCTGCATCTCTGTAAGTCAAATGATACATACGTTACTCTTGCTAAAAACCTTACCCTGGTATGTGACATTAATAGAACCTGCTGGAGAGACAGATTTATCTCCCAGAGGTTATGACACCTTTGGAACAGACTCCCACTTCATGTCAAACAGAGAACCTCATTGGCCCTCTTCAAACACAATCTGGACGATTGGATGGTTAACCGTAAATTCACTCTGGGGGGGTTCCACGTGTATCCCTCTTGGATAGGGGCAATAGGTGCTGATCATGGAAATAAGTGTAGAACTTGGTTAGGCTTGTAAGGGCCCTAGGGCCATCAGCATAGTAACCTCCTATGATCCTACAATGAGCATCAGTACGGATTACACCAGTAAATTCCTACATTTCTTTTTACATTGATGGGGAAAGCCAAAAGATGTGTCATTCTAAACATTAGGAAAATCTCTGACACTGTCTTACAGAAGACTGACAGTGAAAGGCTGGGAGGGGAATCTTAAGATAATGAATTTGTTATGAATGCAGTCATCCCGAGGGATCATGAAGGTGGCTGTGGTGATGTCTGAGGAGAGACTGGTAATGTGTACTGTGCTATAAGGATCCACAGAATGCCCTATACTTCTTAACATCTATCAGCTCCAGCAATAAGTGGAAAAATAGATTGAATATGACTGATGATGGTAAAGATTAGTGTAAGTAATGAAGACAGAAAGCCTAAGCCAGGACTTGAAGAGAATACACAACTGGGTGGGCAGAAAAGCCCCTACAGCATGATTTAATTTACAGCAAATCTAGGCAATCTGGCTGCAAGAATACTAAAGAGATTCAGAGTCATCCTGATTACGTGCAGAGGGTACAAAAAGACTGGGATATTAATCACAGTACAACTAAATTATCACCAGCAGATCCTGAGGGTGGTGTGTCCGACAAGAAAATGGGTTACATATTATGGGGGAGGGAAATATTCTACAGAGCAGGAGCCACTCTATCCTTTCTTACAGGGAGCTGTTGTGGACACATCTGGAGTACAGAGTGCAGTTCTGAAGGACATTCAGAAAAAACAAGACAAATACTGCAGATATTGTGAAGAACACTACTATAAAGATTTATGGAAAAGAAGGTTTATGATATGTAGGAAGTGCTGTAGGACTTTGGTATGTTCTCTCGGGAGCAAAGAAAGGAAGACAGTGATACTCTGTGAACGGAGAGGAGAATCTGGGATAAGGTGGAAAGTTTGGATATACTAAGGAAAGTATAAGGGACACAGAAGAGATCATGGATGGCAGATGATAGGAATTTGTTTCATACTTGATGCAAGAAAACATTATTCTAGAGGAAGAGAGTTGTGGCACTGGAATACTTTACCTGGTTCTACACTGGAAATGAAGTCTACAGAGAGATTTATGAGATTATAGGATAACAATATGGCTGTTTGAGTTGTCTACAGTGTATGGATAGAGGACAGTAGGTGAGGCAGCTATTAATAGTAATCTGCAACATTTGGGCACAAAACAGCTTTTTATATTCTTTCGGTGTCCTCATAGGTTAGTATGACTGCATAAGAGATAGGAGCCATCCAGTGTAAAATCTTGAGATAGGCTGCCAAAAAGAGACACCATTTATAGTATGGCATAAGAAGTCATGGTCACTCACCAGCGTCATGCCACAAGATATAGGATAAGCATCTGCTACACAAAATGGGTATAATTCACGGAGTAATGGCAATGTAGCAGTTAGTTACCCAGCATCATTCTATGAGAAACAAAAGCAAAGAGAGTCTGTTAAAAGGGGGTACAGTGTACAAGGTCTGTAGTGACAATGATGGGACTTTATTCACTAATGTGAAGCAGGGGTCATGGACACTGCTTAAAGGCACCACTATTTATGCAAGAATGACAGAGCAGTACCTTTCTGTAAGAAAAAGAGGCAGCAACTTGTGAAAAGGGTCATGGATTCCACATTAAGATAATGGGATAACTTCGGCTGTATGCTGTCAGAATGGATGTGAGGTCAGGATGTAAAAAGGTCCACTGCTAATACAACAGGAAAACTGGTGGAGTTTGTTAGCCACCAATCATACACAATAAAAAATTGTGGTGACAGCAAGCTATGACTAAGGCACAATATGTACATTAATACTGTAGGGGCATTGAAAGAAGATGGGTTCTTACCTGTGTCTCATCAAGGGAAATGAGAAAAGACACATATGAAAGTGTGGCATCCAATGAGCCAGAGATTAGCGATCTATGAAAAGTGAGTGTACACCTGTGCCATGCTGTGGACAGCTGTGGCATTCAATGAGCCACAGATTAGTGATCTATGAAGAGTGAGCATACACCTGTGCCATGCTGTGGCAGCTGTGGCATCCAAAGAGCCAGAGATTAGTGACCTAAGAAGAGTGATCGCACACCTGTGCCATGCTGTGGACAGCTGTGGCATCCAATGAGCCAGAGATTAGTGATCTATGAAGAGTGAGAGTACACATGTGCCATGCTGTGGCAGCTGTTGCATCCAAAGAGAGATTAGTGACCTATGAAGAGTGTTCGTACACCTGTGCCATGCTGTGGACAGCTGTGGCATCCAATGAGCCAGAGATTAGTGATCTATGAAGAGTGAGTGTATACTTGTCCCATGCTGTGGCAGCTGTGGCATCCAAAGAGCCAGATGTTAGTGACCTATGAAGAGTGAGTGTACACCTGTGCCATGTTGTGGCAGCTGTGGCATCCAAAGAGACAGAGATTAGTGACCTATGAAGAGTGATCGTACACCTGTGCTATGCTGTGGACAGCTGTGGCATCCAAAGAGCCAGAGATTAGTGACCTGTGGACAGCTGTGGCATCCAAAGAGCCAGAGATTAGTGACCTATGAAGAGAAAGCATACACCTGTGCCATGCTGTGGCAGCTGTGCCATCCAAAGAGACAGAGATTAGTGACC
Source organism: Protopterus annectens (assembly GCF_019279795.1). NCBI lineage: Eukaryota > Metazoa > Chordata > Ceratodontiformes > Protopteridae > Protopterus > Protopterus annectens. Next base: position 876,525,566 of record NC_056733.1, read on the forward strand.
TAAGAAGAGTGATCATACATCTGTGCCATGCTGTGTACAGCTGTGGCATCCAAAGAGACAGAGATTAGTGACCTATGAAGAGTGTTCATACACCTGTGCCATGCTGTGGACAGCTGTGGCATCCAATGAGCCAGAGATTAGTGATCTATGAAGAGTGAGCGTATTCTTGTGCCATGCTGTGGCATCCAAAGAGGCAGATGTTAGTGACCTATGAAGAGTGAGTGTACACCTGTTCCATGTTGTGGCAGCTATGGCATCCAAAGAGCCAGAGATTAGTGACCTATGAAGAGTGATTGTACACCTGTGCCATGCTGTGGACCACTGTGGCAACCAAAGAGCCAGAGATTAGTGACCTATGAAAAGTGAGCGTATACTTGTGCCATGCTGTGGCATCCAAAGAGGCAGATGTTAGTGACCTATGAAGAGTGAGTGCACACCTGTGCCATGTTGTGGCAGCTGTGGCATCCAAAGAGACAGAGATTAGTGACCTATGAAGAGTGATCGTACACCTGTGCTATGCTGTGGACAGCTGTGGCATCCAAAGAGCCAGAGATTAGTGACCTATGAAAAGTGAGCATACACCTGTGCCTTGCTGTGGCAGCTGTGGCATCCAAAGAGCCAGAGATTAGTGACCTAAGAAGAGTGACCGTACACCTGTGTCATGCTGCGGTGACCTGCAGGGAAGGGGAGTAAAATGGATGGAGCAAAGAAGCAACATAGTAATCATAGATTATTTGGATGTGCAACTTATGAGGGACCGTAGGGGCATTATACACACAGCTCTGTTTAAAATGGCTAGCTAGAAGAACAGTCTATTGGCATTTGATACTATGTACCCTAGATACACATTTAGTAGTCTGGTAAGGGAGCAGCTTGATACAATCTCCCGGATATGTACAGATGATGTACAGTTTGAATGGGAGATTATAAATTTAGAAGATAACTTATGTAAGAGGGGCTATAATAAGAATAAGGTTAAGGGAATAATAAATAACAGCAAACAGAATAGAAGAGGCAGAGTAAAACCCTGGTTTTCTGATAGAGAACAGCAAGGAAACCCTGTAACTAGGACTAATTGTACATTTAACAACAGGGGTGATGACATGTGGGTTATGTTAACTTATAGTAGTAATATAGGGTATGTGTGTGAAATAATAAAACGAAATTGGAAAGTGCTATTAACGGATGAAAAAATACTTGATATAGTGGGACTCAGCCCATCATTTGGGTTTAGGAGGAATAAGAATTTAAAAGATTTACTTTGCCATGTACATGATGAGGTTCAAGGCAATAGACAACTATCCCGGTGTAAGGGGACTTTCAAATGTAGACATTGTAAAGTGTGCCCATACACAATCAGTTCATACATCCTATAACCGTAAAAGAGTACTGTTTTAATAGTTATGCAGATTGTAGAACACACAATGCCAAAACTGTACCTCATTTTACATAGGAAAGACAAACTGCATGTTAGGATAGGATCCTTGGTCACTTGTCATCCATTAGGTTAAAAAATGAGCACAATGACTTTGATCAGCACATATGTAAGAATTCTGACCATGTTTTTAGGTTTATGGTTTTATAGATTATGTACTGTCATATCAGGGGAGGGGAATATGGTTAATCATACAGAATTCAATGAAATGAAATGGATTACTGAATTAGCGGCTGATAGAGCTCCTGGACTTAATGGGATTATACCCTTAAAACCCGCATTGAAAAGGATGAGGGTGCAATACTGAATTCTGATTGGATAATGTTTATTTAAAAAGTGAGCTGTTTGTTTGTGTTTGTTATCTGATGAAGGGCTTGGGCCCGAAAGCGTTCATGCTATTTGGATTTTACTCATGTTTTATTAAATATAGAAGTGTTCATTCAGCCTTTTTTATTATTTTGCAAAATAGTAAATGTGCATAAAACTATCAGTTAAGAAAAGACAATTTTGGGAAGAACATGACAGGTGGGCTTTTAATGATGCTGCAGTAAGGCCTGTAATGTATGACAGAAAAGGCAAGAACAGGAAAGGAGAGTAGGGGTCTCATTTATGCTTGTATGCATCTACAAGTTTCATAAAACTAAAGGATGTGAAATGCCTCCCATCATGTGATAATTTCAGTCTTTCAAGCAAGCAAGACAGAAAAAAAACATAAAAAATGTGAACATGGCAGTTATTGATAGGAGAAAACCAGCTTGATATACAAAGCTGTGTCTTTGTTCCACCCCAGCCCAGCACAATTCCCTCTCCTAACTATAGTTACACAGTCCACTGTACATTCAGAAAACATAACATGAGGGGTAACTTGACTCAACTGCGAAAGAATGGCCACTGTGTTTTCTTGCATATAACAAAATTTATAGTTACGACATGAATTTATACAAGAGAAAGAAAGTAAAACCAAAGATGATTCCCTTCAATTTGATGAAGTGAGTGAAAGCAATTAAGTATAAGCCATTGTCCAACAGCGCACCTCCAGTACAGTGTAGCATGAGGCTATAAGCACTCAGCTGCTGGCCTTCTGTCAGCAATAAATATCACTTGACTATTCACCAGGACAGTCTAAAGCACAACCTGTTGTGTGTTTCTGCTTAGGTGACATCAATCTTTGGAGAAGTTAAAATAACGGACATCAGGTCATGCTTCAGCACAAACCAGGACTGAGGTTACTGTATGATAATATACTTTACTGGTCACTAACAAATACAAATATGTGAACTGAGATGAAAAAAAGCATCTGATTACAGACCTGAGACACAATTAAACGGATTCAATAAATGGTGGTATTATGACAGAGGAAGAGAGTAAGTGGGGAGATTGCCACCAGCAAGAGGAGGACTAGGAAAAGATCAAACAGCACATCTTTAGCCTGCTGCAACCAGAAACTAGTTGTGTACAGCAAGCACGGGAGAGTCAAGAGAGTCAGAAGTTGTTGGAACAACAGGTGCAGTATTACCCAGTACAGAACAACCTTTTATCTGTGGCCTCGGTTCCGCCATGTTGTATGTAACCAAAAACTGTGCAAAAATAAGTCTCTGCTATGCACTCTTCCCAGAATCCTTCGGTTTGATCAAAACTCTATGGTTACAGTACAGGCAGGCTAGCTGCTCGGCAGAGTAAACATTGGCTCTAGGTGATTTGGTCATATTGGGGTTACAGTATAGGCAGGCTAGCCATTCGGCAGAGTAAACATCGGCTCTAGGTGATTTGGTCATATTGGGGTTACAGTATAGGCACGCTAGCTACTCGGCAGAGTAGACATCGGCTCTAGGTGATTTGGTCATATTGGGGTTACAGTATAGGCAGGCTAGCTACTCGGTGGAGTAAACATCGGCTCAAGATCATTTGGTCATATTGGGGTTACAGTACAGGGAGGCTAGCTACTCAGTGGTGTAAACATTGGCTCTAGGGGATTTGGTCATATTGGGGTTACAGTATAGGCAGGCTAGCTACTCAATGGAGTAAACATTGGCTCTAGGGGATTTGGTCATATTGGAGTTACAGTATAGGCAGGCTAGCTACTCGGCGGAGTAAACATCAGCTCTAGGGGATTTGGTCATATTGGGGTTACAGTATAGGCAGGCTAGCTACTCAGTGGTGTAAACATTGGCTCTAGGGGATTTGGTCATATTGGGGTTACAGTATAGGCAGGCTAGCTACTCAATGGAGTAAACATTGGCTCTAGGGGATTTGGTCACATTGGGGTTACAGTATAAGCAGGCTAGCTACTCGGCAGAGTAAACATCGGCTCTAGGTGATTTGGTCATATTGGGGTTACAGTATAGGCACGCTAGCTACTCGGCAGAGTAGACATCGGCTCTAGGTGATTTGGTCATATTGGGGTTACAGTATAGGCAGGCTAGCTACTCGGTGGAGTAAACATTGGCTCAAGATCATTTGGTCATATTGGGGTTACAGTACAGGGAGGCTAGCTACTCAGTGGTGTAAACATTGGCTCTAGGGGATTTGGTCATATTGGGGTTACAGTATAGGCAGGCTAGCTACTCAATGGAGTAAACATTGGCTCTAGGGGATTTGGTCATATTGGAGTTACAGTATAGGCAGGCTAGCTACTCGGCGGAGTAAACATCAGCTCTAGGGGATTTGGTCATATTGGGGTTACAGTATAGGCAGGCTAGCTACTCAGTGGTGTAAACATTGGCTCTAGGGGATTTGGTCATATTGGGGTTACAGTATAGGCAGGCTAGCTACTCAATGGAGTAAACATTGGCTCTAGGGGATTTGGTCATATTGGGGTTACAGTATAAGCAGGCTAGCTACTCGGCGGAGTAAACATCAGCTCTAGGGGATTTGGTCATATTGGGGTTACAGTATAGGCAGGCTAGCTACTCGGCGGAGTAAACATTGGCTCTAGGGGATTTGGTCATATTGGGGTTACAGTATAGGCAGGCTAGCTACTCAGTGGAGTAAACATCAGCTCAAGATGATCTGGTCATATTTGGGTTACAGTGTAGGCAGGCTAGCTACTCGGAGTAAACATCGGCTCTAGGTGATTTGGTCATATTGGGGTTACAGTATAGGCAGGCTACTACTCGGTGGAGGAAACATCGGCTCCAGGGGATTTGGTCATACTGGGGTTACAGTACAGGCAGGCTAGCTACTCGGTGGAATAAACATCGGCTCTAGGGGATTTGGTCATATTGGGGTTACAGTATAGGCAGGCTTTCTACTCGGCGGAGTAAACATTGGCTCTAGGGGATTTGGTCATATTGGGGTTACAGTATAGGCAGGCTAGCTACTCGGCGGAGTAAACATCGGCTCTAGGGGATTTGGTCATAGTGGGGTTACAGTGTTAATGCAGCTACACAAAAGGATCAAATTTACATTAGCAGCACGGACCAGATGCAGCTTCACTCACAGTAAAAATTACTGAACAGTGCTAACCATCAGTTAAAAGTCATTACTGAGGTACACTAACTATATATACCTGTCTTGCATTTATTCACCAGAATAAATGTCTGTTTTAGCTTATATCTGTGACTATATGGTACTCTGTGCAGTCAAAATATACCTCTGACACAGACATTTAGCCAGATCCTAAGACTGATAAGCATTTGGCAGGAGCATCGGCACAATCTGGGGCATTTACAGTTTATAGGTTACCTTGTTTCTGCAAGTCTTTCACCATTTGTTCAGCCAAATATCCACTGTAGAATTCCTGTGCTCCATTCTCTGCTATGCTTTTCAAAGTACGTGCAAGCTCTGGGTACTTTATCAGTTCTCCTTCTTTTAAGGGTCTTCCATCTTTACAGAACTGTGGACTGAAAAATCAGAAATTATGTTCTCTGGGACATAAAGTGTACTGTATGTTGTATTCCATCACTCAGTCTTTCACACTGCCACAAATCTGACCCAGCACTAATATCTCTGTTCTACAGGGCCAGAGGCCAGGCTATGTTCATGCATAAACTGGACATGAATATTTATCCTGTTGCTGAACAAGTTAGTAGTACTGCCTACTGATAGACATAACTCAAAGCCTAGTGACGTCACCAGGTGTTTCTACAGTTACATCCTATTGATGCCTCTAGGTGTCAATAATTGTTCATATTTGCACTAATAATTTCAAAATCATGTTACACACGGTATTAGAAGATTAAATTTTAAAGCTTACACAATTGTAAATGCAACTGTATTGATATTTCAACTCTATCTAATACAGATAAAGGGAGACTAAATATCATATGTATACTATTTGCATTACAACATTGTTCATATTTCTCAAAATACATCAACAATTAACTGACACAGACAAAACTGCTTAGCTTCAACTGAAAGCTCACAGCCACATGAAAACAATGCTTCTGGCAGTGTGTGCGTTGCTTGAATAGTTAATGAGATACTGTAAGCGGTTTATACATTACATAATTCATATTTGCTGTGGTTACTGTGGGTTATAAAATCCAGTTTAAGACCTAGAATGTAATGAATGAAACTATTGTACAGGTTACTTTGTACTGAACCATTTGCCATTTAAAATTTTCTAGTAACACCTATAGTTTTAAGAGATATGAATATTTGGAACTGTGAGACAATAACTTAATTTTTTTAAAGGTTCAGGCCATGACCACTGGGAGTTTCAGTACAAACTCAAAAGAGCTCCAGTGGAGGGAATATGTTAATGGGGAGAAAGCACCCAAAGGTCACTTTCAGAAAAGTACATGCCTACTCCAGCACAGAATGATCCAATATGCAATTCACTTAAAAAAAAAAAACTTGGTTAGTAGTATTTTAGGAGTGCATTTTGGTTTAGCAGGATCTCTCAACATGCCGCTCTCTTATTTTGAAGAGATGTGGAAGGAGCAAACCCACAAATTAAAAAAATGGTAAAACAAGAAATACACAATTTGAAGAGAAGAGGTAACATGAACCAGAAGATATAATTTTGAAAAGAAAGTCACCACTAAGGAAAAATAAAACTTGGCAATGCTGAATGTTTCCTTACACTGGAGATGAGCTAAATCGGCTGCAGGCAAACCTTGCACCAGTGATGAAAAGAGGCAGTCACATCACAGCCTTATTTTTTTTTTCTTCCTGATTTCTGGCATACTTGAGTAGATTTGTTGACTGTCATTAATGACAACCTTGTGATTAAGAAAGAATTCCTTCAATTTACATAAACTGCAGCTGCTACAAGGTGCGGTTTACATGAACACATAAAATCCAATTCAAAGACAAATGTAGAAACAACAACTAAGAACTCGTTACCACACACACACACACACACACACACACTCTGTGACACTCGCAGATGATCTGTCCCATTCACCCACACACAAACACAAATAACAATGCGTATATATCCCCACTTACAATACCAATCTCCTACATAACCCTTGTACTGAGACCACCCAGACAGACACAGAGTCACTGGATACCATTCATACTCCTGCAGACAGACAGACAGACACACACTCACGCACACACACACACATGCACATACAGTCACACACACCCCATCGCTACTTCTTCATTGAACTTTCTGACACTTACGTGCAGCGTGGTCTCTCCCACTGGAAAAAATAGTAGAACATGATATTTTGGTGTAAATCCCTTCCCTACAGTAATTTCTGGGAGGGATAGCACATAGCTTAAAGTCAAACTACAGCAATACTGGTGTATATGCAAGGCAGTCAAAAAGTGAGAAACAAACAGCAATAATAAATTTAAGAAAGTAATTCTCAAGGGCATTCAAAAGATTTACATTACACAAAATCTGTAAAGGGGTAGTCAGTCACTTTCTGTATGGATTCAGTTTTTATCCAGTTTACTTTTTTTCCATGTTTCTGGTTATGAATGCTGAAATAACTTCTGATGATAGACTGAACTACAAGCCAAATTTAAACACTGAGATTCAAAACATTAATCACTGCTGCTTTCTGTGTGAACACTATCATTAAAGCATCACTTGTAACACTTGCTTTGCACTGTGACTAATTTCACATATGGTGATGGACAGGTTGACAGACAAGATCAGATAGGAGTTCCCGTGGACTATGATGTTTGCAGATGACATTGTGATCTGTAGTGAGAGTAGGGAACAGATGGAGACGACCCTGGAGAAGTGGAGATATGCTCTAGAGAGGAGAGAAATGAAGGTCAGCAGGACTAAGACAGAATATATGTGTGTTAATGAGAGGAATGGTGAGGGTGCAGTGAGTAGAGGTGGCGAAGGTGGATGAGTTTAAGTACTTGGGATCAACAGTTCAGAGTAATGGTGAGTGTAGAAGAGAGTACAGGCAGGATGGAGTGGGTGGAGAAGAGTGTCAGGAGTGATTTGTGACAGACGAGTACCAGTAAGAGTGAAAGGGAAGGTCTACCAGAGGGGAGTGAGACCAGCTAAGTTATATGGGTTGGAGACAGTGGCACTGACAAAAAGGCAGGAGTCAGAGCTTGACGTGGCAGAGTTGAAGATGTTAAGATTTGCTCTGGGTGTGAAGAGGATGGACAGGATTAGGCATAAGTATATTAGAGGGTCAGCCCAGGTTGAAAGGCTTGGAGACAAAGCCAGAGAGGTAAGATTACGTTGGTTTGGACATGTGCTGAGGAGGGATGCAGAGTATATTGGGAAAAAGATGCTAAGGATGAAGCTGCCAGGTAACAGGAAAAGAGGGAGGCCTAAGATAAGGTTTATGGTTGATCTGTTGTGGCGACCCCTAAGAGGAGGAGGAGGAGAAGAAGAAGAAGAAGAAGAAGAAGGAGAAGGAGAAGGAGAAGGAGAAGAAGAAGAAGTAGAAGAAGAAGAAGAAGAAGAAGAAGAAGAAGGAGAAGGAGAAGAAGAAGAAGATGCATTACCTATAGGTTCATAGGCAGGTACTAGGCTATCGGCCCAAGGGCCTACGTAAGCCTAGCCAACAAGGTACCCTGGCTTACGCCACCCAAGAAAGTTATTTTCCTGTGCCACTGTTGAGCAGAGACACAGAAGTGATCCCCAGGGTGTATTTCCTATTTCCCATCCACTCATAAAGATTTTTCTTGAAGAGTGCTAATGAAGAACTTTGCTTGACATAGATGGGTAGCCTGTTCCAGAGTATGGGAAGTCTCTGGGACAGGAATCTATCCCTCCAGCATGTTCTGTTTATTGTGGTGACAAGGTTTAGGTCCCTAGAGTGTGTAGCTTGGAAGGATTGGGATTTGTTTAGGTGTAGCATGTCCAATAGCTCTGGATTTGACATAGCTTTATATGTTAGGCAGAGATCACCTCGGAGTAGGCGATATGCTACAGAGTAAAGCTGGAGTTTTTTGAGGCGATCAGTGTAGGGCATTTGTTTGAGGCCAGTAATCCTCTTTGTGAGGTATTTCTGTGGCCTTTCCAGCTGCTGCAGATGTCTTGTGAGGTACATTCCAAGAGGGGCGCTGTACTCTATAATGGGTCTAATGAGTGTCGCGTAGAGGGGAAACATGACCTCTTTTTTTCTGGATGAGAACCCTTTTATGATGAGGTGTGCCACGTAGAAGGACTTCCTGACTACTGTGGTGATGTGACTATCAAAGAAGAGACTACTGTCCACCTGGGTCCCAAGGTCTCTTATCACACATTCGGTATATTCAGTATATTTCTGCCTATGTGGTAGTTCATGGGTACAGAGTTTTTACCAAAGGGGATGACACTGCACTTTTTGGCACTGAGCTTGAGGCCATGGCTCTGACACCAGGCATCTGTCTCAGTGAGGCCCTTCTGTAGGATGTCCACATCATTTGGGGACTTGACTATGGCTCCTAGTTTTCAGTCATCTGCAGACTTCGTTAGCCAGAGGCCTTCTGTGTTAGCCTGTACTTCAGAGAAGTAGATACCAAATATGAGAGGTCCCAGGACAGAACCCTGTGGTACTCCACTTGTCACTGCTTTGAGGTCAGATTTGGAGTCTGCAACTTTTACAGTGTGGGTTCTGTCAGTGAGCCAGTTGGCAACCCATCTTGTGACATAGGGATTTATCCCTAGTTTAGTGAGTTTAGCTATAATTCCAGAATGGAGGATGGTGTCGAAAGCCTTGGCGAGGTTAAGATAGGCTGTGTGAACCACCTTACCCTCATCTATCGCTTTAGTGACTGCCTCAAAGAAGTCGATCAGGTTCAGGAGGCATGATCTGCCTTTCACAAACCCGAACTGGGTGGGATCCAGAGTTTGGAGGTTACCAATGTCTTTGTTTATGAGTTCCATGATGATACGTTCCATGGCCTTGCAGACCAGGCTCATCAGGCTAATAGGTTGATAGCTCCCGGGATCAGTGGTGGCTCCCCCTTTGTGGAGTGGGATAACTGTTGCTGTGTGCCATTAAGTGGGCACAAAGCCTGATGCGAGGCTACTGTTTGCCTTTAATTACATTTCTGAAGTAGCAGGGGTCCATGGCAGAAGGGGAACGATAAGTGATTTGTCAGTGGTATTCTGCTACTGAAGAGAACTTGTTTAACAGATAGCATCAGAGTTAATAGGATAAAGGTAGTGGCGAAAGGTGTAGTTAGTAGAACGTGCTATGAATGGTCATTTGTAGGCATTGACTATATTCATGACATTGTGTGCTGTCAATATTAAAACAAGTAACATTGACTCCATAAGGATGAAACAAAAAACAATAAAACCATTGCAAACAGCATACGTGCAGGGAGCAAGCCCCACTGGCACCTCCCACACCCTTTGCTAATTATATATACCAAATCCATGATTGCACTAAGTGGGGAAAAGGAAAAAAAAAAGTCCCTGCTGTACTGCAATCTCAGGTAACATACTGTCAGCTTTTTAGCGCTGCTGAAAAAGCTGGTAGCAAATAACATTGATGTTTTGTGTTTCAACCTCATGAGGGCAATGTTATGTGCTTCAATATTATAAGCACTGAACTTACTGAATGCATTGTTTAGGCATACCTCTCAAATGGCTCTGATTTTCAGGGCAATTTCTGATTTTGGCTCAAAATCAAGTCCCTCCTAAAACTGTTGATTTTGGGAGAAAAGGTGATGGATTAAACTTAATAAATCATTATAGTTTAGTTTTTTCATAGTTTTAGTACTAGGCTATCTGCCCTGGGACATTTGTAAGCCTAGCCATAGTGATGTGGCTTTTGCCACCCCATGAAATGGTACAAAAATTAACAGAATAAATTTAGAATAATGTGCCTCTGTCTAGTAGTGACACAATGAAGGTCCCCTTATATAATAGAATTAGTTTACTGAGCCCCTGTCTAGCAGTGACACAGATGTGACCCCTGGGGTAAACTTACGATCTCCCATCCACTCATCAAGATTTCTCTTGAAGAGAGTCAGTGAGGGGCTCTGCCTAATATGAACTGGGATCTTGTTCCAAAGCATGGGAAGCCTCTGGGTTATGAATCTATCCCTCCAGCATGTCCTATTCATACTTGTGCCGAGGTTTAAGTCTTTAGCTCTTGTGGTCCTGATGGATTTGGATTTTTTGAGGTGGAGCATGTCCATCAGATCCTGATTGGACATGGCCTTGTACGTCAGGCAGAGATCACCTCTGAGCAGGCGATATGCTACTGAATAGAGCTGAAGTTTCTTTAGTCTGGCAGAATAAGACATATGTTGGAGACCCTTGATCCTCTTGGTGAGGTACTTTTTTGGTCTCTCCAGCTGTTGCAAATACCGGGTGAGGTACATACCAAATGGGGCATTGTACTCAATTATGGGTCTGATGAGGGAGGAGTATAGGGGTACAATGACATCCTTGGATCTGGATGTGAATCCCTTCATGATGAGGTGTGCAAGGTAGAATGTTTTTCTAACCACTTTGGCAATGTGGGTGTCAAATGAGAGGTCGCTGTCGACTTGGGTCCCTAGGTCTCTGATTACTTTTTCCATACTCAGTGGGTTGCTGTCTATGTGATAATTTGTGGGTACTTTGTTTTTCCCAAAGGGGATGACTATACATTTTTTGGCATTTAGTTTAAGGCCGTGACTCCGGCACCAGTTGTCCGTTTCTGTGAGGCCTTTTTGTAGGATATATGTGTCCACTGGTGTATCGACTATGGCGCCTAGTTTGCAGTCATCTGCGAACTTTGTCAGCCACAACCCTCCCATGTTTGCTTTAACATCTGAGAAATAAATGCCGAACAAGAGGAGTCCCAGGACAGATCCCTGTGGGACACCACTTGTGACTGGCTTTGAGTCTGACATTGCTCCAGCGATTTTAACTTTATGGGTTCTGTCCTTTAGCCAGTTTGCAACCCATCTAGTGACATAAGGGTTTACATTTAAGCTGTTGAGCTTATCTATGATGCCTGAGTGGGGTATTGTGTCGAATGCCTTAGCCAAGTCCAGGTAGGCTGTATGGACTGCTTTTCCTTCATCAATGGCTCTAGTGACTGTTTCGAAAAAGTCAACCAGGTTCAAAAGGCAGGATCTGCCCTTTACAAAGCCGAACTGGGTGGGGTCAAGTGTCTGTAGGTCCCCTATGTCTCTGTTTATGAGTTCCATAATGATTCTTTCCATAGCTTTGCAGACCAGGCTGGTTAAGCTTATGGGGCGGTAGTTCCCAGGGTCTGTAGAGGTACCCCCTTTGTAGAGTGGGGCCACTGTTGCTGTACGCCAGTGTTCAGGTACATATCCTGTAGTAAGGCTAAGGTTAAATAGCATTTTTATGTGCGGGTTTAGCTCCTCTTGGAGTTCACGTAGCACGCAACCCGGGATACTGTCAGGCCCCATTGATGCTGTGTTTTTAGCTTTGTTGAGGGCGGTTCTCACTTGGACATCTGAGATGACAGGGAGATTACATTCAGCTGGGATAAGTATTTCTTCTTTTGGGGCTGAGGGAGGGGAGAAATTTGCACTGAACTTGTGAGCCAGAATGTTGGCAATATCTGTGGGTTCAGTGTATTTTTTGTTGTTGTGAACTAACTCTGAGCATATCTGAGGGTTTCCGCCCAGGTTTCTAACATAGCTGTAGAAGGCTTTGTGGTTATCTTTATTGTCCTTAGCGATTTTTCTCTCAAAGTTGGCCTTGGATGTTTTTATGAGAGAACGTAGTTTTCTGCTAATGTTGATCAGAGATGTCTTCCCTTTATGGGATTTTGCTTTGACGTGCAGTAGCTTCCTTCTTTTGTTATACAAATTGTTAATGGCTGAGGTCCACCAGACAGGACGCTTGCCTTTGGTGGAGAGGGACTTGGATTTATTTGGGATTGCATGATCCATGCATTCTTGGAGATGTCCATAGAAAGCATTTGTGAAGGATTCGGCATTGTGGGATGTGGTATCCACTGGCCCAGTGGGCTTAAAGGATACCATCTCAGTCTTAAGAAGAGTGAAGTCTGCTTTCGAGAAGTTTTTCACTGTGGTCTTTTGTGCTGGGGGTGGAGGTGGGATATGTATATCCAGGGTGATTAGTTTGTGGTCAGATCTCACTAGTGAGGGGTATACTTCCGGTGTGGAGCATTTTGTCCCCATGTTTGTGATGATTAGGTCTAGTATATTATCTCCCCTAGTGGGAGAGGTGACTAGTTGTTCCAGTGCATTTGAATTTATGAATTCCAGGAACCTTTGGGCTAGGGTGTTAGGGCTAGAATAATGTACCCAATCTATGTTTGGGTAGTTGAAGTCTCCCAGTATGATGGTATTTTGTGATACATTCATATCCTCCAATGTCTTCAGGAAGGCTGAGTGGGGTTCCTGAGATTGGGAGGGTGGTCTGTAACATGCTACCAGTTGTATAGCAGTTTTGCCTATGGTTAGTTGCACCTGTATGGTCTCTGATGCTTCATGTGTTGCTACTAACCTGGAAGTATGGGTGTCCTTGATGAATATGGACACTCCCCCTCCCTTTGTGGTTCGGCCTGGGTTTGGGGGCCGAAAAGCATGATACGAGGTATAGCCTGGTAGTGCTGGGGTGCTCTCAGGAGCCTTGAACCAGGTTTCAGTTACTGCACAGACGTCTATGTTCTCCATGCTGAGGAGTGCATCGAGTGCCTGCATCTTGAGATTTAGACTTCTGGCGTTGAGCAGCATTACCCTTAGTTTTTTTCCATTTTTGTTTTCTAAGGAGGTGGGTTTGTCTTTTGAGCCTTGCCTAAAAAAGGCACTATGTGGGGTGGCAAGAGCCTTAGCCAATATCCAGAAGCCCAGTGGTGACAGGTGTAAGCCATCCCTTGTGAAGCAGCGTGGCTTGTCCAACATGTCATCCCAGGCAGACAGACATTGGATCCCCTTAGAATGACACCAGTACTTGAGCCGATTATTAAAGCTGATCATCTTGTCTTTGTATTGTGGCATCATTCTTGGTGAGGGCAAGATGCTGCTCAGGGTCAGGGTCATACCAGCCTGGGCTGCATAATTGGAGAGCTCCTCTAATTTGAGTTATAGACTTATTTTTCTTCAGAAAATGTGTGTTAATTCAAATTGTCTTATTTTGCCATCTTCTCAAGTTAATAGCACTACTCTTTTAGGAGAGAGAGCCCGTGATTATTTCTGGATTTATCCCAGGTTATTCAGGTAAGGGGTTCATCACTATGCAGGTAAGTGGTAGGAGGGGTTTCATAAGGTAATAAATTACTTCTACTAACCAGCGTTTGCTATTTGTTAGTGACAATCACCGTCTTCAGAGTGTAAACTGAGAGGTCACTGTCTGACAGATTACAAGCAATAAAATATTTTTCTGGACCCTGACAGAGTTACAGGACTCAAAGAAAAAGTGAAGGTTAGCAAACTGTTGAGGTACATAGTCAATCTATTTAAAGAAAGCAATAATGAAAAGACATGCATCCGACTTCTACAGAGAACAAGGGTCGACATCTATAACTACTTCCTTACCTGTCTCCACAGGTAAAACTAATAACTCAAGTTCCACGGGAACAGAAAACATGCCCAGTAATTTTCTACATGAGTATAAAGGTGAGATAATTTATTCCTATCAGCCATGTTAAACAGAATGTCGACATGTATACACATCTCTGACCTACGGCGATACCAGGCTGAACTAGTAGTACTAATTTACAATGTAAAGGTCACACAGGTCACATCAGACCAACACAGTTTTAGTCCCATCAGCCTCACGTGTGCTCTGTTTAAAATCATGCAGAAAGTCTTAAAGAATTTTATTCAAAGTGACAAAGGGGTACCCATGGAACAGTATGGGATTGTTAAGGGAAGAGTCTACAGACTGTATCTCATGGCACTTTCTAAAAAAGTTACAGGTGCACTATGATGAAGGACTGATAGTGCATGTTGCTTATTTTGACCTTGTTAAGGCAGGTGATACCACCTCACATAAGGGAATTACTAACAAACTGGAAGGATTCAAAGAGGCAGTAAATGTCAATTCATATGAGGGACTAACATGGTCAACTAAGGATAAATAAATCAAAAACTTCAATGGTTAAAGCATTGGTTAAGCAGGACGATATATTAGATCATGGTGTATTTGTGTGTGCCTGTGTGGGGGGGAGCACATTTAACACAAAGGGGTTATTAGTTTTGTCCAGAGGGCAAAGTGCTGGGAGATCTTGATTTTGAAAGTATTATTCTCTGATAAATGGGCTAATCATAATCAAATGTGCCAATGACTGCAAATTTGGCAACAACAAATCTTTCCTAGCTGTAAGTAGCTCATAAAACTCCACCAGAAACTCACTCAACTCTTCCTGCATCTTCATTCCACTAGAGTTAAAACTTACAGAAAACAGCAAACGCTTTAAATGTCTGCTGAAACAGCACCTGCAAGGCTCATGGCTCTGCTCTTGCCTTACACCTAGATAATTTGTGATCCTGAAGAAAATACAAGCTGCAGTACCTCTGACAAAACAATACCTGCTCTGTACTAAATTCCCATATGGTGATTACTTCACTTTCCCTTCCATCTACTACTGTAAACATTTAACTGATTGATGGCTGCGGTGGTGCAGCGGTTAGCATTGTCGCCTCACAGCAAGAGGTTCTCCAGTTTGATTCTCGGCTGGAGGGCCTTCTGTGCGGAGTCTGCATGTCCTCCCTGCGGTCAAGTGAATTTAAAGACATAAAGGTAGGTGCAAGCATGTGTGGGTGGGCCTTCTTTGAAGGCTAGGTGCCGGGCTAGCAACTCGACACAGTAAAAATTCACTGCCAATCATTAGCGGACTGGAGTTCTTCTGTGGCGACCCCTAACCGGGAAAAGCCAAAAGACAGTTTATTAACTACCTACATCTACTTAATCCACACCCTCTCTCATTGTACCGCTATTTACTAATTTCAACCCACATGTCAATCTGTCTCCACATGTTTTTCTTTCTATTTTTGTCTGCTACAACCTTATACAAATGCACAAGTAATCTCTTATTTTATCTTCTTCCTATAATTACAAATTGTATGATACAAAGTTAGCATTAAGAATCTGTTGCACCTAATTTTGTATATAAAAATGTATATATGACCAAGATGAAAATATTATATACAATGCAGAAAATGAAAATATCCTGTATGTGAATATTGCAGCTTTTCTCCACTGGCCTCCCCTGAAAAAGGGTATCGATCCCAGTCAACAAAGATGAATAAATAAATAAATATAGAATACGTACACACACGTGTATATATATATATATATATATATATATATATATATATATATATATATATATATATATATATATATATAGATATATATAGATATATAGATATATATCTATCTATCTATATGTATATATATGTGTATATATATATAGATATGTATACACGCACACACACACACACACACACACACACACACACACACACACACACACATACATACATATAAATATATTTCTTCAATAAAAAGATGCTACATTTCTCAAGATGGTCTACAAAAACATATAGCTTTGGAGTAGTAATGTGTCAGTATATGCGGCAGCATGAGACTTCAGGTGGCACTTAATGATTACAAAATACATGATTAAATTACACTAATTCATACCATATCACTCCAATATACATTAAGGATCTAGGCAGGATGATAGTTTAAACGATGACCACTGTATATCCACTCAAGTCAGAAAAAAGCAAATTCTACAGTCCACCAAATTCTAAGTGGCAGCATGTTTAGTCACTTCAGAGAGCTCAATATACTATTTTAACACATCTATCTAAATGTCTGATGTTCCAGAGAATGGGAATTCTCTGAGAAATGTATTTTATTTATTTATTTTACTTTTTTTTTACCGGGAAATTCTGACTGGACACAGGTCCTTTTTCAGCAGAGGCCCAGGGAGAAAAACTCCAACAAAAAATTTACAAAAATTGACAAGAATGCAGCAATAACAAATTACAAAACTTGACAAGAACATATGATAGACCTAATACAGTAGAATTTTTAAATGTTGGTGATACATGTATGATTGACATGTATTACTAGAGTTAGACATACTGTTATAAAATGCAAACTTTTCTGAAGGAATGCACATTATACAGTTAAATCGCTCTAAACAATGCAAGATACAGATTCAAAACACAATTAGCTGACGGTACTGGGAAGTTTCTGAAATCTCATGGTTAGCAGCAGTGGCTGCTATATAACTATATAAAATAACTGTAACCTTAATTAAATACGCTGCCCTGGGTGCCAAACAATCATTATGAGAGTCCAAGCAAGACAAAATAAGTGTAGAAGAAAAAAAATATTTCAATGCATTGGCTGCATGACAGCTTACTTAATATCTACATGGAAACTAAAAGGTTGTGAGGCATGAAAAAATAAATTACTTTTTAAATACATTACTGGAATGCCAGTCAAAATCATTTATAAGAAAAACAAGCAGCACTCAACTCAAACTACTTCTTCGTCAACTGCAGTTCTAATTATAATTTATATTCAGCTTTATTAAAGTACCAAGTAACATCTGAAAGCAGCAATCTCTGTGATACCCCCTGTGACGACCGTGCCCTGACCCAGCAATCAATGAGCCTCAATCCTCACCACTAACACCAGGGAGGTCGTCTCCTAGAGGAGGAAAGGATAACTAATACACACAGTAAAGTACAATTTCCCTTAAGTGCACACAGAGATCACAGCCAGTTTGGGGCTGGCTGCTCCCTTGCTCACCAGGTCACCAATAACACTTCCCACTGGCACAGCTATAGGGTCCAGGTCTCAGCCTAGCTGGGCAAGCTAGAACCTCCAGTGCCCTCTCTGTCCAACCAGCTCTTCAGGTCCCTGTCCAAGTAGCTGACACAACACACACACATTTTGATATAAGTATTTATACAACTTCACCGACACTCCTGGGAAAGGCTGACACAGATTCTCCAGCTGTGCCCCTTTACCCAGACTATACGGTAGTAATTACTGCCACCATCCAGTTAATAATATCAGCTACTAAAAGACCCTTAAAGGGGTGTCCAATTATTACTGTGCAATATTAATATCCAATGGTAATGCGACTATACAGTCTAAGGCTTATTGGAAGGGCTTAGACAATAAACTCTATAAATATATAATGTACTCTAAAGCATACTTCATCTCTATACAAACCAGCCACAGGTAGAAGGTTTTAAAAATATTTAATAATAAATAATTAAAACACAAGACAAATCTACTACACTACATAGATATCTAAAAGTTCACAGATCACACAGAAACTTAAAATAATATCGTAGGAAAGATATGATTATACAGAAAAATACTTATTCTAACTTTCTAATCTTAGAGAAAACACAGTTCTACAATCCTACTTACATACATAAATAGCATAGGCAGTGCCGGTATGTATCCAAGATCAAAATGCTTCAGGTCTCTTGTGAGAAATAACATTTAAACATTACTAACAAACATGTCACTAAGGCCCTCCAAAAATTACATAATTTTTGACACTTAGGTTTTCCTAGTATTCATATTGCATCATCTTAACACCTGGTCTGAGTTCTCAGGCCACAAACTGCATTATTTAGCAATCTTACACCTCCTCAGAAACTTAAAACGATACAAGACATTTCACATGTATATGCTAACAGAAAGTAAAGCAATAAAAGCACCTTCCACATCTAAATTCTAGCCATAAACTTTAGCCTTAAAACAATGGGCATGACATCTTCATCCAGCCGCCCTCGGGCCGAATTCTAACATGAAAGGATACAACATGCTTCAATGGGCCAATAGAGTGCCATGTTGTCACATATTTTGCAGTTCCACATTTCACAGTGTTTTCCTACATTTAAAAAAACAAGCCTGTATTTACATTTATTTATACAGTTGATAGAATTATATATTAAATTCTATTTGACTAAGCTGGCAGCCTTTGCCCATCTCTCCCCAGTTGTCACATCTCTTCTTCCCCGGGGAACTCAAGCAAGTTTTTCAAGTGCCCCTTGAGAAACATCGCTTGAGAGCGTCAGGTCTATCTGGGTGTACCTCAACCCGTTCCCTGTCTTGAGAGCCCATCTGCATTGGTGTTGCTACTCCCACTGCGGTGCTGCACTGACATATCATATGCTTGCAACCCCAGGCTCCATCTTAGCAACTTGGCATTTTGCTGACTGGATCTGTTTAACCATGTTAGAGGGTTGTGATCTGTCATTACAATGAATTTTCTTCCATACAGTTAAGGCTGATGTTTTTGTAGTGCCCACACTATGGCTAGTCATTCTTTTTCTACTGCTGCATAGCATTCCTCCCTGGGTTGGAGCCTACGACTGAGATAAAACACTGGGTGCTCTTCTCCTTCTGAAGAAATCTGGCTAAGTACAGCCCTCACCCCATTGTATGAAGCATCCACATGCACAACAAAGTCTTTGCTGTAGTCTGGACTGGCTAACACAGGGGGTCCTCCCAAAGATTTCTTAAGCTTCTGAAATGCCTGCTCACATGCTGGGGTCCACACTACCTTATCTGGCCTGTTCTTCCTTATCAGGTCTGTGAGGGGAGCAGCTATGGTACTATAACTAGGAACAGACTTTCTATGGTACCCTGCTGTCCCCAAGAATGCCCTCACCTGCTTTTTGGTAACAGCTGCAGGCCCTGCCTGAATAGCTTCCACTTTGGCAGGTTCTGGAATTATCTTAACACTCCCCACTCTATGTCCTAGGTTGGAGACCTCTGCCATACCCACCTGACATTTGCTCGGCTTAATGGTCATCCCTGCCCTCTGAAGTCTGCTCAGCACCTCCCTGACATGCTGAAGGTTCTCTTGCCAGGAATGGCTGTAGATAGCAATATCATCCATGTAAGCAAGGGCAAACCCTTCTGCTAAAATATGATCTACCAGCCTTTGGAAAGTCGCTGGGGCATTCTTCATCCCAAAGGGCACCTTTGTGAACTCATAAAAGCCAAAAGGAGTCACAAAGGCTGACTTCTCTCTAGCACTGGGAGTCAGGGGCACCTGCTAGTAACCCATGGTAAGATCAATGGTTAAAAGATACTTAGCCCCACCCAACTGCCCTAGGGCCTCATCTGTCCTAGGCACTGTGTAAGCATCTGACTCTGTATGACTATTTAATTTCCTGTAATCCACACAGAACCTGGTGCTGCCATCCTTCTTTGGCACCAACACCAGTGGTGAGGCCCAGGGACTGTTGGACTCCTGAATCACCTCTATTTCCAACATTTCCTGTACCTCCTCCTTCAGAATCTGTTTGAATCTCTCAGGCACCCTATAAGAGGCCTGCCTGATAGGCCTTTGGGGTCCTGTATCCACCTGGTGCTGCACCAGGTGGGTGCTCCCTGGTTTCCCGGTGAATATGCCCCCAAACTCCTGCAACACTGCTCGGATTTCTGAAACCTGGGTAGGAGATAGCTGCTGGGACATTGCTACCCCTTCCACCGAGGTGTCAGCCCAAGCCTCACTGAGAAGATCAGTCCTCAGATCTCCCTCAGACTCCTCCTGCAGTCCACTGCAAATGCTCAGCACAAGGGTCTCCCTATCATGCTAAGGTTTCATCATGTTAACATGGTACAATCTGTGCCCCTGCCATCTGCCTAGCACTTCCACCATATAGTTAACATCACATACCTTTCTTACCACCTTGTAGGGTCCCACCCAAGCTGCTTGTAACTTGTTTTGTCTGACAGGAATGAGAACCATCACCTGCTGCCCTACAGCATACTCTCTAGCTCAAGCATTCCTGTCATACCTCACCTTTTTCTGTTGTGCTTCTACCAGGTTCTCCTGGGCCAGGCCCATGAATTCCCTGAGCCTTGTCCTGAGGTTCAGGACATATGCCACAATAGACTCCTTGTGAGACTTACACTCACCTTCCCACTCATCTCAAATTAAATCTAGAGGTCCCCTCACCCTATGCCCATACAGCAACTCAAAGGGTGAGAAACCTGTGGATTCCTGGGGAACCTCTCTGTAAGCAAACAACATATGGGGCAAATATTTGTCCCAATCCCTCTTAAACTGATCTGCAAATGCCCATAGCATGGACTTGATGGTAGAGTTTAACCTCTCAACAAGACCATTAGTCTGGGGATGGTAGGGGGTGGTCTTCGTGTGCTTCACCCCACAGGACCTCCACAGACAAGCCAGCAGGTCTGACATAAAATTGGCACCTCTGTCAGACAGTATTTCCTTTGGGAAACCTACCCTGCTGAAAATCTCTAGCAAAGCATTTGCCACCTTCTCGGCCTCAGTGGAGGACAAAGCCACTGCTCAGGGTATTGTGTAGCATAACCTACAATCACTAGGATATACTTTTTCCCTGTGGAACTTGGGGTACTCAGAGGACCCACAATAGCCATAGCTACCCTCTGAAATGGCTCCTCAATCACAGGCAAAGGCATCAAAGGAGTTCTCACCTTGTCTCCTGTCTTGCCTACCTTTTGGCACTGCTCACAGGTCCTGCAGTACCCTGTTACATCTCTGGAAATTCCAGGCCAATAGAAGTTTTGCATAATATGCCTCTTTGTACATTCTATGTCCATATGGCCTGCAAAGGGAATATCATGAGCTATGGCTAGAAGTGCCAGACGGTAAGCTCTAGGCACTACCAACTGCTGTACTCTCTCACCTTCTAGCCCTCCCTCAGAAGTCTACTCTCTGTACAGTAACCCTTTGTTCCAGTATACAGATTTCCCCTTCCCTTGAGAATCAGGTGCCTCCCTAGCTACCTGCCTCAGGCCTTGCAATGTAGGGTCTGAGAGGTGAGCCTGAAACAAGTCTCTCCTTGTAACCCTTCCCAGCTCCCCTTCCACTGGAAGTCTGGCATCTTCTGACAGTGGTGCCTCACTGTCAGCTTGGGTACTAATACACACCTCTTCCTTTGCAGTTACCCTGTCCAAGGGAACATTAGTACCCACAAGCAGCTGTGGCTCACATTTAGTCTCACTGCTACAGCATAGCTCACTCCCTGAAGTAACTACCTCAGCAGTCCTGGCTGCAAGTATGCAGTCTGTCTGGGTCAACCCCAGGCTACCAGACCCACATGCTTGTCTCCTAGCCTCACTGCATGTAACCGTGTAAGTACATGGGACTGCCTCATCCAAGTCCTCCCCTCTCAGGACATCTGCAGGATGGTAGTTCCATACCCCTGTTGTCTGAAGACAACACACTGTTGGCATTTTGTCTTTACCACTTATTGGCTCTCTCACCTTTGGTTCCCCACCTTGTCTCTGTGGACACCTGTATGCCACATGGCCCCACTGATTGCATTCAAAACATTTAACCCTAGCTCCTGGACATGTACCTGGACTAGTGGCTTCCCCTGCTACTGGTGGATTCTGTTGGAGCAATCTGTGCTGCGCACCATGGGTTCCTTTAGTCCCATGAGCAGTACTGGGGGTCCCTTTCCTGTGCAGGGCTGCCCTGCTTGCTAGGTATAGGTCTCCCTTCTTCCCCAACTCCTCTGAAGTAGCACACTGTCTATCAGCTAACCAGATCCTCATGTCCTCAGGCAAAGTGCTAAGGGCTTGTTCCCTTACTAAAAGGTCTGCCAGCCCTCCAAAAGTGGTGACCTGACATCCACTCACCCAGATATGAAAATAAGTGCTCAGTTCAACAACATATTCACATACATTTTCATCTGCCTTGCGTCTATGCTCACAAAACTTTTCCCTATACATTTCAGGTGTTAGCTTAAAACATTCTAACATATGTATTTTTACAGCAGTATAATCAAAACAGTCAGTGTCATGCATTTTTGCTAAAATGTTACAGCTTTACCATGGAGTAAGGGGGTCAGGAACCATACCCAGAGCCTTTGATCAACTTCATACTGTTTACATACCCACTCAAACATATGAATGAAGCTATCAGAATTATCCCCCTCTTTAAACTGTGAAAGAAATTTACTGACCTTTTGTGCTTCTGGGGTCCGGTTACTCCCTTCCCTATTACCTCCATGACAATGGCGAAGAGTCAGCATTTCCCTCTCATGCTTTCTCTGCCATTCCTGTTCTTCAGCTTCTAGGCTCCTCATTCTCTCGGCTGCTTCCAGTTCCATATGCCTGTCCTCCAACTCAAATCTCTTTAGCTCCAGCTGGATTTTTAAGTCCACTGCAGAAAGGTTGAGCTGTCCATTCTCTGAGAATATCGTATCTCCACTGTCAGTCTGATTATCCTCCTGGCTGCTGTTTTCTGATGCAGCTGTAACCAAGGCTGCAATCAGTTCTGCCTTAGTCAGGTTTCCATGCACCAGCCCCCTAGCCTGGCACATCTCTGCCAGCTGGCTCCTTGTCAGCTTTCCATACTCTTCTGCTGACATGCTGCCTGCTCACCCTGACTAACACTAAGCTAACAAAAGAAATAAACAATTGTGATCTGAACTCTTGGTATACACTGCGTGGCTGTTTTAGAGTACAAAACACTTTTAGAGATCACTGTACATAAGCTACAGGAATTCACTCTATCCACACCACTACAAGCCAATTAGCATGTGAAGTAGATCCCACCACTGCCAAACACTTGTGATGACCATGCCCTGGCCCAGCAATCAAGGAGCCTCAATCCTCACCACTAACACCAGGGAGGTCGTCTCCTAGAAGAGGAAAGGATAACTAATGCACACAGTAAAGTATGATTTCCCTTAAGTGCACACAGACATCATAGACAGTCTGGGGCTGACTGCTCCCTTGCTCACCAGGTCCTCAATAAGACTCTCCACTGACATAGCTATAGGGTCCAGGTCTCAGCCTAACTGGGCAAGCTAGAACCCCCAGTGCCCTCTCTGTTCAACCAGCGCTTCGTGTCCCTGCCCAAGTAGCTGAAACAACACACACACACTTTGAGATAAGTATTTATACAACTTTACCGACACTCCTGGGAAAGGCTGGCACAGATTCTCCAGCTGTGCCCTTTTACCCAGACTATAGTAATTACTGCCACCACCCCATTAATAATATCAGCTACTAACAGGCCCTTAAAAGGGTGTCCAATTATTACTGTGCAATATTAATATCCAATGGTAATGTGACTATACAGTCTAAGGCTTATTGGAAGGGCTTAGACAGTAAACTCTATAAATATATAATGTACTCTAAAGCATACTTCATCTCTACGCAAACCAGCCACAGGTAGAAGTTTTTAAAATATGTAATAATAAATAATTAAAACACAAGCCAAATCTACTACACCACAGAGATATCTAAGAGTTCACAGATCACACAGAAACTTAAAATAATATCATAGTAAAGATCTGATTATACAGAAAAATACTTAATCTAACTTTCTAATCTTTAGCTAATCTTAGAGAAAACACAGTGCTACAATCCTGCTTACATACATAAAGAGCATAGGCAGTGCTGGTAAGTTAGATACCTAAGATCAAAATGCTTCAGGTCTCTTGTGAGAAATAGGATTTAAACATTATTAACAAACATGTCTCTAAGGCCCTCCCAAAATTACATCATTTTTGACACTTAGGTTTTCCTAGTACTCGTATTGCATCATCTTAACACCTGGTCTGAGTTCTCAGGCCACAAACTGCATTATTTAGCAATCTAACACCTCCTCAGAAACTTACAACGATACGAGACATTTCACATGTATATGCTAACAGAAACTAAAGGAATAAAAGCACCTTCCACATCTAAATTCTAGTCATAAACTTTAGCCTTAAAACAATGGGCATGACATCTTCATCCAGCCGCCCTCGGGCCAAATTCTAACATGAAAGGATACAACATGCTTCACTGGGCCAATAGAGTGCCATGTTGTCACATATTTTGCAGTTCCACATTTCACAGTGTTTTCCTACATTTAAAAACACAAGCCTGTATTTTACATTTACTTATACAGTTGATAGAATTATATATTAAATTCTATTTGACTAGGCTGGCAGCCTTCGCCCATCTGTCCCCAGTCGTCACACCCCCACTTGTAAAAATGTTTCTTATCCAAAAAAGACCTGCTGCCTGACACCAACTATCTACTTGCTTCATGGGGAAAACATGATCAAAGTAAAAAATGAAAAGCAAACAAGAAACAAGCTCAACATACATTGCTTAAAGGATTACTGCACAGGTTATGGACCACATGATAGATTGGCATTCTGTTTAGTTTGCAGGTAAAGCAGATGACTGCAAGTCTCCAACAAATGTAATGAGTTTCTTAAAATAATGTAATCCTGTCCTTTATTACAAATACTGTCATATGCATTTCAGTACCCAAGGTTTATACTTTATCTAGTTATGTAAGTATTCTCTGCATGGCAACAACATAAAGGCTTTCAATGTTGGCAATTCTTTAACAGTATGCTTATTAAAACTTACTTGCATCTTAGAATCTCAGACAAGCTTACCAGATGGTAATTAAAGCATTGCTACTTAAACACAGAGCAACAGGCACTTTCTGAATAATAATAAGCATAAATCAACAGTATAAAATATGCCAGAAACCAGAACATTCTGCATAATCAAGGACAGACGAAAAGCCACTGTAGTACTTGTGTCTACTTTGGATGGGAGGATACTCTGCACATTTATACTGCATAACTGCTCATTGCCTTGCTTGGACACATCCAGAGTCACTACATGGGGGAGTGGGGTGTGACAAGTATGTCATAATTCGAAATGACTCTGGCTGACTGTGATGGCCCTGACACATGTGTCATACCTCTCAACCTCAGAGCAAGAAATCTAGACAACGCCATACATAGAAGTGGGACAAAGGCCCAAAATAAGGTCAATTTTTAAATATTGCTCTTATAAATTTAGAAAGATAAAAGAATAGTAGGTCTTGCATTAGTATGAATTTTCTGAAGGGTATGAAATCTGAAACTGAAATGTCTGTCATTATTTTCTAACTTCAGTCTTTGATGATTTGCCACTAATTTACCAAAAAAAACACAGTTTTATGAAAAACAGACCAAAAATGTGATGCAAAAATATAAAATAGCCACACAGTACAGCTGGGAACCTGTCAAAGAAGGAACACTTTTTTAATATTAGTACTGTGCCTTCTGTGTGGAGTCTGCATGTCCTCACTGTGGTTGTGTGGGTTTCCTCCGGGTGCTCCGGTTTTGTCCCACATCCCAAAGACATGCTGTAGGTGGATTGGATACTCTAAACTGGTCCTAGGCATGAGTGCATGTGTGTGTGCCTTCCGCGGAAAGTTGGGCGCTGGGCTGGCAACTCGACACCGTAAAAGCCCACTGCCAATCATGAGTGAACAGGTGATCTGCTGTGGTGTCCCCTAACCGGAAAAAGCCGAAAGACGAAGAAGAAGACTGCTAACTTTAGCAGCTGACAAAATAAAATAATTTACATGCATTTCTGAAATAAAAGTAATTTATAACTCTGATTATTATAGTTATTTATTAATTGTAAACCCTCCATGTTTTCTTCCAAAATTGCCATTTTGCGGAGGGACTATTAAGGGAAGAGCAACATTTTGAGCCAAAATCGGGGACAGTTGAGAGGTTTGGATATGCCTAATTCTATAAAGCAATTTATTTGCATGTACCTCTCAACCTGTAATGCAGGAAATCTGGACAAGGCCAAATATATTGGGAGAACATATAAACAGTACTAAAATTGCTCTTGTATAAACAGAGATAGTTGATAGAATAACAGGTCTTGCTTTAGCATGCATTTTTCTGAAGGTTATGAAGTCTGAAACTCAGTGTCTGTCATTATTTAGCGACTTCATTCCTAAATGATTTGCCAGAAAACCACAAATGTTATGAGGAACAAACCAAAAATAAGAAGCAAAAATCTATTCAGTCTGCAAAAATCTGGACAGTCGAGAGGTATAGTTCAGCCGGGGCTGTCTTTGAGTTTGCCACCCTTCACCCCCCCCCCTCACAAAATCATGGTCGAATGGAGCCTCCCCCCCTGCAGCAATTCCAATGAATCATTACTTGGCTATTTCACCCCATTTACCATAAACACTAATGTGCATACTGCTTTACTTCTGGGATAATTTGGACTTCATTTGAAAGTTTTATTTTGCATTTCACAGTGCAAACACTAATAGATATCTGCTAAACAAAGTAATGCAGTCTCACAATGAAAACAGACTTAGCATTACAACTTCTCTGCCCTTGAAACTCACATTCACTGAAACAGCATTGAAACCCACATTCAAAGAAAATACATTTTGCCAGTGGCAGATAAAGATTAACTTTGGGTTTGGGCTGTTTTCAAATCACAGGCCCCATTGCACACGAAACATACACATGCTCTTTCATACACCTTCCTGGTTATATTAAATTATGTTCCTTATACAATACAGTACAGTTTCAAAGGGCATTTTAAATGTATTGTTTTGAACATTTTTCCAGTAAACAACAAAACAAAATGCATGCACCAATAATGACAAAACTTGCCAATTCAGATTATTTCCATCATAAAAGTCTACTCAAACTTTTACAGTCCAGCCGTATCAGTACATATGCACAATCTCTGAAGAAGTAAAAGCCATCTAAATAATTCCACATTAAAGATCTGTAACTAATGAAGAGGTTGCTGCTAGCACACAACTTTATATTTCATTGTTTCATCTACAAATAAAGTGCCTGTTGCCCTTGAGGAATAAATTGCCTATTTTACACTAAAAAAGTGATAAGCTAGTAATATTGCAATATGGAATGGATGGCAGGCAAACTGATAACATGTTCATAGTTACTAGATATCTTCCCCAAAAAAAAAAAAATGAGTGCAGAATCCACTCCCTTTGCAACACAGTACAGTATCAGCAATGCATCTATCTACTGTCGGAGTAGAAACACAGCCTTCTGCATCAAAAACAAGTATACTACCTGTTGTGCTATTAACAATACAAGCAGCCTCAGCATAAGCAGCACTAAACATTTGCTCCCCTGCAGTTCTCAGCTCCTTGTAAAATATACTCACTCAGCTGTATCTCTGAACTTTACAGCACAAGAAATCTGGAAAAAGCCAACATTTATTGTGTGTGGGGGGGCAAAAACTCAAAAACAGAGACACATTTTAAACATTTTTTGTATAATGTTGGAAAGTTGCTAGAATAAAATGCTGTGTTGCCACATACATTTCACTGCCAAGTCTTGAATCCAGGACCCTGTGCAAAACAGTCAAAGAAACATACCACTATGCCAAATCAGCTGTTTTGTGAAAGAGAGGAAGACTGAAATTTAAATGGCTACCATTTAGTGAATTCAGTTCTCACCATAGATGTCAACCTCATAGCACAAAACACCTGAACAAAGCCAATAATGGGGGAACACAGCCCCCAAACATGTTTAGTGAATTCAGTTCTCATCATAGCTCTTAACCTCTTAGCAAAAACACCCAGACAAAGCCAGTAATGGGGGAATACAGCCCCCAAACATATTCAGTGAATTCAGTTCATACCATAGCTCTCAATCTTAGCACAAAAAACCTGAACAAAGCCAATAATGGGGGAATACAGTCCCCAAAAAGGGACAAATTTCATCTTATAATCTTAGAAAATTGCTAGAATAAAAGCTTTTGTGTTACCATGTACTTTCTGAAGAATATGAAGTCTGACATTCAAATGCTTGTCATTTTTATTTACCATTTGTTAACCAAGAAAGTCTGACTTGGAACAAAAGCCATTTTTCAGCAAAGGCCCAGGAGAGAAATACTCCAGACAGACACATGTCTTTATAAGATGGGAGGACACCAAAGCACCCAGAGGGAACCCACACAAACACAAGGAGGGCATGCAGACTCAACAAAGAAGGCACCCCAGCCAAGAATCAAACCAGAGAACCTGTAGCTGTCAGGCAACAATGCTACCACTGCACCAATGCACTATTGACTTTGTAAGGACACAAAAATACAAAAAACACAGATTTTTGTAAGGAACAGAACAAGTATGAGGGAAAAATCTGCAAATGTTTTACAAATGGTGTTGGGTAGGGAATTCAGACTCTTGCCACCTGGCCCAAGATACAGGGTTCAAGCCTGTTCTCTACCTGCCACTGTATAGCACTTGGGGCATCACACACACACACACACACACACACACACACACACACACACACACACACACACACACACACACACACTTTCAGTAACGGTTTCCCTATGTGAGCAGGCTCCAATGTCTTCCTGGGGTGGGTTTCCCTGCAGGAGCAGGCTCCAGCCTGTGGACATTGCAGTCTGGATGTCTTCTGTTCTGTGCTGGCCTTTCCTCCTATCCAGACTGCTGACAAAGCAGTCTGGAGTTACCAATTTGTAAATCACACATGTGAGACTCGTAAAAATTATTTTTTTATTTTGTTTTCTTTCCATTTTTTATTTTGTTTTGCTCCACAGCTGGGGGGGCTGCAGTCCTATAGCACGAGCCACCCCTGGCTATCAGTACTATCTAGGTCTAACAAGTGCTAGTGCTAGCCAGGCCAGGTGCAAGAACAGAGCCAGTCAGTTATGTGAGACCTTTGAAGTTTTTTGAATTGCACTAAAGAGCAGTTGGAGGTTATTGGAGCCGGCAGTTTATTCCATATTTTGGGAATGAAGTTTAAGAAGAGTGAGTCCCCAGCTGAGTTATTTGCTTTGGAAATATCAAGAAGTAAATTGCTGCTGGAATGGAAAGTATGACTGCTAGTATGCAGTTGTATAACATTTTGGAGAGCAGGGTTTTTGCCGGATCATGAAAGATTTTATGAGCAAAGATTAGTTCATAGGTTCATAGGTTGATACTAGGCTATCTGCCCTAGGGCATTTATAAGCCTAGCCAGAGTGTATTTGGCTTTCGCCACCCTTTTAGATTAGTTGACTGTGCCGCTGTATAGTATTTATTTATTTTATTTATTTATTTATTTATTTATTTATTTACCATTTATTGACCAGGAAGGTCCGACTAGGTTCCACAGATCCTGTTTTCAGCAGAGGCCCGGGGAGAAATGCTCCAGAAGCATGTCTTTAGAATGTGGGAGGAAACCGGAGTACCCGGAGGAAACCCACGCGAACGCAGGGAGAACATGCATGGAGTAGGTCACAGAAGATAGCCCTTTTGAGGTTAGTTTACTGTGCCTCTGTCTAGTAGGGACACAGAAGAGATCCCAGGGGTAAACCTACGATCTCCCATCTACTCGTCAAGACTTCTCTTGAAGAGGGTCATTGAGGGACTCTGCCTAACATGGATTGGGATTCTGTTCCAGAGTGAGGGGAGCCTCTGGAATATGAATCTATCCCTCTAGCATGTCCCATTTATTTCTGTGCTGAGGTTTAAGTCCCTGGAGCATGTAGCTCTAAGGGATTTGGATTTCCTGAGGTGGAGCATGTCCATTAATTCTGTGTTGGACATGGCTTTATACGTCAGGTACAGATCGCCTCTGAGTAGGCGGTAAGCAACTGAGTAGAGCTGGAGTTTCTTAAGCCTAACTGCGTAGGGCATCTGTTTGAGTCCCTTGATCCTCTTGGCGAGATACTTTTGGGGTCTTTCTAGTTGCTGCAGGTGTCGGGTAAGGTACATCCCAAATGGGGCATTGTATTCCCTTAAGGGCCTGATGAGTGATGAGTAGAGGGGCACAATGACCTCTCTTGATCTAGATGTGAACCCTTTCATGATAAGGTGGGCTATATAGAAGGTCTTTCTAACCACTTTGGCAACGTGATTGTCAAAGGAGAGATTGCTATCTACTTGGGTCCCCAAATCCCTAATTACTTCTTCCGTACTTAATGGATTACCACCTATGTGGTAATTTGTGGGCACTTTGTTTTTCCCAAAGGGGATGACTATGCACTTTTTGGCATTTAGCTTTAGGCCATGGCTCTGGCACCAGTTATCTGTCTCTGTGAGACCCTTTTGGAGGGTGCTTGTGTCAGTTGGCGAGTCGATTTTGGCACCTAGTTTGCAGTAATCTGTGAACTTGGTCAGCCATAGTCCTCCCATGTTAGCCTGTACCTCAGAGAAATATATACCAAACAAGAGAGGTACCAGGACTGAGCCTTGTGTGATGCCACTTGTAACTGGTTTAGAGTCTGACATGGCACCTGCAATTCTGACCATGTGGGTTCTATCCCTGAGCCAGTTTGCAACCCATCTTGTGACACAGGGGTTGATATTTAAGCTGGTGAGCTTATTTATGATGCCCGAGTGGGGTATTGTGTCAAAGTCTTTTGCGAGGTCCAGGTAGGCTGTGTGGACTACCTTCCCTTCATCTATGGCCTTGGTGACTGTTTCAAAGAAGTTGAACAGGTTCAAGAGGCAAGATCTGCCCTTAACAAAGCCAAATTGGGTAGGATCCAGTGTTTGGAGGTTCCCAATGTCTTTGTTTATGAGTTTCATGATGATACGCTCCATAGCTTTGCAGACCAGGCTAGTCAGGCTTATAGGGCGATAGTTTCTGGGGTCCGTTGTGGCACCACCTTTGTGGAGCGGGACCACTGTTGCTGTATGCCATTCCTTGGATACATATCCTGTAGTAAGGCTGAGATTGAACAGTGACTTTATGTGAGGGTTCAGTTCTTCTTGGAGTTCGTGTAAGACGCAGCCCAGGACACCGTCCGGTCCCCATTGATGCTGTGTTTTTTGTTTTGGAGAGGGCAGCTCTCACCTGTGCATCTGTGATGTCAGGGAGGCAACACTCTGCTGGGATAGACATTTGCTCTTTTAGGGGGGAAGGGGGGGAGAAGTTTGCACTGAACCTGTCTGCCAGGATGTTGGCAATGTCTGTGGGTTCAGTGTATTTTTTGTCATTTTGAACTAACTCAGAGCATATCTGGGAATTGCCACCCAGGTTCCTGACATAACTAAAGAAGGCCTTGTAATTATCTTTAGCATCTTGTGCAATTTTTCTTTCAAAGCTGGCCTTAGATGATTTTATAAGGGATCGTAGTTTCTTGCTAGTACTGATCAGAGATGCCTTCCCTTTTTTGGATTTTGCTCTATCATGTAGTAGCTTCCTCCTTCTGTTGTATAGCTTATTTATGGCTGGGGTCCACCAGACAGGTCTCCTGCCTTTGGAGGAATGAGTCTTGGTTTTATTTGGGATAGCACGATTCATGCATTCCTGTAGGTGTCCACAGAAAGCATTTGTAAAGGATTCTGCGGTTTGGGCCGTATTTTCCACTGGCCCGGGGGCTTTGAAGGATTCCACCTCAGTTTTGAGAAGTGTGAAGTTTGCTTTTGAGAAGTTCTTCACCGTGGTTTCCTTGGCTGGGGGTGGGGACGGAATATGGATGTCCAGTGAGATTAATTTATGGTCAGATCTTACCAATGAGGGGTATACCTCTGGTATGGAACATAGAGTCCCCATGTTGGTGATGATCAGGTCCAATATGTTTTCTCCTCTTGTGGGAGTGGTGACCAGTTGTTCCATAGCATTTGAATTTATAAATTCTAGGAACCGTTGGGCGAGGGTGTTGGGGCTTGAGTAGTGCTCCCAGTCTATGTTTGGGTAGTTGAAGTCACCCAATATAATGGTGCTTGGAGAGACCTTCATATTCTCCAGTGTTCTCAGGAAAGCCGAGTGGGGTTCCTGAGTTTGGAAGGGTGGTCTGTAGCAGGCTACAAACTGAAAGGCAGTTTTGTCTACTGTTAGTTGCACATGGATGGTTTCCAATGCTTCATGCAGTGCCACTAACCTGGAGGTGCGGGTATCTTTGATGAATATTGATACTCCCCCTCCTTTTGTGTTTCGGTCTGAGTTTTGGGGCCAAAAAGCATGGTATGAGGTATAACCTGGTAGGGCTGGGGTGCTCTCGGGAGCCTTGAACCAGGTTTCTGTTACTGCACAGATATCGATATTCTCCATACTGAGGAGAGCCTCGAGTGCGTGCATCTTGAGGTTTAGACTTCTGGCGTCGAGCAGCATTACCCTTAGTTTCTTTTTCTTTGTGTTGTCTATGGAGGTGGGTTTGTCTTTTGAGCCTTGCCTAAAAAAGGCACTATGGGGGTGGCAAGAGCCTTAGCCAGTATTCGAAAGCCCAGGGGTGACAGGTGCAAGCTGTCCCTAGCGAAGCAACGTGGCTTGTCGAGCATGTCATCCCAGGCTGACAGACACTGGAGCCCCTTTGAATGACACCAATACTTTAGCCAATTGTTAAAATTGATCATTTTGTCTTTATACTGTGGCATCATTCTTGGTGATGGTAAGATGCTACTCAAGGTCAGGGTCATACCGGCCTGGGCTACATGATCAGAGAGCTCCTCTATGTCTCTTTTCATGTAGTCCAGGGAGGTATGTCTCGGGTCATTCACACCAGCATGGACAATGACGGAGTCATATTTGTACTTGCTTTGGAGTGACCTGAGTGTTTGTGTTATGTGGCGGATCCTGGCACCCGACAGGCAGCTTACAGTGACCTTCTCCTTGTTCAGCCTGGTGAGTGGGACGTCAGTGTGTCTGACAATAGAGTCACCTATTACAAGTGTATCAGGTGTGTTGTTTAGCCTTAAGGGCTGTGACTGTGTGGCCCACTGACTTTGTGAACTATGTGATACGTGGGTATTGTTGTGGGGTAGCGGTTGCTTGGATGTCTGTTTGGAGGTCTCTGCTGCTTGGGCAGATTTTTATTTAAAGCCTCCGAGTATGTTTTTGTGTGTTTATGTGTTTTTCTGTTGCGATAGGTCTATGCGAGACTGGATTTGTAGTGTGTGTGGTTACCTTCTCCTCCTGACTGACTGTGCCAGTATTGGGTTGAGAGACCTCAACCTCCAGTTTGGCTATATAGTTGCATCTCTCACATATATTTGAGCTTGTTGGGAGGAGGAGAGGGTGGTCTCTGTACATAAGGCAGTTGTAACACTGCCTCAAGATTCCCAGATTCACCAGCTGGACTGGAGAGTAAACCCGAAAATGACTTTTGGACATGCCAGAATAGTATAAGGAACTACTTTTTGACTGATCAAAAAGGACCAATAGTTAGCCAAGTACTTAAAGGGAGTATAAGAGGGTGTAGTGCTTTAGTTTATTAGTGCTTACTTATAAGATTACTTATACGAGCAACTGCAGGGCTTTAGAATGAAAATAGAGTGCTTACTTTGAGATTTAGAACAGTTCTATGGGAAGAAGTGAAGAGCAGACTTTGTGGAGCCGGGAATAGTTTAAACCCATTTAAGTGGCGCTGCCCGATGCTGCACTATGCGCAAAATCATGCAAAACCGCACAAATGCGGGTTCTAAAGCAGGGAAACTGAAAGAGATAGGAATTGATCCAGAGCGGCCAATAAGCTACTAGTTTCAGGGCTGCGACCACTCCTCCAGGGACAGATAGGCTGCTCAAAGCTCCCCACTCTCACTGGTGAACAGAGAAGCTTCCTCCTATCCAAGTAATATGGGCAACACAGGAAACTATACCACAGTCTGGAATTCAGCAAAACCTGAAATCTGGACTAATTTAGTTCAGCAAAGGCCGGAAAAGAGAATTTTTTTTTTTTTTTTTTCAGGAAACGGCAGAAAACCACACAGAAAACACTGTAAATGCTATAAACAGGCTAGCGCACTTTAGTGTGTAGCCTACAACAGTTATACAATACAAAAACAACTTAAATTGATATAAAACAAGTGCAAAAACTGTAAAAAGCAGAAGGGAAATGCAATTTAAACTTTTTAAAGCACAGATCAGTTAGAATTCACTTTTTAGGTGGAAAAAGGCAGTCGGAGCAAAAAAACAGAGAAAAAATACTTAAATCTCGAAAAGTCTCTCTTGGGTCTCTCTGTTACCTGTATCACTCTGCAGGACACCACGAGGAGCTGTGCGGAGTTGTATACTGGTGCAAAACTGCGCAAATGTGGGTTTTAAAGCAAGGAAACTGAAAGAGATAGGAATTGACCCAAAACGTCCAATAAGCTACTAGTTTCAGGGTTGAGACCACTCCTCCAGGGACAGATAGGCTGCTCAAAGCTCCCCACTCTCATTGGTGAACAGAGAAGCTTCCTCCTATCCAAGTAAGGATATGGGTAACACAGGAAACTATACCACAGTCCGGATTTCAGCAAAACCTGAAATCTGGACTAATCTAAAAGTAAACTAAAACAACGAACTCCTTGCCGAAAGCAAACACAGCCAAAAAAACTTCTTTAACGTGTTTATTAAAACCTTGACGTTTTCACCACGGCAGCCCGTAGCTTCATCAGAAAATATATTAACACTGAAACACAGCGTTTAAAACACAAAATAGAGGAAGTGACATCATCACATTTCCTCAAAGCAGCGTCGATAAATTGTGTCTATTACAATGTTAAAATCATTATAAAATTTAAAAATAACAACCAATATCATATGTACCAGATACAATCAAGTCTTAAATATCTATTAGAAAGGTCTGTACATATCATCATGACACAGTGTAACATAAAACTTCAAGCAACCATAAACTCAAATATAAAAATTGCATTAAATATATATGTGTATATATAATGCAGAAATTGCAAAAAATATGTAATATTATAACTAATGTGATACACAATTATCCAAAATAACAGAAATCATGTTGATTTCTATTCAGTCCCCGAAAGGGTTACTCCCTCCCTATGGTGTCATTCCAAACTGCTAGTACTGGTATACACTATAATAAGTTCTTATGCCATTTAACCAGGGATATTTTACCTAAAGTAACTTTTTAGTTTTAAAACAGGGGCTATATTGCAATTACTATTTAATCCTGGATCCCTAAATGAGTCCAGTCGTAATTGCCATTCAAGCTCCCTGTTTTCTAAGATCAATGAAAATGGCCCTCCTCTAGTAGTGATAGGGACATGGTCAATGGCCATGAATAAGAAACTATGACCAGGGTTTAAACAAATATGTTTTGCTAAGGCGTTCTCGCTCTTATTGTTCTTTATCGCGTAAAGGTGTTCGTATATACGATCCTTCAAGCGCCGATCCGTTTTGCCTATATAAAACGCGTCACAGCAATTACACAAAGCAGTGTAGATGATAGATTTGCTGTCACAGTTTAAGGTAAAACGTATCCGATATTTTCTGTCCCTGATCATAAAAGTTTCACCTGTTCTCACCTCTTGACAATATCTACAAAAACCACATTTTGACATCCCATATCGTTTGTAAAAGGGTTTTTGAGTTGTCTCTCTTTGAAGTAGATCCTTCAGGTTATTAGGTCTCTTGAAAATAAATCTTGGCTTGTTGCCAAGTCTGTCCACCAAGTATGAATTTGTGGATATCAAATGCCAATTCTTGTTTATAATTGCCAAAATCCCCCTAAAATTCAAACTAAATGTGGTAATAAAACTCAGGGAGTAGTCTATTTTATCACCTCTCTGTGAACTTCTCCCCACTCCACAATGTTCGAGTTCACTACCCGTTGTTATGTCATCAATTAGTGAGACATTGGTTATGGGCTCACCCTGTGATAATAGAGGTTTATAAAAACCACTAGTCCTTTTTCTTGACACTTCACCTATAAGGTCACATAACATTTGGTTAGGGTAACCACGATTACAAAACATGGTTTTCAACAGTTCACATTCCTTGTCGAAATCACCCATAGTACTGCACATCCTACCAGCTCTCACCAATTGTCCTTTGACAATAGATCTTTTCTGTTTATACGGGTGAAAGCTGGTAAAGTGTAGAAATGCATTACAATATGTGTGTTTTCTGAAAACAGAAGATGTTATACATTGCCCTACATTATCCTTTTCTAATTTGACATCAAGGTAATCAATTGCCTCAGATGAAAATTTTGATGTGAACCTTAAGAAGTCCGTAGTGGAATTCATGGTATCAACCAGGGTCATTGCCTCTAGTTCTGTGCCCCTAAACAAAATGAAAATGTCATCTAAAAAACGTGTGTAGTAGATGACCGATTCCATTAAGCCTGGGATCTTCTTCAAGATATTTGTTTCCCAATAGCCCATTACAAAATTGGCTACCCCACCTCCACAGGGTGAGCCCATCGCTACCCCACGTTTTTGGAGAAAGAATTCATCATTGAACATAAAGTAATTGGAAGTCAAAACGATGTCTAACAATTCTGTAACCAAATCGACTTCAAGTCTAGAGGCGCCAAGCTCCTTTAACATAGCCCCTGACCATTCAACAGCCTCCTGATGTGGAATGGAGGTGTATAGGTCAATGACGTCGATAGTCAGAAAGTTG
Organism: Protopterus annectens; assembly: GCF_019279795.1. NCBI lineage: Eukaryota > Metazoa > Chordata > Ceratodontiformes > Protopteridae > Protopterus > Protopterus annectens. The sequence continues at coordinate 876,562,419 of NC_056733.1, forward strand.
TTATGCTGATCGAATAAAATTTCATTTATATTCCCAAGGAAGGACCAAGAGTCTTTACAAAGACTGGTAATTCCTTTTATATATTTGTCCAAAATTTTGGTGATAAGTTTTGAACAAGGATAGATAATCGAGGACCTGCCATCAATTAGTGCTCTCATAGGGGGGTCATGAATGTTTTTATGAATTTTAGGGATCCCGAACATGGCGGGAATTTTAGGACAACTAATATCAATATAGTTGTATAAATTGATGTCAATTTTTCCCGCCAGGAACAGGTCCCTAAAATAGCCTCTTATCATCCTAATGCTACCATTGACTTCATTTTTAGAAGCTCTCACATAAGCATCTGTGTCTAAAACTTTCTGCATTTTTTCATTGTAAGTTGTATTGTCAAAGAGGACGAGACCCCCACCCTTATCAGGTTTTAAAAGACGAACAGGTAACCGACATATTTCGTCCAATAGTGACATTTGTTCCTTGGTGATATTATAATTGTTCTCACCTGTCATCCTGTTATTGTTTGCTTCCAAATATCTAAAGTCAATTTCACAGATTCTTTCAAATAACTCTAAAACATTGTGAAGCGGGGGATTAAATACACTAGGTAACTTCAAACCGCATAAACCATCACCAGCACCAATCATATTGCTAGTGTTGTTTTGTTCGTTAAAGACAAGTTTTAAATTCATCTTCCTAACGTAACATTTCAATTCAATCAGTGCCTTAGACATGCTACCAAAATAATTTGGTACGAATGAGTTACCTAGTGCTAAAAGTTCTATTAATTGTTCGTCAAGTACTATCTCAGAGAAATTGTAAATCTTAAAGTCTCCTTTCTTATTTGTAAGAATAACAGGATAATTACAAGCAAGAGGTGAAAGGTGTAAAATGTCTTGATCAACACCCAAGTCTCCTGATGGTATAGGAATATTTCCCCCATTTAATTCCTCCTCTTGCTCGTACGGGTTTTGTTGTTGCGTTGTCCTAAAAAATTCCCTCCGTTTTGGTGATTACCCATGTTATTCCTTTTTCCTTGACCCTGTTGGTAATTACTAGAAGAGGCTTTTATTCTCTTACTCCATCTCGGCCCTGTGTTATCACAGTCGTCATTTTCTTCCATGATTTCATCTAAGCCATCCCCATCATCACCCTCATCACTACCCTGGCTGATAATGGTTGGACCATTATGTGTGTTTTTTCCTTTAAGTCTAGGGTATGCTTCTCCTTTCGAGTAAGCTTCCCTATCCCTGATTAATTTTTTATTTTTACCAACTTTTAATTTTACTAGTAGTGTGTCAATACTTGATAAAATCCGGCCGTAGTCGAATTTATATCTAGTAAAGTCCATATCCAGTTTTATGTCTTTGTCCAACTTATTCAATTCATTCACTAACGAGTCAATATGAAGTGAATAATGTTTCACTATCACTTCCAATAATTGCATACCATGCTGTTGAAATAATACTTCTAAGTCATTAAAAAATGCATTATCAACAACTAACGAAGAAGGTACAAAATTATTTCTTAACCCCTTAGGGATTAACTTCTCCGATATGCACTGTTTAAAATACAAAGATTCCAACTGCAATTTTTTTAATTTAAGCAGTTTGGAATCAAATAATTTCAATTTATCAGATAAACATTGACTGTTAGTGCCTAAAGCACTGGTACCAGAAAACGTACCTTGTTGACAAAAAGACATATTACCCGTATCAAGAAGCCAACCCTCAAAATCGGGTAACCCAAAATTAGTCCCAACAAGTCCATGTTCAGTACGCTGACTTTGTCTGTTTGTCATCACTGCGCCAGCAAAAGATCGCTGTCCTCTCATCCTCGATTCCTCTTCTGGGCAAAAGCCCGAAAGAGGGAAAAAGTTGTCCATACTGTCCACACCAGTCGGATTGATGTTCTCATCAACAGTTGTTCTCTCCGGCTGGGCAGCCGGTATCACATCGTCAATGCTGCTCTGACTCGCAGCATTAGTGTTAGAACCACTACGTGCACCTACCAAAGGTGCTATTAAAGTTGCTTGAAGGTCATCCATCCTAAAATTAAGTGAGTCCAGTCTGGCTGTTAACCCAGCCAGCACGCTAGCTAAATTAGCCTCACCACAATCAACGCCATTCGCCATCACGTTGCTGTTAATGCTCCCGGCAAACAGGAACTTCGCTGACAAGTACACAAACCACGAACCAAGGAAAAAAGAGAACAAACCAAAAGTAAACTAAAACAACGAACTCCTTGCCGAAAGCAAACACAGCCAAAAAAACTTCTTTAACGTGTTTATTAAAACCTTGACGTTTTCACCACGGCAGCCCGTAGCTTCATCAGAAAATATATTAACACTATTTTGTGTTTTAAACGCTGTGTTTCAGTGTTAATATATTTTCTGATGAAGCTACGGGCTGCCGTGGTGAAAACGTCAAGGTTTTAATAAACACGTTAAAGAAGTTTTTTTGGCTGTGTTTGCTTTCGGCAAGGAGTTCGTTGTTTTAGTTTACATCTGGACTAATCTAGTTCAGCAAAGGCGGGAAAAGAGAATTTTTTTGTTCTTTTTTTAAGGAAACAGCAGAAAAACACGCAGAAAACACTGTAAATGCTATAAACAGGCTAGCGCACTTTAGTGTGTAGCCTACAACAGTTATACAATACAAAAACGACTTAAATTGATATAAAACAAGTGCAAAAACTGTAAAAAGCAGAAGGCAAATGCAATTTAAACTTTTTAAAGCACAGATCAGTTAGAAATTTGCTTTTTAGGCAGGAAAAGGCAGTCGGAGCAAAAAAAAAACAGAGAAAAAATACTTAAATCTGGAAAAGTCTCTCTTGGGTCTCTCTGTTGCCTGTATCACTCTGTAGGACACCACGAGGAGCTGTGCGGAGTTGTATACAATAACAAACTTTTTAAATCACAGATTCGCTAAAATAAAAATGAAAAAAAAAAAGCAGAAAAGTGATACTTAATCACTCCAAAGTCACTCTTTTGTCTCTCTGCTGCTGTAGACTCTGTAGACTCTGCAGTTGATTAAAGAATAGTAGCTGAGGTAGTTCTAAACACTGTAGTAGTTTTAGGGGTGTACAATGATGTGTCCTGTAAGGGGAGTCTGTGGCGAACCTGGCAATTTTATTACAGCAGGATTCTAGTTTAGCTAGATCAGTTTTTCTGAGATTGGCAAGAATTGAAGAGGCATACAGGAGTGTTACTACGAGGTGTGTGCGAGTGATGGTAGCTCTTGTGTTTGAGGCTGGAAATTGTTTATTTCTGTAAAGAACACCTAGATTCCTGAGAATTTTATGGTTCGAGATATGTGAATATCAAATTTCAAACTGTTGTCAACTTCTACACCTAGGAGTTTGGTATGGGTTACTGGCATGGTAGTGGTTTTGTTTTTGAATGTGATAGTGAATGGCAGGCATGATGGGGGAGATCTTTTGGGGTAGAAGAGAAGGAGCTTGGTTTTGTTGGGATTTAGTATGAGTTGGGTGTCACTGAGCCATGTTTCAGAAGATAGGAAAGATTCTTGAGTTATGGTCTGGAGGTCTTTTAGGGAGGAGGCCATGCATATTAGTGTAGAGTAATCTGGGTATTGTACAACATTAGAGTAAGGGGTAGAGGTATGAAGGTTGTCGTTGAAAAGACAGAAGAGTAGGGGTCCAAGGATGGAGCCTTGTGGAACTCCTAAGGTAATGGGAAGAAGGGGGTGAGAGTGCATGTTGCCACTGAACAGCCTGATGGCGTCCTGGTAAGTAGCTATTAAACCAGGTAATGGAGGATGTACTGAGGTTTAAGGTGGTGAGAACATTGATAAGTTTGTTGTGATTTACCACATCAAAGGCTTTAAAGAGGTCCAAAAAGATGGCAGAAACAAATTTTCCATCATTTCTATACTGGTTCACTATGTTAGTGAAAGACATTAGGGCTGTGGTAGTACTATGGTAGGGCCAAAAGCCATGTTGGGTGTCTGATAGAAATTTATGTGAGAGTTGGTAGTCCAACTGTGTATGAACAATTCTCTCTAGGATTTTGGATAGGGGTGACAGAATGGCAATTGAGATGCTAACTGGTCAGTTCAGTGGAATTGCCTCCTTTATGTAAAGGTAGAATGTGGGAGATTTTCCAAATGTCAGGTACCAGGTTTTCTGAGATTGATATGTTTATTAATATGGCTACTGGATAAGCTACTGCTTTTGCTGCAGTTTGCAAGAAGTCAGCAGGGAGTTTGTCTGCAGCTAGTGTGGTTGGCTTTATTTTTTTAGTAGATTTTTTATGGTATTAACAGGAGACCATTTGTAATGTAAAGGAGGTAGAAGTATTCTGGGACATGGACGGCTCAGGGGTAGTGAGGGTATTCTGTGAAATGGAGAGGGTAAGGATGTTTTTTGTGAAGTATTTGTTGAATTGAGTTGTTATGTTGTTCGAGTTATTGGTTGTTGTTGGAGTAGGTGTAGATTTAGCTGGCAGTAGAATTTTATTGATGGTTGCCCAGAACTTTTAAGGGTTATCATGATGCTTTTTTTGAATATTATAGTAATAGTTGATTTTTCAAGTTTGATTAATTTTTTTGCTTTATTTCTCAATTGCAGGAATGCAAGTTTAGAGGCTTGGGATTTGTTTTTATGAAACTGTTCCCAAGCTTTATCTCTAGCTTTAATCAGGGATCTGCATTCCTTACTTAGCCAAGGTGCCTGGTTGGCTTTTACTCTAATAGTTCTAGAGGGTGCATGGTAGTTTAGTATTTCTAGAAAAGTGGTCTTGAAAGATTTAACAGCCTCTTCCAGGGGTTGCTGTCTAAGAGATTCCCAGCTGCAGCTCTTTAGTGTGGAGATAAAGTTGTTTGTTTTTGACTATGTGATAAGTGGTCGGTTTGATTTGATGGGTAAGGGTCCTAAGGAGAAATGTTGGTTGATGGTCACTAAGGCCATCAGGTAGACAACTGGATTGAGAGCATAGGGTGGGGGGTGTTGGTCAGAATCTAATCAAGGATGAACTTTCATTTGGAAGACTTATCAGTCCTAGTAGGGGACAAACATGTCCTACTTATATTGAAAGCAAAATGTAGGTCTTTTAATCCAGTAATTCTGATGCTGTTTGTTTTGCAGATGTTAAAAGATTCATGCCAGGCAAAGATAACCTCTCAGAAGTCTGTATGATACTGAGTAAAGAGACATGGCTTTGAGGCTATTGTTGTAGGTCATTGTGTTTCCTCTCTGTATTCATTTTGTAGGGAACAGTTGCAGATGTTCCACTTGTTGCATGTGTATGGGTAAGGTACATACTGAAGGAGGAATTATATTCTATGCTGGGCCTAATGAGGTCCGAGTACAGTGGTATGATGACCTATCTGTACCTAGTTGCCATGCCCTTGCTTATAAGTTCAGCAACATAGAATGGTTTCCTCACTACCTTGGACACAGGTTGGTCGAAGGCTTGGTTACTATCTACATAAGTTCTCATATTCCCGACTAGTGACTCAGCTTTTAAGGGTGTTTTATTAATAATAGTTACCTGGGTGGCAGACTTCCTAAAGGTACTATAATGCATTTCTATGTATGAAGTTTTAAGCCATGGCTTTGGCACAAAGCATTTGTCTATATTAGACCTTCTTGAAGGGTGTTCTCATCTTGGGGGTATTCAATGACTGCTCCAGTTTGCAATCATCCACAGACTTGGTTAGCTGGAGGCTTTGGCATTGGCTTTAACATCTGAGAAGTAGATGCCAAAGAGGAAGTGGGCCTAACACAGAGCCCCAGGGGACTCCACTGGTGACCAGCCTCTTCGTGAAAGTGGCCTCACTAGCTCTAACCTCCTGGGTCCTATCAGTGAGCCAGCTAGCTATCCAGCATGTTATAAAGGGGTTTCTACCTAGTTGTGTAAGTTTTTTGACAATGTCCGAGTGGGATATTGTATCAAATGCCATGGCTAGATCTAGGTGGGCAGTATCACAGTTTTCCCTTATCCATTGCCTTACTGACCTTTTCAAAGAAGTCTACCAGATTTAGTAAGGGTGAACTTCCTTTGACAATGCCAAACCGGGACGGATCCAGTGTCTGGAGGTCTGCTATGTCCTCGCTGATAAATTCCACAATGATTCTTTACACGGCTTAAGACTAGTCAGACTAATGGGTCCATAGTTTCCAGGATTTGATGAAGTTTCTCTCTTATGAAGGGGAATGACCATCATAGTCCTCCATTCATGTGGCACAAAGCCTTTTTTAAGGCTACAGTTAAATAATGACTCCAGGGGTCCTGACAGGTCATATTTTAGACTATTCAGGATGTTATTGTACCCATCGAGGCCATGTTCTTGACTTTAGTGAGCACAGTCAGTACATGCTCCCTAGTTATAGTTTTCAGGGTTATGTTTTAGGTTTTACTGGGGTGTTGGTTGGGGGTGAGTTGGGGATAAAGTTGGAAATAAATTTGTCCACTAACTGGTTTGCTGCATCATTAGACTTCGTGAATGTGGCAGTATAAACCACCAGTTCAGCATATTACTGTGTGCTGCCCTTGAGGTTTCTGACATAGCTGTAGAAGGCCTTATGGTTATTTTTCACCTGGGAGGCTAGCTTAACTTCAAAGTTGGCTTTGCTTGATCTAATTAGCCCTCTTAGTTGCCGATTTACTTTGATGAGAGACTTTTTATCTTTATGGGAATTACCCTTCCTGATTTTTGCCATCTTTTTTTCCTTTTGTTGTACATCCTGTTAAAAATTAGATGCTACCAGGACAGTTTTTGCGACTAGTTCTGGGCTTACTTGTGGTAGATACAGCAGTCTCTATGCAGCCATTTGACGTTGTTGCATACCATCTCTTAGAGTGACTCAGTATAGGCTACTGTCTTCTTAGGGTTTGGAGGGGCACTGAATTCTGATAAACCACCACATAACAGGCAATTTCCCTTGGAATAGTTCCTAACCATTACTGGTTTTAATGAGAGTGCAGAATGGATTTTGATTTTGAAGGAGACAGTTTTATGGTCAGACGAGGGAGGATGAGACATTGGGAGGGGGGTTCAGCATTCTCCCATATTTGTGAGCATAAGGTCCAGTATGTTGGAGCCTCTAGTGGGCACATTTACTACTTGGTCAAGGGTGTTTTATATTTATGAAGTCCAGAAATCTCTGTGTCTGTAGATTTGAGGCTGCATAGGATTCCCAATCTATACAGACACCTCCTCCTTTAGCCCTTATCTGTGCAGCTACTGTTTTAAAAGTGTGGATGGCACTGAAACCTTCCATTGCCAAGGTACTCTCAGATTCTTTAAAACATGTCTCAGCAACTGCACACTGAGTGTGTGGAGGGCTTGGAGGAAGTGTAGTTTTTTTTAAGCTTCTGACATTGAGCTGCAACACCTTGATGTTCAGTTAACTTGAGTTTGCTCTGTCAGTAAGCTTACCAATTTGGCACTGCCTAAAAAAAACACTACGGGATGCATAAAGTTTTAGCCAGTATTCAAAGGCCTAGAGGAGAAATGTGCAGCCCTCACCTCCTCTAGCAGAGTCGTAATCAGTGCTGGTCCACAAGGATCGGTAATGGGACCCACTATTGTTCAGAATCTACTTCTCCAAAGTACAGGCTAAACCTAAAGGGCTGTGACTGACAAAGTTTGCTGATTACTGCAAACTGGGAGCTATCATTGAAACCCCTACCAATATCAACATCCTGCAAGAAAATCGTACACAGACTAATGACTGGTGCCAAAGTCATGGTCTTAAACTTAATGCAAAACAGTGCACTATTATCCCGTTCGGCAAGAGTGATGTTCCTGAAAACTACCACACCAACAGTAATACCCTAAACACACAGTCAGCAGTGAGAGATCTGGGCACACAGGTTGACAGCAACCTTAACTTCGATCACCATGTCTCCACAGTGGTAAGAAGGGTATTTTATATTGCTCATCTCAAAAGTGCATTGCCTACAGAAAACAGGTTATAACCCCCTTGTACTTTTCCCTAATCAGGCCAATAAAAGTATAATGCTCCCTTTGGTATGTTCCTTTCCAAACACCAGTAGCAATTGGACAGACCACGATGGTTCCTTACAAAGAAATTTCAAGGCCTTCAAGATCTTTTGATCTTTTTATCAAGGCTTTTTTTTTTTTTACCAAGGCAAGGTTTTTGACACCATTCCCCACTCGGGAATTATAGAAAATCTCACCAGACTGAACATAAACCCCTACATCACGAGATGGGTTGCCAACTGGCTTACAGACAGAACTCACACGGTAAGAATAGCGGGCTCCACGTCCGACTCTAAACCAGTCGCAAGTGGTGTGCCACAAGACTCAGTCCTGGGACCCTTACTGTTCGGCATATACTTCTCAGAAGTACAGGCAAACACAGGAGGACTATGGCTAACCAAGTTTGCCGATGACTGCAAACTGGGAGCCATAATTGACTCTCCGGCTGACATGGACATTCTCCAAAAGGGCCTTACTGAGACGGACACCTGGTGTCAAAGTCATGGTCTCAAGCTAAATGCCAAAAATGCATAGTCATCCCATTTGGGAAAAACAAAACACCCATGAATTACCACATAGGTGGCAGCCCCCTTAATACAGAAGAGGCAATAAGAGACCTGGGGACCCAGGTAGATAGTAATCTCTCCTTTGACAATCATATTTCCAAAGTAGTTAGGAAATCCTTCTATGTAGCCCATCTAATTACTAAAGGGTTCGCATCTAGAAATAAAGAGGTTATAGTGCCCCTCTACTTGTCACTCATCAGACCCATCATAGAGTACAATGCCCCATTTGGGATGTACCTCACAAGACACTTTCAACAGCTGGAAAGACCACAAAAGTACCTCACCAAGAGGATTACTGGCCTCAAACATATGTCCTATGCAGCCCGACTGGAAAAACTCCGGCTGTACTCAGTGGCATATCGCTTACTCAGAGGTGATCTTTGCCTGACTTACAAAGCCATGTCCAACTCAGAATTGATGGACATGCTCCACCTAAAGAAATCTAAGTGACTGCGAGCCACTCGCTCTAGTGAGCTAAACCTCACCACAACAATAAATAGAACATGCTGGAGGGACAGATTCCTGTCACAGAGACTCCCCGTGCTTTGGAACAAAATTCCTAACTACATTAGGCAGAGCCCCTCACTAACACTCTTCAAGATAAACCTTGACGAGTGGATGGGTAACAGAAAATATAACTTGGGTTCACTTCATTGGCTCTTCTTGACAGAGGATCAGTTAATCAATGGGGCGGCTAAAGCTGACACACTCTGTCTAGGCTTATAAATGCTCTCAGGCAAATAGCCTAGTACCTACCTATGAACCTATCTCTTATGCAGACAGACTGAAATCATTGTCACTTTGCTCTGTGTTGTACAGACTACTCAGAGGTGACCCGTGCCTTGCATTTAGAGCAATCTTAATGGAAATGATGCAAATTCACAAGTCAAATGGCACACAGATCACTCGCTCAAAGGACCTTAACCTGGTATGTGATAGCCACAGAACTTGATGGAGAGACAGATTCGTCTCATAGAGGTTGCCCCACTTTTGGAGCAAGCTTCCTAATAATGTTTAATGAAGCTCCTCATTGGCCTTATTTAAGTGTAATTTGGATGACTGGATTAGTAACCAAAAATTCACCCTGGGGGGTCCGCCTGTATCCCTCTTGGACAGGGGCAATAGTGCTGATTTTAATGTCTGCTAGAACCAAACACCCTTGGGAACATGAGGTGAACATGGCTAGGCTTGTAAGAGCCCTGGAGCCATTAGACTAGTAACCTCCTATGATCCTCTGATTCTTGGAAAAGTTATGTGGTGTACTAACCATATCCTCCCAAGCAGAATCCATAATGTCTCTCTACATATAATCCAGGGAGGTCCAGCTCAGGTCATTTACACCTGCATGGAATATGATAGAATCTTACTGGTACGTGTGGCATAATGACTTGAGTGTGTGCATGATTTGTCAGATCCTGGCTCCAGATAAGTAACTAAGACTTATCTTCTCCTTGTTCAGCCTGGATAGAGGGACATCAGTATATCTTACAATGGAGGTCTGCTATAACGAGAGTCCTGGCAAGTGTGTTTGCTTGCATTAGATGTTAAGTGTTTGGGGCTCCACTAAGAGTGGTACTATGTGTGGTATTTTTTCTGAGTGCCTTTGGGTTTGCTGAAGCTCAGCTTTGACAACTGGTGGTCTAGGCAATCTTTGTTGCTTAGGAAGATTGCTTATAGGTGCCACAGCATACATTAGTCTGTGTGTGTGTGTGTGTGTGTGTGTGTGTGTGTGTGTGTGTGTGTGTGTGTGTGTGTGTGTGTGTGTGTACGAGTATTTGAGTTATAGGGATGGTGTAGGGTTAAGATGTAGTTTTGTGTGTGTTCATGTGTGAGCACATGTTCAGTACTCATGTTGAGTAGTGGCAGTGTTACATCAATGTTTTTTCTAAGAAATGTGTACAGTGATGGTTGAGGAAAAGGCAGGATTACGATTAGCAGGCATTAGTAAGAGGGAGCAGTGAGGATGTAAAAACTAAATTATATGTGCCACATGAAGCAAGTTTACACACTGATACAAAACAGTGACAAATATAGCAAATAAAAAAACTCATGATAGCTTAAGTCTGTTAACAGGTCCAACTGATACACAGGAAGGGGCCTACATAGCAAAGGTTATATACAGGTGACTTACTAAAGGAATGAGGCCCTCATGTGCTGCAATATTCAACTGTTACTGACGTAAAAAACAAAGGATTTAAATGCCCATTTATCATTTGCAGCTTTTATCGCAGGATGAAGCCAATGTCAAGTTTAACCAATAAAGGCAGAAAGCATTAAGTCACCGAAAGGACATGGGAATACGGTCCAGCCGGTGAATGGATCGTCTAAGGGTTTGTGAAGAGTCCCCAGTTAACATCCTTAGCTAAGGATGGTCAGTATGGATAACAGAGGAGTTTATCAGCTGAGCATAGCTGTGTCGAAGTGACGTAGTGGTAATATTCAAGCTAGCCAAGATCCTACTGAAACAAAATCATGGGTATGACTAAAGTGCCCAGAAGCAAAAGGAGCAATTTTATTTTGTTCCAGTTTGCTCTAAAGTGGTGAGGTGAATTATTAATGAAGACAGAGAAGTACACATAATAGGGTAGAAAGTAGGATCTGTGAGAGAAAAGATTTAGTACAGTTTGTTTAAAGTTAGTTTTAGCAGGCATTTTGTATACATGAGAACTGAAATTAAGTTTATTATTGAGGGCAAGCCAAAACTCTTAACTGTTTCAATCTTTCACAACTGGTATAGACTTTCTGAGGTGGTATGGAGTGGAGTACCCCAAAGAAATGCATATGGTCAGAATAAACTTGGAACTAGGCAGCTGGAGAGTTAGAAAAGTATAAATTTTGTTTTTGAGGCAGTTAGGAATAGATCCATGCTTTAGTATATCTTGATTTGGGTAATGAAAAATTGCAGAAGATGACAACACAATGTGCAGGACAACAGTTGTGCCATTATCTGTATAGTGGCAAAGTTTGGCATTACTTATGTTTAGTTCCATAATGCTCATAAAAATGGTTAAGAAAAGCAGCCAAAGTACTGATCCTGAGGGGTTACGAAAAACTACAAGTCATTGTACTAATGTGTTAGATTTTTACATTGCCACTTGAGACCTGCTGTGTAGGTAACTAATGAATATCTAATGACACTTAGTGAGAAGCCTGTGTTTGACATTCTGAACCATCTAATACCACTTGGTGAAAAAACAATGTTATGCTGCATGACACCCTAGATAACAGATCCGTTAATCAGTATTGCTAATGGGTAAGAGTTGGTAGGAGCAGTAGTTTTTAAAAAATTCTGGTGGGATGGCAGGAGCTTGTCTATGGCTGGGGACCATGGTTTGACTTTCACGAAAAGTTTATGGAAAGAAGGAATGCATTCATTTAGGATGGAAAAAGGAGAATTCCTGTTAATTGCAGACTCTCCCCCTCTCTATATCTTGTCTACTTGAATGAAACAAGAAATGATCTTTCTCACAGATTTATGAAGGAGACGCTTTTGATGCACCATTCTACTGCATCAAGGGTGAAAAGGCGTGTGATCAACTAGATGAAAGACACTGTCAGATGAGCCCCAGAATATTTAGGGAGTTGTACAAATGCTGCTTTTGGTGTTTAATGAAATCATTTTGTATAGCAAGCCTGACAAGTTTGATTCGTATCAACCATTTGTGAATAATAAAAAATAGTTTGTACATTACCTCATTCTTCCAATGGAAAGTGGATGATGTTCAAACCATTGCTTTCAGCTGCCCAATCACTGCTCTCCACGTGCAGGTTGTGTTTGTTCACTGACACCAAAACCCTTTCCGAGTCATATTCTATTTTCTATGCAGCTAAGCAATCATAGAGTTAAGTGTGTGTGTATTATATATATATATATATATATATATATATATATATTACATACATAGAGTTCATAGTATATATATATATATATATATATATATATATATATATATATATATATATATATATATATATATTACATACATAGAGTTCATAGGTTCATACTAGGCTATCTGCCCTAGGGCATTTATAAGCCTAGCCAGAGTGTGTTTGGCTTTTGCCACCCATTTTAAATTAATTTTGCTATGCCCTTTTTCGAGGTTATTATACTGTGCCTCTGTCTAATAGTGACACAGAAGTGATACCCGGGGTAAACCTACGATCTACCATCCACTCATCAAGATTCCTCTTGAAGAGAGTCAATGAGGGACTCTGCCTAACCTAGACTGTGATTTTATTCCAGAGTGAAGGGAGCCTCTGGGTTATGAATCTGTCCCTCCAGCATGTCCTATTTATTTCAGTGCTGAGGTTCAAGTGTGTGTCTACATATATTAAAGAGAGAGAGGTTTACTATTAAAACCAAGAATGACACTTCATTTGTTGAATAACAACAAAATAAAATGTTGAAAACGAAAATGTTTTTACAGCTACATGTCAAATTTCCTTTCTCTGACATCTGCATTTGACGTTATTCGACACAGCAGAAGGTGATGTCAGAAGCCCACACTATTCAGTTTAACGTGCCATGAGAATTTTACTTCTGCAGCAAAGTTTTTATTGTTTTGCAGGGGGGCAAGTTCCCCTACTCCCCCCATGTGGGAGGCTGTGCCTCCCACACCCCCTTCAAATTATATATAATAACTCCGGGAGTGCACTATAGTGAGGAAAAGGGTACATTCCCTGATCCTCACTGTAGTGCAATCTTCATTCACAATGCTGAATTCATAATAACGAATTACGCTTTACTTTCGTTATTATGGGTTCGTAGTATTCCAGTTCAGCATTGTGCATCTTTGAAACTGTACTGTCGTTTTGCTGATGTTCGATCAACTGCATTTCAAGCTTTTGATAATAAACCATATTATATATATAATAAGGTGGTTCAGCAGCAGAAGGGCTCTTCCCTTTTAAAATATGCGTTTTATTGATTTCATGGAGTGAAGTTTTGTTTATAGATTGTACGGATGTGAAATTTTGACTGGCTTACTTAGCCTAGTTGAAGTTTCAAAATGATAAGACTGAAAAGAATGTAGGGGAAGCTATTTGTGTTTTTGAGAAATTTACTTTTAGACCTAGCTTATTTACCCATGAACAAATTAAACAGGCTGTTGTTCAGACTGGGGTAATTTTGCTGTAACCTCTCTGGCTGTACCTCATTTATTTAGCAGATGTAATGGCCAGTGTTAAGGCTGATAGACAACAAATTTGGAAATAGCATGAACAACAACTGCCAAAGCATTATCCCTTAAAGTGCCCCCTTCTGCATAGCTGGCCACATGGTGGGTTTGATTCAGTAAGAATACCAAATGCATGCTTCTGTAGAATGTGACAGATGATAGTAATATGTTCTATTACAACTTCAGAAACCCTCATTACCTGACCCTTGATAATTAGTGGGTATTAAATTTGCTGTTTTGTACTGCCAGTCAAGGTGCAAGTCACAGTCTAGAAACTCCAGATTCCAACAAAGGTATGTTGCTACTGCTTTAGATAAATTGCTTTTGTTTTACCGATATATTTCCTCCCATCATCCTTCACATGTCAGTAATGTTCGGTATTAATCAAGCCCCTTGTCAGACTGCCTGCTTGATCTCTGCTCTGATCCATGGTGCAGTTGAAGCTTATTTTACATTAACAGAACACAAGGCGATAAGTGCAGAGAAGGTGCTTAATAGTTCCTCAGCATTGTTTTGCTTCAGTGACTTTATTCTTGTCAGACCTTTCCAGAGATGGCCTTAATATTATACAGTTTTAGTGACTAATGTTTGATTACACTACCTCTCGGTTTGTGTATCTGCACAAACACAACATATACCTTAACCTCTTAGCACAAGAAATATGGAGAAAGCCAAAAGTAATGGGGGGGAAAGACCCAGAAATAGGGGCAGATTATAAACTTAGAAAGCTGAGCTTATAACAGATTTTGCATTAGTATACATTTTCTGAAGGATATGAAGTCTGAAATTCAAATATCTGTCAGTATTTCCTACAGGTGTCCTGCGTGGAGCTCTTCAACCATCCAGTTTCCTTTTGGTTCATTGGTCTGGTTTTACTGGAATGGCTCTGCTTTTGTGGTTTTTTCGTTTTCTGTATGGAGCTTGTTGAGGAGTTAAATTCACCCTTGCAAAGCCCCAATGATCTTCGGGGCCAGGAAATGGGGGAACTTCGCAGGATTTCGAGTCAACTATCACAGCTGATGAAGGTTTTGACTCCCATTGGGCGGGGAGTAGCTGTGCTTTTAACTAATGCTAATGTGCCTGGGAACCAGGAAGACTTCAGGCGCCGTGAACGCCAAATGGATTCTGCGGCCATTAATAATGGCACAGGACAGGTAGAGCAGTCCTAGAATAGTACGCTGTTAGTTTTGCAGCAACATGAAGGGGCGGTGGAAGTAAATGAACTAGGGAATGAAGTAACCGTCGAGGGTGCTAATCCAGTCCGGCAGGAACTTAATAAATGGCTGCAACAAGAGCCTGTTTCTATAAAACAACGTCGCAACAGGTCAACACTGGAAACACAGACACTTGTAGAGTAAGCCTTAACAAATTACAAGAGGCTTTGATAAAATATAAGACTTTAAACATTGAAAATGCTTACTTGGGAGAATGTATAAGGTAGTGGATAGTGACTATGGGATTGAGGGTTTACAAATACCCGAACAATGTTTCAGTGAGATCTGAATTCTATAAAGAGTTACTTGCAATTTTTGATAGATGTGGTCTAGAGGTTTTAAAGGCTATAATTCACAATATTGAGAGAGAGATGAAAGTTTTGCAAGAACATATTGATGTGCTTGATGTATGTATTAAAAATGACCTATTATTTGGTGTGCAGAATGAACAAGACAAGTATTTTAATATTAGAACTGCCATAGACAAAAAAATGTGAGGATATTTTGAAAGAATATGGGGAGGGTAAGCAATATCCATTGTCTAGGTCCCAATATAATAATTCACACATTGGTAGAACATATTCACAGGTTTTACAGGAACCAGAACAATTAGGACAGAATAGTAATGCACCAGTTAGTTCCAGTGGAGTGGAAATGCATAACAATGAAGACAATAGTTATATATCCCCATGAAGGTCAGAAAGACTCGAGCAGAAAAACAACAGTAACAACCATTTTTCAAAGCCCCCTTCCAACAGAGTGGAGGGGGCAACACGGAGATATACAGGTAGGAACACAAGTTGATAACGAAGCTTGTATTCAAAATTACTCACACATTGTAAGCTGGCAAGGATTCCATATTTTCAACTACAGTACCTTAGAGGCGTCACAAGAATTTTTCAGTTTGTTTAGGAAGGGGTTTAACTACATACCCATGAAAAAAGGCAACTTGTCACAAACTATTATTGATATCAAGTTGTTCATTAGAAAAATACATTTGGAACAATTTTTTAATGGGAATGCTACAACAACTCCAACTGTTATGGTACCTAGGAAAAGTAGTGTGTTCAATCCGCAACTACACCCACAGTTAAAAAAACTTGGAAAGCATATTAGAAAATGAAATTAGAAATGTATATAAAAATCAGAAAAAAACCCGCACTAGAAATAATTTAACCAAGGAAGAGGGTACCTTATTGAACCAGTTATGTTATAATCCTAAAGTACGTGTAATGGAACCTGACAAGGGAGGGGGCATTGTCCTCACAGATAAAATTGTGTATGAGGGCAAAATGCTTTCCCTATTACATGATGCAAACAAATGCAGTCAGGTATCCATTAATGAAGTTAATATAGCTTATATGAAAATCAATTTGGCACTAAAGGACTTATTTGATCAAGGGGTGATTGATTTTCAGACATATTCATCTTTACAAAACAATTCACCCAGAGTTCCTTCAATATTTGGTATACCCAAGGTACATAAGGATGTGGATGACCCTCCATTTAATCCTGTTGTAGCCTCTGAGGGCTCGAAGATAGCACCCATACCGAAATCTTTGGACTGGAAACTGAAAGCCATATGGGGTGGTCGCCCACACATCCTTAAGGATTCTTAGGATTTTCTTGGCAGAATACAGCCTGAATATAGTGTGGATGGCCTTGTATTTTTATGCATTGATATTGTGGATTTATTTTCAACTATTCCACACGATACAGGATTACTGTGGCTTGAGGAAGCATTAAGAGGGTGGGCAAATATTTCTGAAAATTACATTTTTCTTTGTTTAGAATTAGCAGAATTAGTTTTAAGAAATCATTTCTTACTTTTTGAGGGGGAATTCTACTGGCAGGAACAAGGGGTTGCTATGGGGGCTAGTTGTGCCCCCACGTAAGCAGATATTATTCTGTCAGTTTGGGAATATAAATTTATACATAAATGTTCTTATGTACAATGCTGGAATTTATTTACCCGGTATTTGGATGATATCTGCATTTTTTGGGTAGCAGATATGATTAAATTGGAGGAATTTATGAATTATTTATCCCAAACTACAAATTTCCTCCAGTTTACACACCAGATAACAACAGGGAAATGTAATTACCTGGATGTGACAATACAAAACACTGGAAATGGGCTAAGGTCAGTTGTCTATAGGAAACCTACATTTTCAAATACTTATATTTTCAAATCTAGGTGCTTAGGATTTCCCTCTCTCTTCCCCCCTTGGCTGACCTGGTATGACTCAGTTTGAACTCTGCAGTTCCCTACAAAATGGTGTCAACAGGACTGCAATCAGTTTCTTTCAGCATTTAAGCAGATTGAACTCTACAGTTCCCTACAAAACAGAGTCTACAGGACTGCAATCAGTTTCTCTCAGCATTTTAGCAGATTGAACTCTATAGTTCCCTACAAAACAGAGTCTACAGGACTGCAATCAGTTTCTCTCAACATTTAAGCAGATTGAACTCTACAGTTCCCTACAAAATGGAGTCTACAGGACTGCAATCAGTTTTTCTCAGCATTTAAGCAGATTGAACTCTACAGTTCCCTACAAAACGGAGTCTACAGGACTGCAATCAGTTTCTCTCAGCATTTAAGCAGAGTAGGTTGTACACAAAAAGCATTTGTTAAGCTTTCACTTACAGTGCTGTGTAATTAAAAACAAACCAGTAGAAAAGGATGTCCAATAGCCACAAGCAAAGTTCTTTAACGTAAGACAGTTTATTGTAAAAACTTCACACGTTTTCATCACCCTTGTAGAGTAATTTCCTCAGAAGTAACACAAAACGACTACAATGTTGCAACTTATTTTTAAAAAGGCCAGCACCTGATGTCATGTGATTGCATCAGCCAATCAGTATAAATAGAATTAAAAATTTTTTAAAGAAACAAACTCTAAATAAATCACAGAAACTGAATAAATCACAAAAAATGCCAACAGTACATTAAAATAATAAATTCATAGCAAGCTTATTAAATATCAACACAGACAATAATGTACGAAACAAAATGCAGTTTAAAGACAAAAATAAATAAAACTGCTATAATGCAAGTAACTCATGCATAAAAACCCATATGGGTAACCCGTGTGAGTGGTGATGCGAATATGTGCGAATTTAAAAATCTGGTCTGGTATATACCTACTTTTTTGAGTCAGTGTATGATGCATCGCCACTCACACATGGGTTTGTTTCTTTAAAAATGTTTTAATTCTATTTATACTGATTGGCCGATGCAATCACATGAGATCAGGTGCCGGCCTTTTTAAAAAATAAGTTGCAACATTGTAGTCGTTTTGTGTTACTTCTGAGGAAGTTACTCTACAAGGGTGACAAAAACGTGTGGAGTTTTTACAATAAACTGTCTTATGTTAAAGAACATTGCTTGTGGCTGTTGGACATCCTTTTCTACTGGTTTGTTTTTAATTTGCTTGCTTGTTTTGCCTTCACTGTTCGTTAGTACTATGTAATTAAGCAGGTCACCATTTTGGTCAGCCGTAGGGCTCTTTTTTCTACTTGAGTGTTTGCCTCCTTCCCCTGTAACTTAAGTAAACTGACTCTTACATTAAGAACTATAATACTTACCTTATAGCTTTAGGACACCTTAGGAAACCTTGCAAACTGCAATAGCCCCGCTGCGCTTGGGCTCTCTTCACTCCCCTCCCTGCACCCAATTCCCTCCCACCCCCAGTACCTGTAAATTTATAATACTATAGCCACTCCCCCACTTTCTAGATCCTATCTTCTTTCATCTGGGATAATTCCTCCCACCCCCATTCTTCTCCTACATTTTAATAGCACCTATTAGCTTTCATCTGGCATTCTCCCATCCCCCTTCCAGTACCTTTACCTCACCGCTCTATCTTCTGGTGTTGCATCACCAGATAAAACAGTTCCTTAACTCACTAGCTGAATCACAGATAATGATATACTCGTCTTTACTACCCCTCTTGTTTGCACCATACCTCCTTACCTTGTATGAAAACCAGTTTCTCACGGGATTTCAGGTCCCAAAAAGACATACTATCACCCCAGCTGTAAATCCTCCCACCTTCAACCATACTTACAGTACCAGGTCCTATCCAACATCTTGTTCAGTCTATCAACATCTTAACCCCAGGAACATTAGCTCTAGATCCAAACACTACCACAAACTAATAAACAAATTCCTGAAGTTCATCACCAAGTATAGACTTAACCTAATACTTGGTGGTGATATTCACCCCAACCCTGGCCCACTCACTTCAGATACACATATCCCCTCTTCTTGCAATCTAAGCTACAAACCTACAATTAATAGGCCAACTAACTCTCTCCAAGCCTGTCATCTCAATATTAGAAGCATTAATAACAAGGTACATGAATTGCATGCACTTCTGGATGTCCACTCCCCTGAGATTCTCTGTTTATCTGAAACCTGGTCAAAACCTAACACTACAGACAATGAAGTGTTACCACCCGAGTACAACATACATAGGCTGGATCGTGCTTCAAGGAAGGGGGGTGGGGTAGCTGTACTCTATAAATATGAGTTGAATGTCACCATAGATGTAATACAACCACCTCAGATTAATAACTCTGAGATTCTTGCCCCCAAATTGCAACTTAATAAAAATAAATGCATTAATATCATCTGTATGTACATACCCCCAGGTAACAATATATTTACACTTGAAGATATCCTGCATTGGCTATCATGTCACTACCCCCAAGAAACCCTACTACTTGGAGACTTTAACACAGACTGGGGCACCTGTTCATCAGAATCCCCAACCACCCATATTAACCTGCATGCATTTACACAATTCATATCCACCCCTACCAGGATAGGTAAACCCAACCAAAAAGAAAGCATACTTGCCTGGGTACTCATAAATAGTCACCCCCAACTGTACACCTCTGGTACCCTCCCTGATGGCCTAAGCGATCACCTTCTCACATATGTAATTAACACAAAGCCATTAATTCCCAACAACCCTTACTCAGAAAGGTTAGAAACAATATAAACTTTGACTCTGCCAAATTCCAACAAGAACTAAACTCATGTAATTGGTCTATTCTAAAACACCTCCCCTTAGAGGAAGCAGGTAGTATACTTTAACAACAAATTCCTTGATATCCTTGATTTGCATGCACCTGTTCGTTCAAAGAGAACAAAGGCAAAAACTGCGCCATGGCTTTCTAAAGAGTCTAAACTCAAAATTACCCTTAGAAACAAAGCATGGGCTTTATGGCATTCTTCTAAAGACCCCCAAGATCACATTAAATACAGGCAGTCAAGGAACGAAACTAAAAAATCAATTTTACAAGACAAAAAACAATACTACTGTAATTTACAGACAGTAAATCAAAATAACCCTCAGAAGTTTTGGGCAGGTTTAAATAATCTGCTACATCCTGGACAAACTTCAACCCCAATCCCTGCTGCTACTATTGATAAACCCCCTGAAGATGTTTCTGACAGTTTTAACCGATTCTTTACTGAGACAATTCAAGCCCTAGCTAGCCAACTACCTCCTAGCTCCCCTGGTCCTGAACGTAGCACCCCTATCGTATTCAGCTTCTAACCAGTCACCACTTCACTTATCTGTACCTTGATCAAAAAATTAAAAACCCACTAAACTTTCTGCTGATCAACCCCCTGCTAAGTACCTACAAAAATCAGCTGATGCTATTGCTTACCCCATCTCAATACTAATCAATCGAACCATAGTAGAAGCTAAAATTCCCACCATCTACTGAATTCTCCAATTAAAGGCCAATAGCTATACTCTCTCCACTTGCAAAGATTATGGAAAAATGTATTCATAAATAACTCATGCACCACCTAATCCAGAATCACCTTATGGCAGACACTCAGCATGGCTTCCGTCCTCATTACACACCATAAACCATAATCGCAACAATAATTATATATCCTCAACCCTCTTCTTGGATCTTTCCAAGGCATTCAATATGGCTGATCACCAACTTTTAATACACACCCTGCAAACATTCTGTCTAGATACTAGAGCCCTTCAATGGTTTCAATCTTACCTGAATGGTCGACAGCAGGCTGTCATCTGGCAGAACAAACTCTCTAACCTTCTACCTAACACCCTTGGAGTACCACAAGGCTCTATACTAGGGCCCTTGCTGTTCTCCATCTTCATTAACGACCTTTATACTGTCAAACCAAAAGTCAGCTGTATCCAACATGCTGATGACGCTACTCTGATTTGCTCGGCCACATCTCCAATAGAGTTATGGTCAGCTACCCAGACCACCTTTAATACAATAGAAAACTGGCTTTCTGAACGTCATCTGAACCTAAATCCCAAAAAAACTAAAATGCTGTTATTTTCACCAACACGTAGGTCTACCGCTTTCACCTTTACCATAAATTCATATGATGGCACAATAATCTTCCCTGACCCCTCTACAAAACTATTAGGTGTCATCATAGATAATCTAAAATTCAACCTACATGTTAACCAAACTATCAAAACCATCAATAAAAAACTAGAGTCACTTTACAGAATAAAAGCCTTCCTAACCCCTCCAGCTAAAATTGCCATAGCTTGTTCTTACCTTCTTTCAACCCTTCTGTATGCATCCCCTCTACTCTCAAATTTAAACAAAACTGTCCTTAACAAACTTTCAATTTGCTACAACCACATTGCCAGGTTTGCCACTGGACTGCCATTTAGGACACATCATTGCATCAATCTAAATCAGCTTGGGTGGCTTGAACTACCCAGCCTAATCCAGTATAACCAACTGATTATGGCCTATAAAATCCTCTATAATCTGGACAATACTCCTGCACTTAAAAATATTATCACCCCCTATAACAATCCTAGACCACTTTGATCCTCTAACACACTACTAATTCAGACTAGCAAAATTAATAACACAGCCGGTGATTCTCTCTTTGCAAACTCTGTAAGTAGATCCTGGAACTCTCTTCCAGCTGATATTACCTTACTTTCCACCTTAGGTCAATTTAAAACTAGACTCAAACAACATTTGTCACTTAACTGACTATGTCACTGTATCAAGGCCTGGCTAACTCTCTCTAGAATGTGTACAAATGTGTTAACCAGTTTACTGTGTAATTTAATTTAATCCTGACTTATGCTCAGGATTAACTCTAACCTGTGGAACTTGTTTAACTTGCTTACTTATGTAATCTCTGTAAATAGTCTGTTTGTAATATGTAATGATGGTATTATGTAATGCTGTATCTGCTTACCCTTGGAGCTTTTCTCCCCGAAACTAAGAAGCAAAGGGAAGACCACCGGCTCAGCTTTCAACAACAGTACAACACCAAATGTTCCTTCTTATGGGAGCAGCAATCGCTGAGTATACTCCTTCACAAGCCTTTTATCAGCAAAAACAGATAAACCAGCACGTAAACGTTTAAGACTGGAACAAGACTTTTTTATTCACAAAACAGTAAACCCAAGCGCTTTCGCCTGAGAGTCTCAGGCTTTTTCAAGGTGAAATAACTGTGTGGCCATTCAGCATATATAACACTCTTAATAGGCCAAACCCATTAATTAGATTTTCTCCCCGGGCCTCCGCTGAAAATGGACTTGCATCCAGTCAGACTATCCCGGTCAACAAATGTAAAATAAGAATAAATAAAAACTTATATTAGTTATGGCAGTGCACACCCGGCATTCCAGAAAAAAAGTATTATTAAAGGGACAATATGTCCGTGTAAGTCACATGACATCTAGTGATGTAGACTTTCAGAATGAATGCATGGTGTTACAAATTATGTTCAAGGATAGGGTTACCCAATAGACCTTATAGATAGTATACAGACAGAAGTAATGCAAGGGAGAAAGGATAAATACACACCAGTTTTAGGTACAGGTTTATCTACACACATAGTAGGCACAACACGAAATGTTATTCAAGAAGATTTTAGTAAGGCCTTTGTTACTTATTTTAGTGGGATTGCATACCAGGTTAAATCCATCCTGGAAAGGGAATGAAAAAAAATCTCTGAGTTTACAGATTTGGAAGTGTTTAAAAACAAGCCTCTCAAAGTGGTGTTTAAGAAAGGACAGAACATTAAAAACTTACTGGAATATGCAGCCAATTTGCAGGTGTTTACACATAAAAGAAGAGGGACCTTTAAGTGTGGAGCCTGTAACCAATGTAAACATATATTACAGGGTGAAGAATTACACATAGAGGCTAGGAACAAGACAATTGTTAATAATTATTCCAACTGTAATTCACAAGGTTTAGTATATGTGATTACATGCAGATCTTGTGATGCCTTCTATGTTGGTAAAACTGAGCGACATCTGAAGCGTAGAATTTATGAGCATTTAAATGATGTTAAAAAGAAAAACAACACTAATGCCCTGTATAGACATACACTAGAATGTAATAATGCTCAGTTCTTTTTTCTGTTATTGAAATGGTCCTAAAAGAAATAAGAGGAGGTCCATGGGAAACTAAATTAGAGTTTAGAGAAACTTTTTGGCAAATTACATTGGAAGCCAATAGATTCCCAGGGTTAAATGATTCTATTTCAGTTTTACCCCTCCTAAAGCTTAGATCAGCTAAACCATAAATGTATTTTTATATTGTTCATAGTATTGACATGTTTTAAAATTAATATGAAGTAACACAATATTTTATATATTTATATTGTATTTACTTATATAGTTATATAATTTTTTTATACAAATATGTCTTATGTATTTATCTGATCACTACTAATTCAATTTTTTAGCTTGGATTCAATTATATTTTTAGTCATTCCCTCACTAACATTTTCATTCTTAGTTTGTTCAGGCAAGTAGTTTATATTATGTATACAAAACTTTTACGAACAGTATTATTTAACAATTGTAATTAGTTAATTTATTAATTAAGGGATTGGTATATAAAAATGGTGAATGTGGATGTCACTGTATTTGTTTCTGATGAAGTCTGGGGGATACTCGGATGAAAATGCTCTGTGTATGTTCAGCATTAAACTTGTAAATAAAGCTGTTTTTTACATCCTGCTGGTGTCCTGCATGGAGCTCTTCAACCATCCAGTTTCCTTTGGTTCATCTGTCAGTATTTAGTGACTTCAATCCTCAGTGAGTAGCCAGAAACAACTGTTATGAGGAACAGACCAAAAATATGAGAGAGAAATATGGACATTCTGCACAAATCTAGACAGTTGATAGATATGAAACATATTTTCTCTATGTTTTTTTTCATCTCACTGCCTGTCAACCATCAGTACTTTCATGCCCAGACCAACCCACTCATTCCCCATGGGAACTGCCTCCTCACAGAAGATGATCATCCAGGCAGCCATCACCATTTCCTATGTGCTGTGTGCCTCCCCAGGCAGCCATCACCGTTTCCTATGTGTTGTGTGCCTCCCCAGGCAGCCATCAGTGTTTCCTATGTGCTGTGTGCCTCCTCAGGCAGCTATCACCATTTCCTTTGTGCTGTGTGCCTCCCCAGGCAGCCATCACCATTTCCTACGTGTTGTGTGCCACCCCAGGCAGCCATCACTGTTTCCTATGTGCTGTGTGTCTCCCCAGGCAGCCATCACTGTTTCCTATGTGTTGTGTGCCTCCTCAGGCAGGTATCACCATTTCCTATGTGTTGTGTGCCTCCTCAAGCAGCTATCACCGTTTCCTATGTGTTGTGTGCCACCCCAGGCAGCGATCACTGTTTCCTATGTGCTGTGTGCCACCCCATGCAGCCATCACTGTTTCCTATGTGCTGTGCGTCTCCCCAGGCAGGCATCACTGTTTCCTATGTGCTGTGTGCCACCTCAGGCAGTCATCACTGTTTCCTATGTGGTGTGTGCCTCCCCTGGCAGCCATCACTGTTTCCTATGTGTTGTGTACTTCCCCAAACAGCCATCACCATTTCCTATGTGTTGTTTGCCTCCCCAGGCAGCCATCACTGTTTCCTGTGTGTTCTGTGCCTCCCCATGCAGCCATCACCATTTCCTAAGTGCTGTGTGCCTCCTCAGGCAACTATCACCGTTTCCTATGTGTTGTGTGCCACCCCAGGCAGCGATCACTGTTTCCTATGTGCTGTGTGCCACCCCAGGCAGCCATCACTGTTTCCTATGTGCTGTGTGCCTCCTCAGGCAGCCATCACTGTTTCCTATGTGGTGTGTGCCTCCCCTGGCAGCCATCACTGTTTCCTATGTGTTGTGTACTTCCCCAAACAGCCATCACCATTTCCTATGTGTTGTTTGCCTCCCCAGGCAGCCATCACTGTTTCCTGTGTGTTCTGTGCCTCCCCATGCAGCCATCACCATTTCCTATGTGCTGTGTGCCTCCTCAGGCAGACATCACCATTTCCCATGTGTTGTGTGCCTCCTCAGGCAGCTATCACCATTTCCCATGTGTTGTGTGCCTCCCCAGGCAGCCATCACTGTTTCCTATGTGCCTCCCCTGGCAGCCATCACTGTTTCCTATGTGTTTCCCCTGGCAGCCATCACTGTTTCCTATGTGTTTCCCCTGGCAGCCATCATTGTTTCCTTTGTGCTGTGTGTCTCCCCAGGCAGCCATCACTGTTTCCTATGTGCCTCCCCTGGCAGCCATCACTGTTTCCTATGTGCCTCCACAGGCAGCCATCACCATTCCCTATACATTGTGTCTCTCCTCCAGGCAGCCATTACTATTTCCTAAGCTTTGTGTCCCACCCCCATAGCAGCAAGAGTAAGTGGGACTCCCACAGTACAGGCTCGTCTTTGCAGGCATGTTTTCCTCCATGTCTAGTGCCCACCCCTGTGTGAACAGACAGGGCTGTTTTGTGGGTGCACATTCCCAGTCCTTAACGTGCTACTTGTGGTGGCCTGAGCCACCATGCCTTGACCTAGGATTGTAAAACCTGTTCTGGGTGTTCAGTTCCACCCTCCACTGCTACCTCCATGCCTTACTGTCCTCCCCAGTGGCTACACTGCATATCAATCTTGGTCCATCTGGGTCAAAGTCTGAGTTTTATCTGTGCCACACAGCCAAGGTACACTTGGAAAGTTAGTCTGATAAAGAAAGGATATCCACGGCTTCAGCCACAATTGGTTTAACTCCCTCCCTCCAGTACAGCTCTCGAGTGTGTACTTTTAACTCCCATTGGGTGTGGCTTGAACCTTTAAAAAAATGAAGTTTTCGCCCTACATTCCAAACAAATATTCACATTTCTGAAACAATAAGTGTTACTAGAAAACTATAAATGGCAAACTATTCAGGAAAATGAATAATTACATTTGTGGCATTCAGTTCAATGCTTTAAAATGGATTTTATAAATCAAAATTAAGGCAGTAAATATTAATTTTGTAATATTGTATAAACAGCTTAGGGCATCTCAGTAACCATTCAAGCAAGTTACATATT
This sequence comes from Protopterus annectens, assembly GCF_019279795.1. Taxonomy (NCBI): domain Eukaryota; kingdom Metazoa; phylum Chordata; order Ceratodontiformes; family Protopteridae; genus Protopterus; species Protopterus annectens. Next base: position 876,588,704 of record NC_056733.1, read on the forward strand.
GCCAGCAGGATTTCCTTCATACAGTTGTGAGCTTTCACATGAGGCTATGCAGTTCTGCCTGTGTTACCTGAATGTTGAGATATTCCGAGAAACATGAAAATTATTACAATACAAATAAACAGTATACAAATAATATTCAATACCTGTTTAGCTGCATTAGACAGAGATCAAATATGAATACAATTGTGTTTGCAATCATGTATGCTTTCAGATGAAATCTGCCGATACCTTGTATGTAGCATGGTTTTGGAGCTATTAATGCAAATATGGACAAGCAATATTTGATGCCTAGAGGCGTCAGTAGGAGGAAATTGCAGAAACTCCTGGAGAAGCACTCAGCTCTAATGAGTTAAACCCTCATCTGGAAGTACGAGTACAGGATTACAGTTTTGACCTGTTAATGAGCTGCTTCCTGTGGCCAAGGCACAAGGTTTGAGACTCTCCACCTTCTTTTACCTACTGTGTGACTTGAATGGATTCACTTTTAAGTTCTGTGCTTCAAGGTCACCCCTGAAAAGGGACAGCTGTGTCCAGTATACTTACCTGGTCAACAAATAGGTAAAATAAAATACAAATGTGAAATTTAGCAAATCTGTGAATTTCTAGCTTGGCTTCAGTAGATCACAATTTCTAATGCTGCCACTGCATACTATTACAATTCTGACACCTCAGTCTGTTGTGCTGAACACAGGTTGTATTGTATAATGTTGCTGGAGACAATGAAAATGCAGATAAAACTGTGGACATTATGGTGACAGGAAGGGCATCAGATGATTTCACCTTAATGAGGCTATGAAAGCAGGAGAAAGTACAGTTGTGTACACTTACAGATGTCCGAGGGTATTCACTGTTGCAGTCATCACATTTGGGTTATCCTACCAGGGGTAGCCCTCAGTCGGCCCGAATACCAGAGGCATAGTATTTCTGCGTCAGTTGCTGTCGCTCCAGGACTGATGTCAGGTTGTCAGCGGTATAAAAACAGGCAGCCGATGCCATTACATCAGTTTTTCTTGCCATGTCAACAGCCCCCAATTAGGAGCTAAGTTATGGTAGAACACCACCAGTAGAAAGTAAATACCAAAATTTCCTTATAAGGAGAGTGAGAGAGAGAGAGAGAGAGAGAGAGAGAGACAAGGGGGATAGAAGGAGGGAAACCAGGACTGCAACAGTGAATACACTCGAACATCTACATTTATGGTAAGTGTACACAACTGTACTATGTTCTCAGTGTTTCACTGTTGCAGTTATCAAATTTGGGTCGATTCCCAAAGCTGAAAAAAGCGTGGACGCAGTCAAGAAGACTGAGGGCTGGCTAGGGTGCCTTGCAAGACTACGATGGCAAAGCCTACCCTGGATTTGGAGAAGATAGGCAGGTGGTAATGTTTGGAGAAGGCATGAACAGCTGTCCATGTTGAAGCCTTCAGTATGTCCCTCGAGGGGACCCCTTTGAGTAAAGCTGCAGAGGTCGATGTTGCTCTGGTGGAGTGTGTCCTGAACCCCTTTGGGGGTGGTTTCTCATGCTGTTTGTAGGAGAAATGGATGCAGTGCACTATCCATTTGGAGATTGTTTGTTTGGATATAGCCTTGCCCTCTGCTTCTGCAGCAAAGCTGACTAGCAATTGGTCATTTTCCTGAAAGATTTAGTCCTGTCCAGGTAAAATGTGAGCTGTCTGTGTACACCTAGAGAGTGCAGAATCCTTTCCCCCTTGTTTTGTGGGTTAGGGAAAAAAGGTGGGCAAATGAATGGATTGGTTGAGAGCCACACTGGACACCACTTTAGGCATGAAGGTTGGTTTAGTCCTGAGGGAGACCCTGTCAGCATGGAAAATGATGAAGGGTTCTACAGCCGTAAGTGCTTGTAGCTCTGAAACTCTTCTAGGAGAAATGATGGCCAGAAACAAGGCTGTCTTCCATGAGAGAAATTTTAACTCTGCTGAAGCTGCATGTTCAAAGGGGGGCAGGGTGAGCTTTTCCAACACAAAATTAAGGTCCCATGCTGGGGTAGGTGCTCTTCTGGGTGGCCTTAAATTCTTAGCCCCTCTTAGGAACTGTTTGTTGAGAGGGTGTGAGAAGAGAGGAGGCTCTGTGCTGAAATGAGCAGAGATGCCTGAGGCATGAATTTTAACAGAAGAGAAGGATAGACCCCTGTGTAGTAGGTCTGCCAGGTAATCCAGGATGAGAGGTAGGGAGGGCTGTGCTGTTTCGGCTCCCTTAGCCTGGATCCAGGTGCAAAACCTTTTCCACTGGTCAGCATAAGATTTTCTAGTGCTGGGGCATCTGGCCTCACATATGACATCTAGAACTTGTTTGCTTTGACTGGCAGCTTGAGGAGAGGTCAGGGAATAAGCCAGGCTGCCAGGTTGAGGGTCTGCAATTGGGGAGGCATGAATTCTCCATTCCTCTGGGTCAGGAGTGTTGGGATCTGAGGTAGGTACCATGGTGGCAGGGGTGACAAGCTACACAGCAGTGGGTACCAGTGCTGGAGTGGCCAGTCTGGGGCAATCAGGATTGCCCTCGGTTTTTCCTCCCTTATTTTGAGTGGTACCCTTAAAATGAGTGGTAGAGGAGGAAATGCATAGCCCGAGAGGTTTACCCACTAGAAGGATAGAGCATTCACTTTGCAGGCTTTGCTGTGAGGTTTCCTGGTGCAGAATTTGCTGAGTTGATGATTGGAGTGGGAGGCAAAGAGGTTGACCTCCGGGGTGCCCCATTTTTAGGTTACAAGGGTGAAGGTTCTGTGGTCTAGCTGGCACTCATGTGGGTATAGCAGGTTTCTGCTTAAGTTGTCTGCCAGAGAGTTTAAAGAGCCTGGAAGGAATTGTGCTAGCAGGTGTAGTTGCATGGCTGAGGCCATGTGCCAAAGGGTCATGGCAACCCTGCAGAGAGGATAAGAATGAGTCCCTCCCTGCTTGTTGATATACCACATCACTGTGGTGTTGTCTGTTTTGATCAGTAGAGGCCCCAGGGAGATTAGGGGTCTGAAAGTTGTCAGGGCTTGCAGAACAGCTAACATCTCTTTTTGGTTGATGTGCAGATGTATTTGATTTGGGCTCCATTGGCCCTGAATGCACCTGCCGTCCAGGTGAGCACCCCAGGCATAGTCTAATGCATCTGTGGTGAGGGTCTGAGCAGCGTGGGGTTGTGAGAAGGGAAGTCCCTTGTTGTGGTTGCATGCTGCTGCCCACCAAATAAAATCTTTCCTTAGACATGGTATCACTGGTATGACAGTTTCCAGGTCTTGAGAGTGTTGACACCAAAGGCGTTTTAGGTACCATTGTAGTTTCCTCATATGCAGTCTGCCATATGGAATGAGTAGAATGCAGAAGACCATGAACTCTAGAGCTTGCATGATTTTTCTTGCAGATAACTGGGTTCTGGTGGCTAGTTGAGAGAAGTAGCCTGTCAGGAAGGCTTGTTTTTCTGGAGTAAGGAATGCCATCTGGGATGCTGTGTCCAGGATTGCTCCCAGGAATACAATTCTTTTATGTGGGGACTAGTTCTGATTTCTTTTCGTTGATAGTATACTGCAGGGAGGTCATTAGGTCCTTTACAAAGGTCAGGTGCTGTACCAGCTTTTCCTGACTGTCTGCCTGAATCAAGCAGTCATCTAAGTAGGGATAATTTGAATATTTCTTTGTCTGCAAAAAGCAATGGTGGGAGCCAGACATTTTGTGAAAACTCTGGGAGCAGTGGATAAGCCAAAGGGAAGCACAGAGAACTGAAAGTGCATAAATCCTTCCCTGAAACATAGGTATTTCCTGCATGATTCCCTGATTGGGATGTGTAGATAGGGCTCTTTTAGGTCTAGGGTGGCTAACCAAGCATCCCTGGAAAGCATAGGCAGAAGCTGCTGGAGGGTGAGCATTCTGAATTTTGGTATCAGCAGAAAAGTGTTTAGAATGGATAGATCAACGATGGGGCGCAATGTGCCCTCTTTTCTGGGTACCAGGAAGAGTCTGGTATAGAAACCTTTGCCTATCTGTTCCACAGGAACATTGTCTATTGCCTTCATGGAGAGCAGGGAAAGGACTTGTTTTTTTGGCCTCTGCCCATTGGTTTGGTGGAAGATCCGGGAACCCTTTTGGGGTTGGCAGAGTGTGGAAAAACTATGTATCCCTGGGACACTATGTTGAGGACCCAGTAGTTGTTGGTAATGGTGGTCCAGTTGTTTGCATGGAAGGAGAGTTTTCCTCCTAGGGGCACAAGCAGGTGGGCAGAGGGAAGTGGTGGCAGTGTAAAGTCATTGTGAGGTCTTACCATAGAGGGGTGGCTTTGCACTCCTTGTTTTTGTAGAGGAGGAACTCCATTGCTTAGATCTCTGCATTCCCGGGGCTGTTGTCGGGTGGGTCTGCTTCCCCTGGGTCTGGGCTGAGCTGGCCTGGAGGGGGCAGGAAAGGACCAGTTTGGAGGGGCAATGCCTACTGAACCTTAGTGCTGTACCTGTAAGAAGTCTTTAACTGTCTGCATAGATTTAGCATTTTCTTCCATCCTTTTTAAGACCTCTTCTACCTTGGTGCCAAATAAGTTGTCTTTGTTCATGGCTGCGTCCAATAATTTTGATTTGACATGGTCTGGCAAGATCTGTTCCTTAAGCCAAGCATGCCTTCTAAGGACATAACCAGTGACTGCTACACTGCAAGATGCTTCTAGGGCATCAAAACCACATTGTAAGGAGTGCTTAGCTACTTGACTTGCTGAATGCATTAATTCTTGTAACTCTTTATTTTCTGCACAAGCTGGAAAAGAAGATATTTTTTGTTTGAGGAGTTCCATAGTATGTTGTCGATATTTCAGCATATGGAACTGACAATTTAATGCTCTAATAGCAAGAGTAGCAGAGGTGTATACATTTTTACCCCATCTATCTAATGCTCAGGAATCTCTATCTGAGGGGGTGGGATTCTTAGCTGAAGTTGCTTTGATTCCTTTAGGTCCTTGAGAGATGACCTCAAGGTCAGCAGAAGGATTTTTAAAAAGAAATTTGCGAGAGTCAGGGACTCTATAACACTGTCAGGTTTCCTGGGAGCAGGAGGGAGGTTGTCAGGAGTCAGACTGGATTCCATAAAAACATCATCCACAACATCCAGGACAGGAGGAATGGCCAGAGGTCTGTGCTGTGGTAGATCTAAGAATTCCCTGAGTCTCTTTTTTGACTGCGGATAGTCCTGACATTCCCATTGGAAATGCTCTTAAAGTATGCAGGGTTTCCCCAAAGGAGAAGTCCTCGGGTGGAGAGGCTGAAGGGATGGATTCCTCTGCATCAGAATCCTCATAAGCAGAGAGAGGTTGCATATCTTCATATTTAGATGCATCAGAGTCATCGGACTCCTGTTTAGACAAAACTACTGGAGACAAGTCTCTTTTTCTTTTGGAAGGGGCAGCCTGGCCTCCTCTAAAAAGAATTATAAGGTCTTCTGCCATTTTAAGCATTTGAGACTGAGGCAAGGAAGCAGGTGGCTGAGCTTGGGTCGTCGTTTGTATGGGTGTGGTTCATACCCTGGGCCTTAAAAATTTGGTAGCTTTTGAAAGAACTGAAGATGCGAAAGAAGTCGTCAGTCTGTGTCAAGCATTGGTAGGGCAAAGTACTTCCTCAGAAAATCTAGCTACAATAAGGGCCCAACAATGTAGAGCTCTGGCGTTGAACAAAGCATAAAAGCGACAGTGGGCGATGTCATGGTGTGGGCCTAAACAGGTGATGCAGTAAGAATGTAAATCTCTGTGTGGTATTTGCTTTCCACAGGCGAGACAATTGTTAACTTTTTCTGACATTGGTTAGAACAAGAAAAAAGGATTCCCAATGGGGTAATTAGCTTCAGAAGACTTCAACTTCAATTTGGAAATGAAACTCATGTAGTGGCCGGTCGGCACTCAGGCGACCTGCTTCTGCATCGGGCTCCTCAGCAAGAAAGACTGAAGTAATGGTGTCGGCTGCCTGCTTTTATACCTCTGACGACCTGACGTCAGTCCTGGAGCGACAGCAACCGACGCAGAAATACTACGCCTCTGGTATTCGGGCCAACTGATGGCTACCCCTGGCAGGATAACCCAAATGTGATGACTGCAAAAGTGAAACACGAAGAACATCCAGATAATAAAGTGCAGAAATGGTAAATACTTTGCTGGAAATGTTAGCTCTTTTCTATGTGGAGAAGCAAATACCTGATGTTGGTCAAATGGGAAATTAGAGAAGTGTTGGATTAAAGAAGTTAAAACCAGAAGGTATGCTTCAGTAGCTGCAGAGAGTTGTAGCACTATGACAGAGGCAACTTACGGACTGCAATCACAGAGAATGTGATGCCACTCAAAAGGCACGTTATTTCCTACAGTTACACCTTTACGATATACTGGGAATGATGCAATGACTTTCATACATTTAGGCACGGAATCTTTTTGTGAGGTGACTTTTGAGGCATTTGATTTAGCAGAAAGATTGCTACTGACTGTGAGGGTAAATAAGTTCGTTTTGCCTCATGGAAAGACTATGGCCATGATTCAGAAATGCTACTGCCAGTGGTAAGCCCTTTTTATCAATGGCAGTAACAATGTAAATTCTTAGACAGCCCCAGCACAGTGCTCACCTCAGACAGGTGTAGGACATCAGTACGCTCTCTCTCTATGGTCTACCTGAAATGCTAATGAGGAATTCCAGAGGATAGGCATATGGTAATAGCCATGTACGCTTCCCCCAGAAACGTTTGTGGCAAGTGCTTTTTGCAGCTGAATGATTCATAAAACCCCTTCAGTCACATAAATCCTTACAGTCATCTTTTGCAATTAATTAGGCCAAAGATCAGCTTCACTAATTACTTTCAATAGTTGAAATCATGTTATAGGTAAGTGCCAGAAAATTTAGTGGACAGGTAGTGTTATAGGTGTATGAGTGTGTGTGTAGAGGTATGACAGGTGCCTGGTAAGTTTGTACATATGTGCCTATGTGTCTACCTAGGTGTTCATGGCACAGGGGATAGGTAGGGTACTTGTGTGTGTGCCTGTGGCTGAATGGGTGAGTGTGTGTCTGCGACTGCAGCTGGGTGAGGTATAGTTGTGTTCAATGTTCAGTGTGTGTGTGTGTGTGTGTGTGTGTGTGTGTGTGTGTGTGTGTGTGTGTGTGTGTGTGTGTGTGCGAGAGAAACTGTGCGAATGTGTGTGTCTGTGTGGGGACTGGCTGCCAGTATAGGCAAAGAGAAAGGGATAGGAGGATCCGGCGTAAAGGGCCTGCTTCTAGTGGGGTTTTTAGTTAACATCAGAACAGAAGCTGCTGCTAAAAATGGATAATTAGTATGACATATAAAGTACTGCATGATAACTATAGGAGCAAATCAGAGGAAGTTAGAAAAGTTTGGGAAAAGAGAGAGATTATATAAGCAATTCACAATGAAACAATGAGAGGGCATAAATATTACTGTCAAATATGCAACAAAGTCCAGAAGATTTAGGATTTTTGCTTGAAAGTGTTTACATTGGTATTTTAATACTCCAAGCAGACTCTAAAGATTTTTCCTCAGATAAATGTCAAATGTTGATGTGATAGGGAAGAAAAGAGATAACTGGGAACATAAGTTTTGGAAGTGTAATAAGTTGGCAGGCTTTAAAAATTCCTACAATGTATTATGTCAGAAATATTGGGTGACCAAATCAGTGTAACCAAGGAAATGATTTTCAGTAGCAGATTATATAGAAAAAAATGGAAATTGTGGGAACAGTGCCTGAAGAATAATGTTTTGAAGGAGGAATGAGGTTTAAAGGAAGGGAGCAATTTATGTAATGCTGAATTGATGACAATGAATACACGTGGTGCATAATCTTTGTAACTGGGAACATGTTAATATTTTTTTTCTTTTATATAAATGTATGTTTGCCTATGCTTTAAGTGATAGTTCAATAAAGGTGTTAAAATCTGGGGAAAAAAAAGAAATAAAAACACCTACAACCAGAAACAGATTTCAAATATTTTTTCTTATACAATTAGAAAGTTGCTTTAGTAAGCATTGTTTTGAAAGACATAGGGCAGGATTCAGGAAGCCTCCGTGTAAGAGTTATAACTCTTACACGGAGGCTGCAGTTAAACGGTGTGATGTCAGCATGTCATGCATATGCATGAGGTGCATGAGGCATGCTGAATCACACTGTAACTCTTACACGGTCCGTGTAAGACAGAAGGGGGCGTGTCTGTTAGCTAAGCCCTGCAAGCGGACACGCCCCCGGAAGTCTATAATGGCTGAAAGTAAACAGCCACGAGAAAGGCCATGGAAATGTGAATAAACACACTACACAACACATGCCCCCACAGACCAGCAATGTAAAGAGTGAACAGATGTTATAAAATGAAAATAAAAACTGTTTTTTTTTTTTTAAACCCCGTAAATGTTTGCTACTGTGTGCGCTCGTGTGCGCGGGTGTGCTACTAGCGCAACTGCAGTTAGCAATCAGTGAAAAAGGATATAAGAACTAAATATGCAAAGTAAGCCAAGAAGTAATAGCATAGCGGTAGAGTTGTCAGCTTAAGAGCAGGCAGGCAAGGTTCGAGCCCACACAACAACCTTTTTTTTTTTGTAAATAAGCACTAAAAAGGCCCCTGACAGTATTGTACAAATGTAAAAGTATTTCCTTTTGTAAAATGGAATGAAATGGAGCATATGTTGTCAAGTAATACAATAATAAAAATATTTAAAAATGTACTGATAGCTAAACCGCAGTGAGACAGAGTGCCCGTAGCTAAGTAGTGTTTCACAAACTGCAAACTGCTTGCCCATAGCTAAGGACTGGTTTAACAGGCTCAAACTGTGTGCAACTAGCTGTGCTGAGTTTAACATATGTGTGTTACTAGCCAATTAAAGTGTAACCCAGCGCACACCGTTTGCGCGACGCGTCCACAAGCTAACCTGCGGTGCACATGCGTGAGCTCCGCGCAAACGAGCGCAGACCTGGTTTTAAATGCTTAAAAGTGCCTTTGGCACTTTTGATTGACAGGTCCTGTACTCATTTCGAAAGAAAAATAAATTCCCACTGTCAGTCTCGAACCCAGGACCTTGGTAACACTAGTCTGTATGACCTACCACTAAGCCATGACTCTCATACAAGAACATAGTGCTAAAATAAATATAACATGTAATAGTAGGAATCAATATAAAGGCAATATAGGATGTGTACTACCCAAAGCATGTCAGGTAGATTTTAATGCCTGAATTACTGGATTCCCATACTAGTTTAGTGTTCACGGAAACAGCCCTGCTAATTGTTAGCTTGTACATAATAATGTAAGGTAATGTTCATATATGAAAGTATTATATGTACATATATATATATATATATATATATATATAAATATATTAATACATGTGAAATATAGTGGTAGGTGTCAGTATTCACACACACTCACTACAGGAAACAGTGAAAATAAATGCAGCAACCACAATCTACAACACAGCCTGACTCCTGTGAGACTTAATAACCCTTTTAACTGCGTAAAGGTGCCTTCAGCACTTTGATTGGCAGGTCCTATACTCAGTTTGAAAGAAAAAAAATTCCTACTGTCAGTCTCAAACCCAGGACCTTGATAACACTAGTCTGTATGACCTACCACTAAGCCATGACTCTCATACAAAAATATAGTGCTGAAATAAATATAACATGTAATAGTAGGAATCAATATAAAGGTAATATAGGATGTGTACTACCCAAAGCATGTCAGGTAGATTTGTAATGCCCGAATGACTGTATTCCCATACTAGTTTAGAGTTAACAGTAACAGCCCTGCTAATTGTTAGCTTGTACGTAATAATGTAAGGTAATGTACATATATGAAAGTATGTATATGTACACATACATATATATATATATATATATATATATATATATATATATACATATATATATTAATACATATGAAATATAGTGGTAGGTGTCAGTATCCATACACACTCACTACAGGAAACAGTGAAGATAAATGCAGCAACCAGAATCTGCAACACAGCCTGACTCCTGTGAGACCTACTAACCCCTTTAACTGCTTAAAGGTGCCCCCAGCACTTTGATTGATAGGCCCTATACTCAATTTGAAAGCAAAATATAAGCATACTAGTAGGCCCTACCACAAGACCATTATAACATTAGTCTGTATGACCTACCAGTAAGCCATGTCTCTCATACAGGAATATAGTGCTAAATAAGTGGAACATGTAATAGTAGGAATGAAGATGAAGGCAATATAGTATGTCTACTACCCAAAGCATGTCAGGCAGACTTTTACTGTTCCAATTACTGGATTCCCATACTAGTGTAGTGTTAACAGAAACAGCCCTGCAAATTGTTAGCTTGTACCCAATAATGTCAGCTAATGTACATATATGAAAGTATGTATATGTACACACATATATATATATATATATATATATATATATATATATATATATATATATATATATAGCAATACATATGAAATATAGTCGTAGGTGTCAGTATGCATACACACTCACGACAGGGAACAGGCGAGAGAAATGCAGCAACCTGAATTTACAACACAGCATGAAGCATGAGAGACGTACTAACCTTCACACTCACAGAACACTGTCAACATCATACCAGCATGGTCCACGCCCTTACAACCTGAAAGGGCAACGCCTATCTCACATACCCTTTTATAGCACTGTCCTGAAATCACAGTGAGACATGCAATCAGTACACAACTGGCTGCATGCAAATAGCAAATGCTGCCTTACAATTGGTGCAGAGGCCATCACATGGACCTATGCAGATACCTACAAAAGCATCCAGTACCCACACTCCACACATGCAATACATTCATTGCACAAAACCTACTGAGAAAGAGAGAGAGAGACAGAGAGAGAAATAAAAAAATATATAAAGACAGCCAGCAGCAAAACCAGCAGCAGCAGCAAACAGCAAGCAGCACCATTGACACAGCAACAGCTGCCACAAACACATGTAATGCAAAGTAGCAGGTTAATACTGTGTTTACTGTGACACCTCCAAATGTATCATAGTTCACTATCTATAGGTATGTCCATGAGATAGGTTGTGTGTACATAGTCCTGAAATATATACATATGTAATATTGCTGCACATGTTGCCCATACTGAAAACTTCCATAGCTTAGAACACAAGGCCAGTTGTGCATATGATGCAGTAGTTCCCAGGGTCAGTAGAGGTTCCTCCTCATTGGTGTGGGACCATTGTGTATGTATGGCACTTTTCAGGTACATATCCTGTAGTATGGCCAGGGATTAATATCAGTCTGTAATGTGGTGCTATGTCCTCCAGGGGTGAACGTAGCACACATCCAGGGATACCATTTTGTAACAGTGACGCTATGTGTTCTGCAATGTTGAGGGTGGCCCTCACCTGCACATGTGAGAGGATAGGGAGGTTACAGTCATCTGTGATAACTAATTCCACTTGTGTAGGTGAATGGGGGGGGGGGTACCTGCACCTAAACTGTCTGCAACAATGTTGCCAATATATGTGCATTTGGTGAATGTGAAGCATCTTAACACCGCTGACCACAGATGCCTTGCCTTCATGTGAATCTGCCTTGTGCTGCAGTAGCCTCCTGCTATTGTTATACAATGTGCCTGTATATGTAGTCCACTGGACAGGATAAATAAGTGGTATGCATACGGTCTGGGTTAGATATGTGTGTGCACAGTACATGCACTATGTGGGATGTCTGTGGTAAGCTTTTGCAAAGGGGCCAGCAGTGTGTGTTGTGGCTTCCACTGGCCCAGTGGGCTGCATGGATAGCATCACAGTCCTAACTAGTGACTAACTGTGCAATTACATGCATAGATAGCAAGGTAGTGTACTGTGCTTGTGGTGTTGTTGGGATATGTATATCCAGGCTGAGTAATGTGTGTCCACATCACAGGGTTGGATGGCAACACACATACAGTATGTAGGGATGATCACCCAGAGTGTTTCAGACGTGTTGCCTGTGCAGAAATATCTGGCCATTACCTGTGCATCCCCCACAATACACACACATGCAACATATGGCAGAAGTACTATAGCAGTACACATAGGTTCATAGGTTCATACTAGGCTATTTGCCCTAGGGCATTGATAAGCCTAGTAGAATGTATTTGTCTTTCGCCACCCAATTAAAATATATGCTGCTATGCCCTTTTCTAAGGTTAGTATACTGTGCCTCTGTCTAACAGTGACATAGAAGTGATACCCGGGGTACAACTATGATCTCCATCCACTCATCCAGATTCCTATGGAAGAGAGTCAATGAGGGACTCTGCCTAACCTGTAGTGTGAGTTCATTACAGAGTGAAGGGAGCCTCTGGGTTAGGAATATGCCCCTCCAACATGTCCTATTTATGTCAGTGCTGAGGTTCAGGTCTCCTGAGCGTGTGGCTGTATGGGACTTTGATTTCCTGAGGTGCAGCATGTTCATTACTTCTGAGTTGGACATGGCTGTATATGGCAGGCACAGATTGCCTCTGAACAGGCAGTATGCCACTGAGTCCAGCTGGATTTCCTTTAACTGGGCAGCATATGGCATCTGTTTGAGCCCTTTGATCCTCTTGATGAGGTACTGTTGGGCTTTACCAGTTGCTGTAGGTGTCTGGTTAGGTACATCCCAAAAGGTGCATTGTACTCAATTATAGACCTGATGATGGATGAGTAAAGAGGCACAATGACCTCCCCTGCCATACATGTGAATCCCTTCATGATTAGCTGGGCTATATAACATGTCTTTCAATCCACTTTGGCCATGTGGTTGACAAATGACAGATTGCTATCAAGTTTGTTCCCCAGGTCCCCAATTACGTCTTCTGTACTCAATAGCTTAACACCTATGTGGTACTTTGCCACCAATGTGGAGGTGTGGGGATCTGCGTTGAATATTGATACTCCCCCTCCTTTGTTGTCTGGTCCAAGTGTTGGGGCCGACAAGAATGGTAACAGGTATAACTTGTTAGTGCTGGTGTGCTCCTGGGAAACCTGAAACAGTTTTCTGTTACTGCACAGATATCGATGTCCATAATGCTAAGTAGGGTTTTGAGTGTGTGTATCCTGAGGTCTAGACTTCTGGTGTTGAGTAGCATCACTCTTAGTTCCTCATCCTTTGTGATATGAATGGATGTGGGTTTGCCTTATGAGCCTTGCCTAATAAAGGCACTATGGGTGTAGCAAGAGCCTCTGCCAAAATCCAAAAGGCCTGGGGTGACAGGTGCAAGCTGTCCCTAGCAAAGCATTGTGGCTTGTACAGCATACCAGCCCAAGATGACAGGCATTGGCTCACCTGTGAATGACACCAGTACGTCAGTCAATTGTTGGAAGGGATCATCTTGCCCTGATAGTGTGGCATCATTCTTGGTGAGGGTAAGATGCTACTCAAGGTCAGGGTCATACTGTATTGGGCTACATGCTCAGAGAGCTCCTTACTGTCTCATGTCATGTAGTCCAGGGAGGTATGTGTCAGGTCATTCACACCAGCATGGACATTGAGCGAGTCATACCTGTACTTGCCTTGGAGTTACTTGAGTGTTTGTGTTATGTGGCGGGTCGTAGTGCCCGACAGGCTGCACACTGTGACCCTCTCCTCGTTAAGCCTGGTGAACGTGATGTCAGTGTGCCTGATGATAGAGGCACCTAGTACGGGTGTATGAGGTGTGTTGTTTACTGTTAAGGGCTGTGAGTGCTCAGCACATTGGCTTTGTGAGATATGTGTTGCACGTGTTTGTTTCTGTGGTAGTGGTTGCTTGGGTGTCCGCTTTGGAGGTCTCTGCTGCATAGGCAGATCTGTAGTCTGAGCCTACGAGTATGTTTATGTGTGATTATGTGTTAGTTCTGCTGTCGTGGTAGGTCTATGTGAGACTGGAAGTGTAGTGAGTGTGGTTTCCTTCTCCACCTGACTGGTTATGGCAGTATTGAGTAGAGAGAGCCTAGCCTCCAGTTTGGTATATGGTTGCATCACTCACATGTGTTTGACTTTGTTGTTAGGAGGAGGGGGTTGTCTGTGTACATGCAGCTGTTATAACATTGCCTCTGGATTACCACACTCACCAGCTGGACTGGGGAGGAGACTGACAACTGACCTTTGGACATGCTGGAATACTATTGTGAATTCTGTAAGAATTGAAAACAAGGTCCAGTGGGGAGTGAGGGTGTACTGATATTACTTACTACTGCTGACTGATATAATAGCTTCAGTGAGCAAGTGCCAGGTAACTTAAGTGCAATGTGTTACAATTAAGTAAATGCAACAATGACAAGCAGTCACTTGCTGTCATGTGTAACAAGGAAATACGTACAGTAAGCAATGCAGATATCAGTAGTGAGTCACAGAAGTGCTGAGAAGCTGTGTATTATGTGGAAGTAGCATACCAGTGAAATAACAAGCTAACAAATAACAAGCATATAAACAAAGCTAGATTCAGGAGGCTTGGATGTAGTGTTCGCTACAGCAAACAAGGTGTACCAATGTCAGTAAGATACAGCTCAAATATGCAGGCACTATAAACCTGAAACCAGAAGTTCCCAGCTATGAATGGCAGAGTACAGCCTATTCTCACACAAGAGTGCAGACCACAAACCTTGTTAATGTTAAATAACTGGCCTGAAGGCCAACTGCCTATACCAGAACTAATACACTTAGACACTGGGCTCTCAATCAGCAGTTCCCAACTTCGAAGGATGAAAGCTATGTGTCCTGCCACCACAGTGCTTGCCACAAACCTCCCTAATGTAAAGCAACTGGTCTGAAGGCCAAGAGCTTAATCCAAATGACTTCGAATGATAGCTACACTTTAATCAAGTTACAACCAAGCAGTAATAAGTACAATTTAATACTCCCTGTATAGAATGTGTACCATGTATTGCTGAGATACTATGCTGATAACCTGTTTGTGTACTTTTCCAGGGGAATATGGCTCCGAAAAGGAACCCCGCCTACTCTGCTGCAGAGGATGAAGTGATCCACCAGAGCCTGGTGCGTGACTATGCCATCCTGTTTTCACGCACCACCCAGAATCAGCAGGAGAGGTCTGCACTGTGGCAAAATCTTGTTAGCAGGATAAATGATGTTGGCATGCATGATAGGACATATGAGCAGGTGAGACATCACTGCAGTGATTTGATTAGAAATGTCTGCCAGCGTGCTGCAGATATCCGCAGGCAACAGGTTGCCACAGGTGGAGGGGGTGGCCACACCCCCCCTCACCAGACAGGAGGGGCTACTGCTAAGTGTTGTGGATCCAGCCCCAGAACAACAACAGCATCAGTCGTGCATCATGATGGAGGTTGGATCCACACAGCAGCAAGACACCGAGCGTGCAGGTAAGATGCCATATTTATTTATTGTTATTAGTTTTACATTTGTTGACCAAGCTAGTCTAGCTGGATATATGTCCATATTCAGTAGAGGCCTGGGGAGAAAAGCTCCACACATAACATAATAAAGGCAGACAGACAAGTTGTTAATACAGACATCTAAAATAATAGAAATAGAAACCAGCTTGTTAATTAAATCAACATACATGTAAGGAACTCAAACAGTTTAAGGTCATACACAATGTACTGTCGGTTTCAAAGCAATTCTACCTAAAACATAACGGTTATGCAATAAGGCAAAAGCCATATAGATAATAGTTAAAGCTCAGAAGGGTAGAGAAGTAGAAGGAGTATGAAAGATAAAATAATAGGGAAGAGGCAGGAGTCAAGAAGGGAAGTGAGGAAAAGAAGGAAGACAGTCAAGAGGAGGTGGGAGGGATGGGAGAAGTAGGTCAGAGCATAGAAGGACATCAAGGGAAAAGAAACAGGGTAGAAGCTAGTTTTTATGCACAATGAGGGGTTAAAGGTAAAGAGAGGGTGGGGAGAGGGACGTTAGCCTGGAGTACTACAAGAACAAAGCCAGTGGTTTTGTAAGTACAGTTTGATTTGTTGTTTGAAGAGAGGTAAGGGTGAGATTAGAGTTAACTCCTGGTATGTACATATGACTGTTCTGTACACTGTTACTTCATGCACACATAAGGTGTGCATGTGGTATGTATCTGTCATCATGATATGTAATTGTGCATGTGTAATACAGACATTATGAGCAGCTGATGTGTATAAGGTAACTAGTGTACTATTGTACTGTATCATATGCAAAACAAATGGCACACTTGTGCCCACTGACATTACTTTCTTCATATTTCCAGGTCCCTCCCATCTAGCAACGAGGCAGGCCATACATGCTGGTGAGTGTGTTTAACATTACCTGAAAAACAATTTATAATACTGGTAAGAGTAGTGTAACTCTGTAGTATACATGCTGGTGAGTGTGTTTAATAATACCTGCAATACACAGTTTAACAATAGTAAGAGTAGTGTAACTCAGTACTGATGTGTGTGTTTACTGTGGGGTGTGCATGTGTGCAAGTGTGCCTGTGCCCATGTGTGCATGTGTGTTTGTGTCCATGAGTGCATGTGTCCATTTCTGAATGTGTGCATTAGTATTGAAGTGCATCTCTGTCAAATATGTGTTGAGACTGTAATCTGTGTTCCCTGTTTTCCTCCCATAGGTTCTGGTGCTGCTCTGGTGACCTGCAGCAGGGAACCTGAATCCTGTGCCCCAGGTACTGATGATGATGAAATGTCTATAATGGTGCAGGAAGGTGTGTCTGGGTCCGCCATTGGTCAGCCAATTGACAGTACACAGCTGTGAACCCCTTCAATGCGCACAGTCATCCTGCCGTTACATCCTTTGTCACCATTGTCCCTAGGTGATGGACAGTATGCAGTGGGCATAGATCAGGGTAATGTGGTACCTGTGGTACATGCATCCCCACAAAGCAGCCATGAGCAGGGTCCTCCAATGGTACCATGCAGACAGTCGCCCATGGGTGCTAGTGGGGGCATTCGTGGCCATACTGCCTCTGGACGACATGCCCAAGGAGGTATGTCAACCTCCACTATGTTTCAGACTGTTATGCAGGCACAGGCACGTATGGAAAGGTACACCAGACAGGGTCTGAGGGAGCTGAGAGCATGTCACACAGCCATGACAGATGGCATGCGTGACGTTGCAAATGCTATCCGTAACTTCACAGATGTCATTGACAGACGTTGTGGGGACATACAACAGCTGCTCCACAACCAGATGTCCATGGGCCAGGGCAATGGTGTGCATTTGCAACGTCGACGTGGCTGTATGCCAGCAACAGCACCAGCTGGCAGTGGCCGCGGACGACAACAGGCCCACTCACGCACCTCAAGTGCCAGCACCAGACCCAGCAATGCTGGGCCTGTGCTGTCATCAGGACACTCCAGGAGACCACATGCACGTGGCTCTGGACAGTCCCAACAGGGAACTGTGTCCAGTCAACACACCCACGCTTCCGATGACAGTACCCAGTCTGGGCTAGTACCAGATATGGTCCGTAGCACCCCTGCCAGGCACAGGTACCGTGTTCGTGCCCACAGACACTGATCTGGATGACCTGACAGGTGCAGTCTGTGGCTGTCCACAAAACCCTGTACATGGCAGCCATTATGTGGGACTGTGTGCGTGCTTACACACATGCAGAAATTTAACACCTAGGGCAAACACATACACACACACACTGCACCAACACCGGTCCACCCTGTTCTGCTGCCCCTCACAAACACACATACACACACATGTCAATTGGTGTTACCAGTGGCTGGCTTGGGCATACCTAACCCACACCCTGTGCAAATGATGACACTGTGCCACCTCCTGCATACTACAACATTGGTGCAGGAAAAGGTAAACACGTTGCTGATGCACAGGGTGACTACATAGATGTGTATAAGTAGTAACATGTTGGTAACTGTTCACTGTTCCACTATGATTGTGTGTATATCCCAGCAGTCCTGCTGCAGTAACTGTATAAATGTCCTGAATTGTTATCTGCACCCATACTACTTACCAAAGTGTACCAGCTGCACACCATCACATGCTACCATTGACTATGGGAATGCACATCATGTGCTGTTATGTAGATTCAGCTATATGTATCTGTTCTGTCACACAAGCATTTACACACACCCTGCTACCCCCACACATGCACATGCTCACCTGCCATTCCCATTATTTATTACCCTACATGAGTAGCTGTCGATACATGACAGGTACACATTTGAAAAGTGCACTATGTGGATTACTACCGATTCCCTCCTCTCTACCTGTACTCACAGGGTGCAGGCAACCTCATTAGTTTAAAAGTGTAATGTGCATCAGGTACTGTGGTACCCTGATTGCCACATCAAACATGTTTTCCATACGGAAATGCACACACAGAAACATCCCACATCAACACACTTGCCACATTCAGGCTTCAAAACACTATAGGTCGAGGCTACTGCCTTAGGCCCCTGGGATATAGTCTCAGGATCTGCAAGTGGGGCCTTGTATAGGTGGTGATGAGTGTCTGGCACCCTGTAAAATCTATATGGTTTGGCAGGGGCTGGAGGTAAAGTATCAGGAGCGGTGCAAACATCATTAAATGCATCATCCACAACAGGCAGTACTGGAGGTATAGCTAAGGGCCTATGTTGTGGTAAGTGCAGAAATGTCCTAAGCCATTTTCTTGAATCTGAGAAATCTTGTCCCTGCCATTGGAATTGTTCTCTCATGGCATGTAAGGTTTCCCCAAAGGAAAATTCCTCTGGTGGAGAGGCAGATGGAATGGATTCTTCAGCATCTGAATCTTCATAAGTAGAAAAAGGAGCCTCTGGCTGGTCTGTAATGTCTGAGTCATCCGCAGAATCATCAGAGGACACTGGCTCGGGGGGCTCTGCCCTAGATCTCTTTTCTGGGGGCTGAGAGGCCCTGTCTGGGTGAGATTGGGATCCTCTAATTAAGGATATTAAATCCTCTGCCAGAGTAAGCATTTGTGAACTAGAAGTGGGCCTGTGTGAAGGGGGCTTAACAGGCACTGATCTAACAGATTTGGCTGCTTTAGCCCTGGCAAAGGCCTTAATAGACATGGCTGCAGGAGGCCTAGCAGCACCATGTTGTGGGGTAGAGACATCCAAAGGGATGGTGTCTGATAAATCACTAGGAACCACAGTAGTAGGCAAAACTTCTGAGGCCGATTCAACTAAGGTAGCAGGAGCCTCAGTAGTAGTCATGGATTCGGCTGAAGATTGACCGGCTTTCTCGGTTTCGGCCGAAACTGAGACACTCGTGGCTTGCTTAACCGTGGTTTCGGCCGAAACCGCGGACCGCGAGTGTCGGTCTTTTTCTTTGCGTTTTTTAACAATTTGGGTAGTTGGAGGATCCGACGGCATAATATACGCAAAATCTGAGCCGAAAAACTGTTCAGCAAACTCCGACCGACACCTAAGCGTTCGTCGGTTGAAGGAAGCACAGGCCGAACAGGCTGCTACGTCATGGTCTGGGCCTAAGCAAGGCAGGCAGTAAGAGTGGAAATCTTTATGAGGTATTTGTTTCCCACAAGTTAAACAGTTATTGACTTTTCTGACATCGGCTGAGGCAAGAAAGAGTCCCCAACGGGTACTTAGCTTTTAGAAGTCTTCGAAGTAGTATTCGGTAGTAGTAATCTCTGGATCTGACCGACCGGCACTTGCGAACAGCTTCTGCTTCGGGCGCCACGCGGCAAGAAAGACTGAGGAAAATGGCGTCTGCTGATGCCTTTATACCCGAAGACCAGCAGAGATGACGTCGGGTGAAGTGCGACATCAGCCGAAGCCGGACCCAGACTTTGGTATCCGGCCGACCGAAGGGCTGCCTGATGACAGGACAACCCATTTGTTATGACTGCAGATGCATCCTTGAAGGACATCACTATCTAGGTATATTCTGGTACATGTGCGTGTTACAGTAGCATGTAGCACTATACTGAGTACTGGCAGTTGTCTGTTGTCATGTTGTTTGTATAGAGTAAAAGGATTGTTCGTTTATCCTACTTCATTTTGTGGGCATTACTTGAAGAAGTGTTACCTTACATGTGTTATTGGTACCAACACCTTCTCTTTTGTTGTTTTGTTTGTATAGGGTGCTGTCAACATCACTGCTTGTTAAGGGAAATGTGCACCCTGCAGTGCATAGCCCCATTTGGCAAAAGCCACATCCCACCCCCACCATTGTGCACACACACTAACCCCACCCACAGTAAAACACATACTTTCCATTTGCAAGATTCAAACCCCTACCTAACTGTGTTATGACACTAGAGGCAGACACATTAGCAGAGTGTGCTATTTGCATTAGTGGGAGAAATCCTTTCTAATGCTGTACTTAGAGGGTGCTGACATCATCTGTGTTTAGGAAGAGGGATGTGCACCCTGTAACGTGTTCTCCCAGTTGGCAAAAGGCACGTTTCCCTCACAGCATTATGCACACACACAAACCCCACTCATACTAACACACATACATTCCCTTTGCAGGATTCAAACCCCTACCTATGTTATGACACCGGAGAAAGACGCATTAGCAGAGCGCGCTATACGAATTACTGGAGGACTTTAACTCAGGTAATATAGTTATAGAGTCCTGACATCATCAGTGTTTCAAAAGGGGAATCTGCATCCTGTAGTGTACTGTCACAGTTGCTAATAAAGGCATTTCCCACACACACATTGATGTGTTTGAGGTTTGCATATGTGGGGGATCCAGTACTCCAGTGTGATTAGTATATGGTTCGATTGCAACAATGAGGGATATACTTCCAGTGGTGAACATTTTGTACTCATGTTTGTGATGATCAGGTCTAGTATATCTGCCCCTCTTGTGGGAATGTTGATTACCTGTTCCATAGCTAAAGAGTGTCTGATCTATGGGAACCCTAGAGCTTGGGTATTGTGGCTTGTGTAATGTTCACAGTCTATGTTTGGGTAGCTGACGTCACCCAGTATGATGGTGTTTGCAGAGAAGTCTATACTCTCCTGTGTGAGCATGAAGGCTGTGTGGGAGTCCTGAGTTTGAGAGGGTGCTGTAAGAGCTCCTCTGTGTCTCTTTCCATGTGGTCCAGGGAGGTACGTCTCAGGTTGTTCACACCAGCATGGACAATGACTGCCTCATACTTGTACTTGCTGTGGAGTGACCTGTGTGCCTGTGTTATGTGGCACATTCTATCACCCGACAGGTAGCTAAATGTGACCCTCACCTTGCTCAGTCTGGAGGGCGGGACGTCAGTCAACAGCTCATGTCAAGCATGTTCACACCCCTCATAAATGATGTGGAAACCTTCAAAGCCCCCAGGCCTGTTAAAAATATGGACCAGACTGCAGATACCTGTATAAAGGCATTCTATGGACACATTCAGGAATGCATGGATCATGCAATCACATATGAAAGCATGACCCAATCCTCCAAAGGCAGACGTCCTGTGTGCTGGACACCAGCCATAAACAAACTATACAATAGAAGGATGAAGCCACTACATGATACAACAAACTCCCAAAATGTGAAGGCATCACTGATGAGTATTAGAAGACAACTACAGGCACTCATACGATTGTCTAAGGCCATCTTTGAGAGAAGATTCCACAAGACACTGAGGATAATCACAAGGCTTTCTGTAGTTATGTTAGGAACCTGGGTGGTAATACCCAGATATGCTCAGAGGTAGTCCAAGATGTCACACGAAATACCAAACACACAGACATTGCCATCATCCTAGTGGGCAGGTTCACTGCTACCTTCCCCCACCCACCACACCAAAAGGGCAAATATGTCTCCCAGCAGAGTGCTGCCCCCCCTGACATCCCAGATGCTCAGGTAAGAGCTGCCCTCTCCAAAGCAATAAACATTGCATCAATGGGAGCAGACAGTGTCCCAGGCTGTGTCCTACATGAACCACAAGAAGAGCTACACCCAGACATAACACTACTGTTCAATCCCAGCCTTACTACACGATATGTGGCCAAAGAGTGGCGTACAACAACAGTGGTCCCTCTACATTCAGGTGGTGCCTTAACGGATCCTGGACACTATTCGCCCCATATGTCTGAATAGCTTGGTCTGCAAAGCTATGGCAAGGATCATCATGAACCTCACATATATAGATATTGGGGACCTACAGACATGTCACCATACACAGTTTGGCTTTGTTAATGGCAGATCCTGCCTCTCAAACCTGTTTGATTTCTTTGAAACAGTCACCAAGGCCACTGTCAAGGGGAAGGTGGTCTACACAGCCTACCTGGACCTTGCATAAGCCTTTGATACAATACCCCACTTGTGCATTCTAGGGAAGCTCACCAGTGTACATAATAACCCCTATGTCACTATGGATATTGCACAGTGGCTCAAGGGCAGAACACACATGGTTAGCACTGCTGGAGCCATGTCAGCCTCAAACCAGTTACAAGTGGTGTCCCACAAGGCTCAGCCCTGGGATCTGTCATGTTCATTATATATTTATCAGAGATACAGGCCAACATGGAAGTACTGTGGCTGAGCAAGTCACAGATGACTGCAAACCGGACGCCATAATCAACTCTCCAGCTAACACACGCATCCTCCAAAAGGGCCTCTTGCAAACACACGACTTGTGCCACAGCCATGGCCTCAAGGTGAATACCAAAAAGCATATAGTCATCCCCTTTGTCAAACACAAAGTGACCACAAAGTACCACATATGTGTTAATCCATTAAGTGCAGATGAAGGACTTATGGACCTTGGGGTACACAGGTTGATAGCATTCTACCATTTGACAACAACATAGAAATAAGCAAACAAACTTGTAACAAAAAGCTGTAACAAGCAACCTTATATCCGGGAAGCCAACTCTAACCCAAGGAAAGTCAGATTCAAAATTACTTCTTGAACGCAAAGTTTTTTATTGTACAAAAAAGAGCGTTTTCGTCGTGACTCCTGTCACAGCTTCATCAGAAGAAGACAGTTAGAAACAGCTGAACCAAACTGTTCAAATACTCACAAACAGGAAGTGACACATAATTACATATCCTGCAACAAATCAATTAATATCTACATAAAAATTTTTATTAAAAACTGATACAACTTATTAAAAAATGTGTGTATATATAATAACTACTTATTACTAAAAAAATATATATATGTATACAAATATTATGTGCAAAAACATATTTTAGTAAATCACTCAAAAGTATTTTATTCCTCTGTAAATACAATTTGTGTATTTTCAAACTAAAATAAAACAAAAAAGTCTACCTAAAGTAACTCTTTAACTTAAGTATACAAGAAATATTACAATTTGACAACAACATGGACAAAGTGGTTATGAAAACATTTTATATGGGCCACATCATCATGATGGGATTCACATGTAGATCAGGGGAGGACATTGTGCCTCTTTACTCATCCCTCATCATGCCCATAATTGACTACAATGACCCTGTTGGCATGCATCTTACCAGACACCTGCAGCAACTGGAAAGACCACATACGTACCTCGACAAGAGGATCAAAGGGCTCAAACAGATGCCACATACTGACTGGTTAAAGAAACAGCAGCTCTACTCAGTGGCATACTGCCTCTTCATAGGCAATCTGTGCCTGACATATAAAGCCATGTCAAACCCTGACTTAATGGCCATGCTGCACCTCAGAATATCCAGATCCCATCAGGATACACGCTGGAAAGACTTGAACCTCAGGAGTGATATACATAGGACATGCTGGAGGGGCACATGCATAACTCAGAGGCTCCCTTCATTCTGGAATATTATCCCAATAGAGGTTAGGCAGAGTCACTCAGTGACTATCCTCAAGAGTGATATTAATGACTGGATGTGACATTGTAGGTTTACCCTGGGTATCACTTATGCGTCACTGTTAGACAGAGGCACAGTATACTAACCTTGGAAAAGAGCATAGCAAGATAGATTTACAATGCATGGTGAAAGCCACACACATTCTGGCTAGGTGTATAAATGCCCTGGGCAGATATCCTTGTATGAACCTATGGACCTATGTATCTTGTTCACCATTGGCCCTATGTGCTGTTAATCACCAATGCAATCTCAATACTATGGTAGCATGTGCAAAGGTCAGTTGTCAGTCACCTCTATGGTACAGTTGTGGAATATGTGAGTCATGTAGTAATGTCACAGCTGCCACATGTACACAGTCAACCCTATCCCCTACCCATGGATGTACAACACATGTATGAGATGGAAACACATGGCCAAACTGTGAACTAAGCACTCTGAACCCAGTACTGGCATAACCTGTCAGGTGGCATGAAATACTACAGTGACTGCAATACCAGTCTGATGTGGACCTACACTGACAGCAATACAAGCATGGAAACACACCGGGCCATTCGTGGAGCCTAAGGATAGCATCCTGCATGACTGGCAGACACCTCTGCAGCTGGCACACAGGCATACGTTAGGCCTGCACACAGCACGCATAACACATAGCACACAAATCCTGTGTGCCAAACAAGCACAGTCTGTACAGCTATACAACACTACTGCTGCAGTTGTGTTAGGTACTGTTATTGTTCAGTACAGTGAGGACATGCTCACCAGGCTGGACAAGGTGGAGGTCACAGTGATATGCTCATGGGGCACTATGGTCCACCACATAACACAAGCATACAGGTCAGTCAGATGCATGGACACATATGACTCAGTCATTGTCCATGCCACCACAGCTGATGTGTGATGTCCCTCACTGGGATACATGATAGGGAACATGGAAGGGATCACTGAGCAAGTGACACAGGCTGGTAGAACCCTGACCTTGGTTGGCATCAGACCCTCACCAGGGATGCTGACATATTACTGAATGCCAATGAATTACTGTAGCTACATCACCCTCGCTGAACGGTTCTTAGCATGCGGTCACTGCATTGCTATGGAACAACGTCTTACCACTCTCACAACAGGTGTAAACATGCAGCACCTGTTCATCAACAACATGTAGACTATATGCCCCAGACCAGGTGTGTATCCCTCACTACTAGGCTGACAGCATCTACATCTCACACTGTATATACACATCCCACATGCAGCACCTGCACAGAAGACCACAGTCATAATGTTACCCTGTGCAAATACCATGTATTCACATGTGGCAGGCATCACACATGGTATCTATTGAAGGTCACAGGTACATATGTGTATTTGGCACACACATACATCATGTGTGCATTGCCATAACTGGTTTAATCAATGTCATGCATTGTTGTGAGAGACAACCCGCACACATGGGCATTCTGTGTGGGCAAAACACACGTGACATGTCTGTAATCAAAAGCCATAAATAATTGTGATATCGTTTAGAAAGGGGTATGTGCATCCTGTAGTGTGTTTTCCCAGTTGCCAAAAGGGATATTATTTTCATACACACTTACCCCCCTTCACACACACTTGCCACTTGCTGGATTCAAACCCCTACCTAACTATGTTATGACATTAGAGACGGACGCATTAGCAGAACGTGCTATTCGCATTACTGGGGGATTTCTTTTCCCCTGATATACTTATAGGGTGCTGACATCATTGGTGTTTAGAAAGGGGAATGGGCATCCTGTGGTGTGTTTCACAGTTGCCAAAAGGGATGTTCCTTTCATACACACTTACACACTTACTCCCCTTCATACACACTTGCCATTTGCTGGATTCAAACACCTACCTAACTATGTTATGACACTACAGACGGACGCATTAGCAGAGCGCGCTATTCGCATTATTGGGGGATTGCTTTTCCCCTGATATACTTATAGGGTGCTGACATCATCGGTGTTTAGAAAGGGGAATGGGCATCCTGTGGTGTGTTTCACAGTTGCCAAAAGGGATGCTCCTTTCACACACACTTACCCCCCTTCATACACACTTGCCACTTGCTGGATTCAAACACTTACCTAACTATGTTATGACACTACAGACGGACGCATTAGCAGAGCGCGCTATTCGGATTACTGGGGGATTTCTTTTCTCCTGATATACTTATAGGGTGCTGACATCATCGGTGTTTAGAAAGGGGAATGAGCATCCTGTGGTGTGTTTTCACAGTTGCCAAAAGGGATGTTCCTTTCATACACACTTACCCCCCTTCACACACACTTGCCGGATTCAGACCCCTACCTAACTATGTTATGACACTAGAGACGGACGCATTAGCAGAGTGCACTATTCGCATTACTGGGAGATTTCTTTTCCCCGGATATACTTATAGGGTGATGACATCATCGGTGTTTAGAAAGGGGAATGGGCATCCTGTGGTGTGTTTCACAGTTGCCAAAAGGGATGTTCCTTTCATACACACTTACACACACACTTTCCCCCCTTCATACACACTTGCGGGATTCAAACCCCTACCTAACTATGTTATGACACTAGAGACGGACACATTAGCAGAGTGCGCTATTTGGATTACTGGGAGATTCCTTTTCTCCTGATATACTTATAGGGTGCTGACATTATCAGTGTCTAGAAAGGGGAATGAGCATCCTCTGGTGTGTTTTCACAGTTGCTAAGAGGAACATTTGGACTAAGTGTGTGAGCATGCCCAGTTCAGCCTTCCCATGGCATGTTGTGAGCATGCCCAGTTCAGCCTTCCCATGGCATGTTGTGTGAAAGATGTCTCATTTATCTAAGTGTGTGAGCATGCCCAGTGTGAGCTTTCCATATGTTGAACTCTGCAGCCCATCACATTTGTGGATGAGTGTGACCTTCAACAAATATCTCCAGTTTATGGTTGTGTGTTCTGTGCCATGTTGTGTAGTTACTGTCCAAATGCTTTTTGTGTGAACACAACAGGGATTATACTGTGCCTGCAGGTTTTGCATGGGATACTTTGCACACAATTGTCAACATCCGTTCATACTGACCTAACACTGTAGTACTGTATAGTGTAGTGGTTCAGTACTTTCACTGTGGTGGACAGTAGCCTGGGCTTCAGTCCTATCACTGCTTTACATTTCCATAGTGTGCACAACAGCCTGGTTAGGGTCCAGTTGTGCACATCTGCACAAAGGCGGTGCCTCTACGGACCCTGGTAATTACCGCCCCATAAGCTTAACAAGTCTAGTCTGCAAAGCTATGGAGAGGATCATAATGGAGCTCATAAACAAAGATATAGGGGACATGCAGACATTGGACCCATCCCAGTTTGGCTTGGTCGAGGGCAGATCATGCCTTCTGAACTTGTTCGACTTCTTTCAAACAGTCACTAAGGCCATTGCTGAGGGAAGGGCAGTCCATACAGCCTACCTTGACCTTGCAAAGGCTTTCAACACAATACCCCACCCGGGTATTGTAGAAGAACCTACCAACCTAAATGTGAACCCATGTCACAAGATGGGTTGCAAACTGGCTTAAGGACAGGACCCACAGGGTTAGAGTTGCTGGCGCTATGTCAGACTCCAAGCTGGTCACAAGTGGTGTCCCACAGGGCTCAGTCCTTGGCCCCCTATTGTTCATCATCTACTTCTCAGAGGTACAGGCCAACATGGGAGGACTTTGGCTGACAAGGTTTGCAGATGACTGCAAACTGGGCGCCATAGTGGACAGTGCATCAGACACGGATATCCTTCAGAAGGGACTCACGGACACTGATAGCTGGTGCCAGAGCCATGGCCTGACGTTAAATGCCAAAACATGTATAGTCATACCCTGCGGGAAAAGCAAGGTAACCCCAAGCTACCATATAGGTGGCAATCCTGTAAGCACAGAGGAGGTTATCATGGACCTGGGGACCCAGGTTGACAGTGGCCTTTCTCCTGACACTCACGTTGCTAACGTGGCTAGAAAGACCTTCTACATTGCCCACCTGATCAGGAAGGGATTCACATTCAGATCTAGTGGGGTCATTGTTCCCCTGTACTCTTCACCTATCAGACCAATGATCGAGTACAATGCCCCATTCTGGATGTATCTCACCTGACATCTGCAGCAATTGGAGAGACCCCAAACGTCCCCCACCAAAAGGATAAAGGGTCTCCAACATCTGTCATATGCTGCCAGATTGAAGACACTCCAGCTCTATTCAGTCACATACCGTCTGCTCAGAGGTGACATGTGCCTGACATGCAAGGCCATGTCCAACCAGGATGTAATGGACATGCTCCACCTCAAAAATCGCCAAATCCACCAGAACCACTAGGGCAAGTGACTTATACCTTAGCAGGGATATAAGTAGGACATATTGGAGGGATAGATTTATCACTCAGAGACTCCCTATGCTGTGGAATACAATCCCGGTCCATGTGAGGCAGAGCACCTCACTGGCTCTGTTCAAGGGGAATTTTTACCTGTGGATGGGAGATCATAGGTTTACCCCGGGGACCATCTCTGTGTCACTGCTGGACAGAGGCACGACAAACTAATGGGCACAGTATTGTTTCCATATAAGGTGTGGCGTACGCCACAAAGCTCTGGGCTGGGCTTATAACTGCCTTAGGGCAGATAGCCTAGTATAAACCTATGAACCTATCTGACCATGTTGCATTATGTTCGGATATGAACTACTTACAACAGCCTCATCCAACATCAGTAGTGTATTCCACAACATAGGTGTACATTGGCAAACACTACCGATGTGCCCTAGGCCATTTCTAATGCTAGTCAGAGAGTGTGTTTGTCCTTCGACACATTGTACGTGTAGTTTGCCATGACATATGTCTTGTTTAGTATACTGTGCCTCTGTCTACCTGTGACATAACATTGATACCCAGGGTAAACCTACCATCTCCCATCTACTCATTAAGATTCCTGTTGAGGAGAATCAATGAGTGACTCTATGGATAACCTGTACTGGTAGTTTACTCATGCGTGGGGGTGGCTTCTGTGTTATGGATAATGCAGTACAGCTTGTCCTATGTATGTCAGTGCTGGGGTTCAGGTCCCTCATGTGCATAGCTCACTGCCATTCAGATTGTACAAGGTGCAGCATTGTTCATTGATTCCAGCTTGGACATGGCTTTCTACATCAGGCACAGCTTGCGTCTGGGTGGCCAGCATGGCAGTGTGTGGAGTTGCACTCTGTTTAATCAGGCAACACATTACATGTGTTCAAGCTCTTTGATACTCCTGGTGAGGTACTGTTGTGGACTTTACAGTTGATGGAGGTGTCTGCTGAGGTACACCCCACAGGGGCTGTTGTGGTCATTTGTAACGCTGATGAAGGATAACTGCAGAACCACAATGACCTCCCCTTATCTAGATGTCATAACCTTCATGATTAGGTTGGTATATGGATTGTTTCTGTTAACACTACAGCCACATGTTTGTCCTATGCAGGATATCTATCCCCTTGTGTACCCAGGTCCGTCATTATATGTGAAGTATGTAATGGATTAACACCTATGTGGTAATTGGTGGTCACTTACTGTATATCCACAGAGGTTGACTATACAGTTTTCTCCATTTCACATGCTGACATGGCTATGGCACCGGTTGTCTGTTTCTATGTGGCCCTTTTGTGGGATGCTTGTGTCAGCTGGAGTGTCATATATGTTAGGCGGTTCGTAGTCCTCTGCAAACATGTTCAGGCACAGTCCTTACATGTTTGCCTGTACCTATGGGGCATATATACCAGACGGGAAAGGTCCCAGGACCAAGCTTTGTGGGATACCTGTTATATGTGGTTTGCAGTCTGACATGGCTGCAGCATGTCTGGCCATGTCAGTTCTGTCGTTGGTCTGGTTTGCAACCCCTCTAGTGACATTGGGGTGTATATATAAGCTGGTGAGCATATCTATATTGAACACGCAGGGTATTGTATGGAAGGCTTTGCAAGGTCCAGCTACACTGTGTGGACCACATTGCCCTCATCAGTGACCTCAATCACTGTTTCAACTGAGTCACACATGTTTAGGGGTGGGGTCTGCACTTCATAAACCCACACTGGGTAGGGTCGGGTGTCAACAGATCCCCAATATCGTTATGTCTGCGGTACATGCTGATCCTTTCCATAGCTGTGCAGACCAAGCTTCTCAGGGTTCTGTGGTGGTTGTTTTTAGTATCCATTCAGGCGACACCTTTCTTGAGAACACCCACTGTTGTTGTACACTGCTCTTTGGGTACATATCCTGTGGTAAAGCTGACATAATGCCAGGGAGGCAGCAGTCTGCTGGGAAAGATATTTGGCATTATGAGGGGGGGGGGGGTTGCACTGCACCTGTCAGGATGTATGTTGGCAATACGTGTGTGTGTTTGGTATGTTGTTTGTAATATTTGTATGATCCAGAGCATATCCAGGAATTCACAACATGCTTACTACCATCAGTTGCAGCAGCCCTGGAGTTATCCTTAGTGTCCTGTACACTTTGTATCATAATAGGTTCATAGGTTCATACTAGGCTATCCACCCTAGGGCATTTGTAAGCCTGGCCACAGTGCGTGTGGCTTTTGCCACCCCTTGCTATGTGAATATTATGGCCACTTATGATTTACTTAGCTGTGCCTCTGTCTGGACATGACACAGTAAAGACCCCCAGTGTACATCTACAATTATCCATCCATTTTGCTAACTTCCTGTTGAAGAGTGTCAGTGAGGGGCTCTGCCTAAGATATAGTGGTATTCTGTTCCAGTGTGTGGAGAGACTCAGGGTTAGGTATCTGTCCCTCCAGCACATCCTATTTGATTATGTGTTAAGGTTGACATCTCTGACTCACACAGCTCCGATGGCTTTGAGTTTTCTGGGGTGGAGCATGTCCATTACTTCTGTGTTGGACATGGACTTGTACAACAGACATACAATGCCTCTGTGTTGGCAGTATGTGACTGCATTCGGCTGTGGTGTCTACAGCCAGGCAGCATATGAGATATAGTTGAGACCC
This sequence comes from Protopterus annectens, assembly GCF_019279795.1. Taxonomy (NCBI): domain Eukaryota; kingdom Metazoa; phylum Chordata; order Ceratodontiformes; family Protopteridae; genus Protopterus; species Protopterus annectens. Next base: position 876,619,422 of record NC_056733.1, read on the forward strand.
TTTCTGACTCTTGCTGAGGTACCTTTGAGGTCTTTCTAACTGCTGCAGGTGCCAGGTAATGTACATCCCAAATGAGGCATTGTATTACAATATGGTCTGATAGGGGAACAGTATAGGGGCACAATGACCTTTGTTGACGTAGATGTGAATCCTTTCATGATACAGTGTGCAATATAGACAGTCTTCCTAGACAAATTTGCGATGTGGCTGTCACATAACAGGTGACTGTCCACTTGTGTCACTAGGTCCCTGATTACTCCTTCCACACATTATGGTTTGCCACCTATGTGGTAATTTGTGTGTACCTTGTTTTGTATTTGGTGGTACATTCATACTGTCCACTGTCTTCGGGACAGTGGGGTGGGGTTCCTGTGTGTGAGAGTGTGGTCTGTAGCATGCTACAGACTGTACAGCAGTCTTGCATACAGGTAGTTGCACATGGGTGGACTGCAATGACATAGGCATTGTCAGTTAACTGGACGTATGGCTGTCTGTGCTGAATATGGATACTCACCCGCCTTTTATGTTTTGTTACAGGTTTTGTGGCCATAACACATGATATGTGGTATTACCTATTAGTGCTGGTGTGCTGTCACGAGGCTTGCAGCAGGTGTGTATCACTGGTCAGACATCAATGTTCTCCATACTGGGGAGGGCCTCAGGAGCATGCATATTGAGGTTTACACATCTGGCATTGATCAGCATTACCCTTCTGTTTCTTTCCAGTTTTGTTTTCTATGGTGGTGGGTTGCTCTTTTCAGCCTTGCCTATGGGAGGATCTCTGTAGTTTGCAAAAGCCTTAGGCAATATCCAGACGCTCATGGGTAACAGGCACAAGCCATCCCTGGGACAGCAGCATGTCTCACTATGGAGTCACCTATTACAACTGTATCAGGCATGTTGTTTCTCCTTCTGTCCTGTGACTGTTTGTCACACCAGCTTTGTGTACTATGTGTTACATGTGCTATGTCTGGGGTTTGTTTTATTGGGTGTCTGCTTTGGAGGCTTGTGTTGGTGTTGTGTGTTTGTAATTAGGGCCTCTGGGAATGTTTTTGTGTTTATGTGTTTGGTGTACAGTCGTTGTAGGTCTATGTTGGACTGGGTTTTTGGTGTATGTGGTTACCTTGTCCTCCTGACTAGTTTTGACAGTACTGATTTGGGGGTGTTCAGGCCCCGGTTTGGCTACCTGGTTGCGTCTATCACATACATTTGTATTTATTGGGGTGAGTTGTTGTGTGTGTACTTGGGACAGGTGTCACATTGCCACTGGATTCACAGATTCTACTTGTTTTGCCTGGCCTTAGTGGATTGTATGTGTGGACACATTTTATTGCCATACTAGTGATCACTGATTACTTCACTTTTCATGTTTGTTCCATCATGTGGTAGCTTCCTCATTCTCTTCAATGGTTTAGTAATTTATGGTGTCCAGCATGTCAGATGCCTGGGTGTATGGCATTGTGTCTTGTTGTTTGTGATTGCAGACTCCAAGCACTCTTGGCTGTGTCCATGGTATGCCTGTATAACATGTTCTGCAGTGTGCCTCATATTCTGGACCTGCACAGGGCTTTTCATGGATTCCACATTGGTTTGTAGGGGTGCAAGCTATGCTTTATACATGTGTTTCATTGTGGTAGTCTGGCCAGGGACTGGGGTCGTGATGTGTAACTACAGTGTGATTACTCTATGGTCTGGTCTTACCAGTGAGGGATACACTTCTCATCTTGGCATCCAGTACACATATTTCTGATTATCACATCCAGTATGCTTACCCCTCTTGTGGAAGTGTTACATTTTGCATGTCCGTTTTGTTTGATGGATTCTGGGTAACTGTCTACACTTGTGTCAGTGCTAGTATACTACAAAGAGTATAGTGACAAACACCTCAAAAGCTGACTTCACACTTCTTTGGACTGAGATGGTATCTGTTAAGCCCACTGGGCCAGTGGAAACCACAACACACAATGGTGACTCCTTCACAGACGCGTTCTACGGACATCTCCGAGATAGCATGGACCATGCAATCACAAATAAAAACAAGACCCTCTCCACCAAGGGAAAGTGGCCTGTCTGGTGGACCCCAGCCATAAACAAACTGTATAACAGATGAAGGATACTAATGCAAGACAGAGCTACGTCTCCTAAAGGGAAGGCAGCTGTGATCAGTACTAGTAAAGAGCTACATTCTCTCATAAAGACATCCAAGGTCAACTTTGAGACATAAACACCAAAGTCAATAAAGATAACCACACTGCCTTCTTCAGTTATGTCAGAAACCTGGGTGGGAACCCTCAGATATGCTCTGAGTTGGTACACAACAACATATATTTCAGTGACCTGACAGATATTAGCAACATTCTGGCAGACAGGTTCAGTGCAATTGTCCCCCTCCCTCACCCCCAAAAGAAGATAGTTATCACAGATGAATGTAACCTCACTGTCATCTCAGATGTCCATGTGAGAGCTGCACTCAGCAAAGACAAGAACACAGCATCAATGGGACCTGATGGTATCCCCAGTTGCGTGCTATGTGAACTCCAGAAGGAGCTAAACCCGTATGTACAAATGCTATTTAACCTTAGCCTTGCTACAGGATATGTACCTGAACACTGGCGTACAGCAACAGTGGTCCCACTCCACAAAGGAGATGCCTCCACAGACCCTGGGAACTACCACCACACAAGCTTAACCAGCCTTGTCTGCAAAGCTATGGAAAGAGTCATTATGGAGCTCTTAAACAGAGACATTGGTGACCTACAGACCCTTGATCCCACCCAGTTCAGCTTTGTACAGGGCAGATCCTGCCTTTTGCACCTAGTTGACTATTTTGATACTGTCAGTAGGGCCATTGATGAGGGCTACGCGGTCCACACAGCCTACCTGCACTTGGCTAAGGCCTTTGGCACAATACCCCACTCAGGCATCATAGACAAGCTCAACAGCTGAAATATAGAATCATATGTCACAGGATAGGTTGCAAAATGGCTATGAAACAGAACCCATAGAGTCGACATTGCATGTGCCTTGTCAGATTCAAAGCCAGTCACAAGTGGTGTCCCACAAAGATCTGTCCCGGGACCCTTCTTATTTGGCATTTACTTTTCAGATGTGAAAGCAAACATAAGAGGGTTGTGGCTGACAAAGTTTGCAGATGACTGCAACCTAGGCACCATAGTGAATACATCAGCCGGCACACACATCCTATAGAATGCCGTCACAAAGACAGATAGCTGGTGCCGGAATCATGGCCTGAAACTGACTGCAACTGATGTGTAGTCATCCCCTTTGGGAGGAACAAGGTACCCACAAATCAATACATAGACAGCAACCCACTGAGCACAGAAAACAAATCAGACACCTGGGGACACATGTAGATAGTGACCTCTCGTTTGACACCCATGTTGCCAAAGTGGTTAGAAAGACTTTCTATCTTGCCCACCTTATCATCAAGGGTTTTCCATCCAGATCACAGGAGGTCATTGTACCACTATACTTCTCCCTTATCAGAGCCATGATTGCATACAAAGCCCCATTTGGTATGTACCTCACCCAGCACTTGCAACAGCTGGAGAGACCCCAAAAGTACCTTACCAAGGAGATCAGGGGTCTACAACACATGTCATATGCTTCCAGACTAAAGGAAATCCAGCTTTATTCAGTGGCATACCGCATACTTACAGGTGACCTATGCCTGACATACAAGACCATGTCCAATCAGGATTTGGTGGACATGCTCCACTGCAAGCAATCTAAATCCACCAGAACCATGGGAGCTGAAGATTTGAACCTCAGCACATACATGTATAGGACATGCTGGAGGGACAGAGTCATAACTCAGAGGCTTCTCACACTCTAGCAGAGTATCCCAGTTCATGTTAGACAGAGTCCCTCACTGACTCTCTTCAAGAGAAGTCTGGACGAGTGGATGTGGGATTGTAGGTTTACCCCAGGGGTCCTCCCTGTGTCACTACTAGACAGAGGCACAGTCAAGGTATTCAATTATGTATGGGGGTCATAATGTGTCACTACTAAGTGAGAGGCACAATATTCGGAATCTATTCTGTACACTTATTACCACTATAAGGGGTGGCAATAGCCACATCACTATGGCTAGGCTTATAAATGCACTAGGGCAGATAGCCTAGTAGTAAACTATGAAAGTATGAAACTATGGTGTATGTGTAGGTATTGTCAGTCAAGCAATATAATGTGGTTTGGGGGGCTTGATATCTTCCTGTCTTCCAAAAGTTTTTTGTCTTTTCCTTCTAGCATGTCAAGGGATCAGTTGCTAGTGTCCTCTCCTGCTCAGCTGGTCAACCTGGGAATATTGAGGCAATGTTACAATTGACTCATGTGCACAGACAACCCTCTCCTTCTCCCACAAAACACAAATACATGCAAGAGATGCAACTATATAGCCTAACTGGAGGCTGAGCTCTCTCAACATAGGACTGGCAAGACCAGAGAGGAGGAGAAGGTAACCACACACACCACAAAGCCAGTCTCACATAGCACTATCACAACTTCAAATCATACACATAAACACACAAAGACATACTCGGAGGCTCTGATCACAGATCTACCATACCAGCAGAGGCCACCACAGCAGACACCCAAACAACTGCCTCCACAGGGTACAGCACAAGCAACACATAGACCACAGAGTCAGTGTGCCAAACATTCACAACCCTTAAGGCCAAACACAATGCCAGACACACTCATCATAGGTGACTCCATAGTCAGACACAATGACGTCCTGCTCACCAGATTGAGTAAGGAGAAGGTCACAGTAAGCTGCCTATTGGGCGCTGGAATCCACCACATAATGCAAGCACTCAGGTCACTCAACTGCAAGTACAAGTATGACTCAGTCATTGTCCATGCTGGTGTGAACGACCTGAGATGTACCTCACTGGACTACATGAAAAGAGACATAGAGGAGCTCTCTGCTTATGTAGCCCAGGCAGGTATGACCCTGACCTTGAGCAGTATCCTACCTTCACCAAGAATGATGCCACAATACAGAGACAAGATGATCAGCTGTAATAATTGGCTTAATCTATGGTGTCATTCAAAGGGGATCCAATGTCCGTCTGCCTGGGATGACATGCTGGACAAGCCACGCTGATTCGCATGGGACGGCTTGCACCTGTCACCCCTGGGCTTCCAGAATTGGGCTAAGGCTCTTGCAACCCCCATTGTGCCTTTTTTAGGCAAGGCTCAGATTCTAAACCTACCACCCTAGAACACAAAAAAGGAAATAAACTAAGGATAATGCTGCTCAATGCCAGACGTCTCAACCTCAAGATGCACGCACTCGAAGCCCTTCTCAGTATGGAGAACATCGATGTCTGTGCTGTGACTGTAACCTGGTTCAAGGCTCCTGACAGCACCCCAGCAGTATCAGGTGTTACCTCATATCATGCGTTCCAGCCCCAGAATCCGGACAACACCAAGAAAGGAGGGTGGGTGTCCATATTCATCAAGGACACACTCACCTCAAGGTTGGTGGCAACACACGATGCATCAGAGACCATCCAGGTGCAATTAACCATAGGCAAGACTGCTCAGCAGTTTGTAGCAGGTTACAGGCCACCCTCTCGAACCCAGGAACCTCACACAGCTTTCCTGAAAACACCAGAGGGGATAAATGTATCTCCAAACACCATCATACTGGGTGATTTCAACTATCCAAATATAGACTGGGATCACTACTCAAGCCCCAACACTGTAGGCCAAAGGTTCCTAGAGTTCATAACCTCACATGCCATGGAACAACTAGTCACCATCCCCACAAGAGGAGACAACATACTAGATCACATCATCACGAACATGGGGTCACAATGTTCAACACCAGAAGTATACCCATCATTGGTGAGCTCAGATCATAAACTAATCTCACTGGAAGTCCACATCCCGCCCCCACCCCAGATAAAGAAGACCACAGTGAAGAACTTCTCAGAAGCCGACTTCACACTTCTAAAGACTGGTGTGGTCTCTTTCAAGGCCCCCAAGCCAGCGGAAACCATTTCCCAAGCCGCTGAATCACTTACAAATGTCTTCTACCAGCACCTCCAGGACTGCATGGATCAGGCAATCCCACACAAAACAAAGACTCTTTGTACCAAAGGCATGCGTGCAGTCTGGTGGACCCCAGCCATAAACATGCTCTACATCAGAAGGAAGGAGCTACTACAGGATAGAGCAAAATCCGTAGAAGGGAAGACACCCCTGCTCATTATGTGTAAAGAACTGAGATCTTCCATGAAATCATCCAGGGCACATTTTGAGAGAAAACTCGCTAAGGACTCAGAAGACAATCATAAGGCCTTTTTTAGCTATGTTGGAAACCTGGGAGGTGACTCCCAGATATGCTCAGGATTAGTTCATAATGATGTAAAAATCACTGAACCTACAGACATTGGCAACATACTGGCTGACAGGTTCAGTGCAGATTTCTCCCCCCCTCCCCCCCAAAGGGAGGGATATGTATACCAGGGGATTGTAGCCCCCCAAACATCTCAAATGCTCAGGTGAGAACTGCTCTATCCAAGGCGTGCAACACAGCATCCGTGGGACCAGATGGTGTCCCTGGTTGTGTGCTCCACAAACTTAATGAGGAATTAAACCCACAGTTAGGGCAGCTGTTTAATCTTAGCCTCACCTCAGGATACGTACCCAAGGAGTGGCGTACAGCAATGGTGGTCCCACTTTACAAAGGAGGTGCCTCCACCGACCCCAGACACTACCGTCCCATCAGCTTGACAAGCCTGGTCTGCAAAGCTATGGAGAGGATCATAATGGAACTCATAAATGAAGACATAGGGGACTTGCAGACTTTGGATCCAACCCAGTTTGGCTTTGTCAAGGGCGATCATGCCTTTTAAACTTGGTTGACTTTTTCAGAACGGTCACCAAGGCCATTGACAAGGGCAAGGCAGTCCATACAGCCTACCTTGACCTGGCAAAGACTTTCGATACAATACCCCACTCGGGTATCATTGACAAACTCACCAGCTTAAATGTAGACCCATACGTCACAAGATGGGTTACAAACTGGTAAGTGACAGCACCCACAGAGTCAAGGTTGCTGGCTCCATGTCACACTCCAAGCCTGTCACATGTGGTGTCCCACAGGGCTCAGTCCTGGGCCCACTTTTGTTCGGCATCTACTTTTCAAAGGTACAAGCACACACAGGAGGATTATGGCTGACAAAGTTTGCAGATGACTGCTAACTGGGAACCATAGTTGAAAACCCATCTGACACAGACATCCTTCAGACGGGTCTCATAGAAACGGATAACTGGTGCCAGAGCCATGGCCTAAAGTTAAACGCTAAACAATGCATAGTCATACCCTTCGGGAAGAACAAGGTTACCCCTAGTTCCCATATAGGTGTTACTCCTCTAAGCACAGGAGAGGTTATCAGGGATCTGGGCACCCAGGTTGACAGTAACCTTTCGTTTGACACTCACGTTGCCAAAGTAGTTAGGAAGACCTTCTACATTGCCCACCTGATCATGCAGGGATTCACATCTAGATCAAGGGAGGTCATTGTTCCCCTGTACTCATCACTCATCAGGCCAATGATTGAGTACAATGCCCCATTCTGAATGTATCTGACCCGACACCTGCAGCAATTGGACAGGCCCCAAACATTGCTCACCAGAAGGATAAAGGTCTCAAATGTATGTCTTATGCTGCCCGACTGAAGGAACTCCAGCTCTATTCAGTCACCTACCATCTGCTTAGAGGTGGCCTGTGCATGACATACTAGGCCATGTCCAACCTGGAATTAATGAACATGGTTCACCTCAAAGCCTCTACATCCATCAGATCTACAAGGGCAGGAGACTTAAACCTCAACACGGCTATTAATAGGGCATGCTGGAGGGACAGATTCATCACCCAGAGACTCCCTATGCTGTGGAACATCATCCTGGTACATGTGAGGCTGGGCACCTCGCTGGCTTTGTTCGAGAGAAATCATGACCAATGGATGGGAGATCGCAGGTATACCCCAGGGATAACCTCAGTGTCACTGCTTGACAGAGGCACAGCAGAATAATGGGCATATTATCCTTAGAACTGAAGGGGTGGCGGAAGCCACAAAACTCTGGGCTAGGCTTATATATGCCCTAGGGCAGATAGCCTAGTATGAACCTATGAACCTATGAACATAAGCCTGGTGCGGTTCCTGCTATTAGGACAGTGGTCTGCAGCAAGCTATTTAGTAGTCGGCAGTTTTAGCAATTGGTATTTGACCATGGCTAATCTATGTTGCTTCTTGTTGTGGTACCAACATGGGGGTGTGGTTATCCATGACATTTATTTGCTAGTCACCCTCGTTTTGTAGCTTGTTCCATGTTTTTGCACATGTACATCCCTGTATGAGGTGTGACCTGGTAGTGTTAGGGTGCTGGTGTGGGCTTTGACCCAGTTGTCTATTACAGCACTGATATCTACATCCTCTATACTGTGTGCGGTTACACTGCACACATCTTGCTGTTTATACTTCTGGCATTGGGTAGCATTACATCTGGTTTCCTATCCCTTGTGGTACCTATGAATGTGGGTTTGTGTTTTTGTGGTTTGTGATGGGTGAGGGTGGATGTTAGTCAGGGTCCTCAGGTGTGCATATGGTACATGGTGTTATATTACTTGACACATGGCATTCATGCCTCAGGTGGTGCTGCAGGGCTGCCTCTGTCGGATGTACATACAACACTCCCTGTACATGTTTGGAAGCAGGTTGTGTCATGTTAGGCATCCCTGTTACTATATGAGTGAGTCAGAGTGGGTATCAGTCCCAGAGTTCCTACTGACCAAGTGTATGTGCTATGCGTTGCCTCTTTGCCAAGGCCAGGGCATACTGGGCATGCCTCCTTCTGCCTACTGGGGCAAGGTCAGGTTGTTCCTCCTCCGAGTCACCCTCTGCCTGTGGTGGCCTTGGCAATGGTGGGGGTATGTTTGGCCCAGCTCTATGCTGGTCCTGCTGCAGCTGTTTCCGCAGGATCATATTATGTAGCATAGCACATATCATGATCATTTGGGTACATGTAGTTGGTGTGTACTGCAAGGCTCCACCAGATGTGTCCAGACACCGGAACCGTGACTTGAGAAGCCCAAACACACGCTCTATGACATTACGTGTTTGTGCGTGTGCCTCATTATGGCGTTCCTGTTCAGGTGTGTGTGCATTTCTGATGGGTGTCATCAGCCACGGCTCAAGTGCATAACCTGCATCCCCCACTAGGTGTCCGTGTGGGAAGTCCCCACTGGCAAATGATTGGTACAGCTGCGTCAGATGCCAGATGTCGTAATCGTGGTAGCTCCCAGGGCAGCCAGCACACACATTCATTATTATGCCCTGGGCATCACACACGACCTGGCAGTTGATGGAGGGGAATCCCTTGCGGTTAATGTAGACTCTACCCCGCTCACCGGCTGGTGCTTTGATGCGTATGTGCGTGCAGTCTATTGCACCCAATACCTCAGGGTATCCCGCTATTTGCTGGAAGAGACGCATATTGCTGGCCACAACCTCACGGGCATTGGGGAAATATACATGATCACCGACATGTGCTGACATGGCATCCAGGAACTGGTGCAGTACCCTGGAGGCTGATGCCTGTGATATCCCCATCATATCACCAGTTGGTCTCTGGAAGGTACCTGTTGCTAGTATTCTTAGGCCAACACATACCTTGGTTTCCACTGGGATGGGTTCCCCTCTGTTGGTTCTGTGTGTGAGGCGTGGCCTGCACAGCTCAACAATTTGCTGCAGAAGGTCTCTGTCCACTCTGTAGCGCTCTACTATCTCCAGCTCATGTAACCCATGGTAGGTGACCCTGGGCCTGTATACTCTTCTCCTTCTCCTCACTCTGGGTTGTCTGTCAGCATCTGCATTGTCACCACCCTCAGCAATTCGCCTATGCCTGATTATAACAGCTATGGCAGCCCCTAGCATTTCTGCTCTGAGTTCAGCTTTTTTCAGTTTTCAATTCTGATAGCTTACTTTCTTGCAGTATCTCTTGTGAGAAACACCCTGCACTGCTGTTTGCAGTGTTTTAAGTGCTGGGTTGGGCTTCTAGTCTGCCTGTGTAATTGCCTGCTTCCAATTGTTTCCAGCAATTAACTCCAGCAGTATCCTCTGGCAGTTTCCCTGTATTTTGGTTGTTTCCTGTTTCCTCTCTGTTTCCTCAGGGGGAGCAATGTGCACACCAGCTTAAGCACGCTCACACTTGCTAAAACGCACGCACACATCCTTACACTGTGTTACACGCGCACACACATCCTTACACGGTGTGAACTTGGCTGATTCACGTTAAAACGCGCGCACACTGCCTTACACACATGCACGCCCGCGCAAACCGTTGTACACGGTTTGCAACACGCTCCCACATGTTGAGCTTGCCTTACACGCGCGCACACGCACGCATGCACGTATATCAAGAAAGTTTGAGTGTAGGGATAGTGTGCACCCTCTGTTTCTTGACTTTTCTAGTGTTCTGTTGGGACACACCTCTCTCCCTGATGTCTGTCTGTCATCTGTCACCTTACATTGCCCTCCAATCTGATACATTTATTTCTCTCCTTCCCCCCCGTGATGTCACCTACCTCTTACTCTGTTCCTCCCCCTTCTATAACTCTTACACTACTCAGAAAGTGCTCATTACCTATGTGGCAGTGTGATTCAGTATTGTAACCCTCATTTACATAGGATTGCCTAGTAATGCTTAGTTACATGTCTTACACGGAGCTTCCCCCCCTTGACAACCACTGAACGGAGGCCATATTGTTTTTGGTCTGCAAGTCCCTCCATTGACATTCCATGTAATACATAAATCCCACAATTGTGGGCTTATAAGCTTCGGTTTTCAGTTTTAGGCAGCGCACCCCATTTGCACGGGTGTGCGCTGCAGTTAAACATCAAAAACCCACGAAAAAAAATAAAGTTATATAAAATATTTTTGCAACACTTTTTAATGCCAATGGCCACATATTTGGCCATTGGCATGCTTAATGAAACATATGCACCCTTTATTTGGAGCTGACATAGCTCCGTTTTCAATTTTGCAGAAATGTACTCAGTTGTCAGCTGAGTACATTTCTGCAGCTAACACGTCCGTTACACGGACTGCTTTGGGCTTCTTGGATCGCTCAAATACCTCATTTGCATATCTTTGAGCTGCAAATGAGGTATTGAGCATTTCCACGCCCAGTCCGTGTAAGAGACGTGTTAGCTGTCTCTTACATGGAGGTTTGGGCTGTTCCTGGATCGGGAGGCTTACACTACTCTTAAACTCCGTGTAAGCCTTCCTGAATCCTGCCCATAAAGTCTGAAATTTGCATGTCTGCCATTATTTAGTGACTGTAATGCACAACAATTTGCCAGAAAGCCACAGATTTTACAAAGAACAAACCAATTCTCAATTTCTTTGCTCAGGAATTCCAGGCAAAGCCAAAATTAATTGGACTGAGGGCAAATTATCCAGAAGAAAAATATTTTACATACTATTTTTATCTATTTTTAACCAGATAAGCCCACTGGAGAAAGTGTCCCTTTTTAGGATGACTCAGGAGTACTGTCTGAATGACCTGCTCAGTCACCCCATATCCCCATATACAAATGGAAGTGGGAGGATTCAAACTCTGAACTTTTGACTACAGGCAGCAATTTACTAACAGCTCACAGACTTAACCACTAGACAGCTGTAACTCACTTAAAATGTTAACAGTACAGCAGCTGTTGTGTGGACATGCATTTTCTGAACAGTGAGAACTTTGAAACTAGTGAGTGATATTGACAGGCCTCAGTGAATTATCTGAAAATAAAAAAATAAATCAATGGAGGTCTGGCAGTTGGTGTGGAGGATTAAGGCTCCAAGCTCTTACACAGGCAGTGCTCTTCTAATACAAATATAATAACCGGGCCGTGACACACACACACACACACACACACACACACACACACAATTTCTTGTTTCAAAAAATCTCTTCCCAGGTGAAGGATCTAAATGCTTTCCTCTGGCACTGATATTCAAGCTTGCAGAAAAAAAATCAGTCCTGTGTGAAACTAGCAACAAGCACACATAACAGGCCGTCACCTCAAGGTATTTTATTCAAACCGCAAACTAAGCAACTTACTGTAAGTCAAAGTGAGACTTACCATAAGTACTTTTTTGCTGCAATTGCAAAGTATGGATGATTTAGATATTTTGCAATCACTCGTGGTAAAGGAAATCCCTCTTCGGCCATTTTAATAGTGGGAGCAAACAGATCTTTCCATGGTAACCGTCCATATCGTCGGTGAGCTTCCTCATATCCTCGCAGCTCTCCAGGCACAGCAATCCACTGTGGGCCTAAAAATCAAAGAAGGTAACAGACATTTACTTTAACTATGCAGAAACACATATCTGAGAAATGTACGTACTTACAGATTTTCAAGCAAATTAAAAATGCTAATTTCTAGACATATGACAGATCCACATATCTCTTCTGCTGCCCCCACAAATAATTTGTTCTTCAGGTTAGTAATATGTGAATTAGCAGGTTCAGCAAGCAATGCTGTTTATTTTGATATTGAAACCACATAGGATAAGAAATGTAGGTAAACCAGAAGATGAAAAACGAACAGCTCTCCAACATTTGAAGATTTCCTGTCTTCAGTGAAAGAACTGGCAGTTAAGGAAACTAAGATCACGGAACTCAGAATCTATCCAAAGATTATAAGCAATCCTTGGATAAACGTTTTATCACTCATTCAGTCTCTGCAAATGGTTCACAACTCTTTCTGAACTGACATTTGTGTTAATGGAACTTATTTACTTGCAAACTGCAATTTTACTTCAGACCTTTGTGCATATTTTAAATATTTTTTTTTCTTAAGCTATTTTATTCTAGAATGGGTAAACATTGTGAATTTGCCGTTTTATGAAAAATTCAATAAAATATTTGGATCAAAAAAAGAAATGTAGATAAAAACAAGCAAAACTAAACTCAACCTCCCTCCCTGTTCCATCATCTCCTGTATTTCTCTGCTCTTTCACTCTCCCTTTCTCTTTTTATTTGTCAACTTCCTTGCATCTTTTTCTTCTTGATACCTACTCAGATGCTTGCTGTAATCATCTCTTATTAAAGACATTAAGTTATTTATAAATACTTGGCATAACTTTTCTGTGTTGCACTTTCAGAACTTTTACATACAAGATGTATATATACTAAACCTGAACTATGACAAACTATTTCATTTTATTTATTTTTGCACTGAGCTGATCTTGAAACTGGTCCATATGGATTGGTGTTCTACTCCAGAAAACAAATATAAATTAAAGAAATATATTAGTTTTAAAATTTTGTTTTTGAGTTAAATTTTGCATATTGAAATTTCTACAAATAAGCAAATTAATAATTAAGCAGCAGTGCAATCGTCGGCACCTTATATAATCTTACCAGCCCACTAGTTTGGTTAGTCTTGGATTAAATCTATACGAAATGAACATCTGTTTCTACCTTCATTAACCTTTGGAAACTCACGAGCATCTTGGGATCTAAATGATGTCATTCCAGTTAGGTATAATGCGATATATTTCATTCAAAAGCAGTGGGATGTGCAATACAGTGCTCTAATCAGAAACGGCACCATCCAGAATCTACTCCAACCCTACATAACCACGAGACCACTAAGATCCAGCCACAAAAACCTCCTACAGGTCACAACTGGGATCTAAATGATGTCATTCCAGTTAGGTATGATGCAATATATTTCATTCAAAAGCAGTGAGATGTGCAATACAGTGCTCTAATCAGAAATGGCACCATCCAACCCTACATAACCACGAGACCACTAAGATCCAGCCACAAAAACCTCCTACAGGTCACAATTGGGATCTAAATGATGTAATTCCAGTTAGGTATGATGCGATATATTTCATTCAAAAGCAGTGAGATGTGCAATACAGTGCTCTAATCAGAAATGGCACCATCCAGAATCTACTCCAACCCTACATAACCACAAGACCACTAAGATCCAGCCACAAAAAGCTCCTACAGGTCACAAGAGCCATTAACTCTGCTGGAGAAGCATTATTCTCCTGCACTATAGCCAAACTCTGGAACTTCCTCCCACCCTCAATTACCTCTGTAACTTCTTGCACCCACTTTAAATCCTTACTAAAATCACATTTCGAAACTTGCCAGATATGCCCTTGCACCCCCCCCCCTCTAATACCATCCACTCCCCCCACCCACTACCTCTCTCAGCCCCTATCAACAACCTACTCTTAGCAAGCTTGGCTACTCATGTTCCCAGCTACCTACCACATAATACTAACTCTTCTTGTAGCAACAGCTGCTAATTGCTGTTATGTACCTCAAAAACAGATTGCATCAATTGTTCACTGATGAATCTCAACTACATCTGTAACCATGTTTAGTATATGTCACCATATTTTAAATTGTACTATGTTCTACATCTGTTTTACATCTGATTTATTCTAGGCTTGCATCCTTAACTGGACTAATATCTATATTTAAATGCTATGTTTTTTAACTGTATAATGCAAATAATACTTAATGTGGAGCTTTTCTCCCCAGGCCTCCGCTGAAAACAGACCTGTGTCCAGTAGGACTCTCCCGGTCAATGAATGTAAATAAATAAATAAATAATAAATAAATAAATAAAGTGTGCATGCTGACAGGGTTTCCAAAGCTTACTGCATCTAAAAACAATCTTTGTTATTAAATGTTATGATTACAGGCCTAGACAGATTGCATGATGTGCTGACTGAATGACAAATTGATTTATTTTAGCAACCTGTGGGTCCATTACAGTCAACGTGTGCCTGCTTTTTATTTTCTTACTCCACACCAAACCTAAAACATACTCCACTACCCCATCATCTTCACCCATGCCCTTTTTTCCTTACAAGAAGTCACATCAACAGCCGCCATCTTTGTCTGCTCACTACCACTCTCCTTCCTGCTTTGCAGTCATGCATGACTGTTGCAGGTCTTCTCTCACACAATCCATTCATCTCTTTGCTGGATACCCTCATTTCCTCTTGCCTTTTTCTCAAATCTTCTGCACCAGACTGTCTTCTACTGCAACCTACCGCCCATCTCAGGCACTTCATCTACCTCACCTCTAACTTCCTCAACTACTCTGCCTTTACTGCCCAGGCTTCTTCTATACCATACAGTAGTACTGGTCGCACCACTATTTCACAGACTTTAATTTTCAGCTTCTTTGGCATTCTTCTGTCATACACTGCACTGACACTATGCAGTTGGCTGCAGCTCCCCTGTTTCTAGCTTTGACCTCCTCACCCAGACCTATCTTCTCCTCAATTACCTCTCCCAAGTACTTGTAGCTGTTAACTTATTCCACTACTTTCCTTCTATTGCAGTTTTCAGCTTCTTATGATTCCCCATTTGCTGCCATTACAACTGTACTCCGTTTCATCCCGTGTGTCTTCAGTTTTGCATTTCATTCTCCTCTCATCTGCTAAGAGCCTGCATGTAATGCCACATCATCTACATACAGCAGCTTTGTTGACCTGTCTTTGCTACTCATCACCCATCTTACTTTCTACTGTTCTGCATATCCATTTATCATTCACCCTCTCCATATCCATTTATCACTCACCCTCTCCAGAACTTTCAGTCAATGTAACAGGAGTTTTGTAGTCAGTATGTATGTATAGCTTTAAGAAGCTTTCCATGGGCTTGCACATATGTATAAATACTGAGCATGTGTGAGCCAGACGGTTTACCTTTGAAACGTTGAAATGCACATTGTTGAAAGACAGTTGTGCGGAAGTACGTTTTCAAGTTTTCGGATAGCCAAAAAAAAAATGTATCGAATGAGCAATGAGCAAATGCACATTGACATTTGCTCATTGCAGATTCGGCATTTTGGGTGTGGAGTGCACTATAGTGGGGATCGGAAAATAGACCCCTTCCCCTTTGTAGTGCGACCTCGGAGTTAGAATATTAAAGTGGGGGGGTGGGGGGTGCAGGGAGGCTTGCCCCCCTGCATTACACTGTGTGTTCAACATCTGAGTTCGAAACTCAGTGAATCTGCTGTTCAATTTGCTCAGTTTTCAACTTCAGAGATGGTCAGCAATCTGGAATTGGCTTTTCGGTTCGGCCAACTGGCTTTTCGAAAAGATGACTTTCAATGTTTCTAAGGTAAACCAACCAGACTGCCATTTTGTAGCGAGCTGTTGAGATGTAAGCATGCATCCAAACGATAAAACACAAACGTGTAACCAAACAAATACCTTTCGAAGACTGCTGATAAAAGTTAAAAATCCTCTATTGGAGGAATGTCCATAATACAACCACCATAAAACCATAAAAATCTGTTGAGCGCTTTCGTACACCCTCTTAGGTGAACTTCTTCAGAACAATTGAGAACAATTCAGATGCACTTAAATATCTACACAGCTTCTTACCAATTAAACAACTGGAAATTAAAGGGGCATACTTCCCCTATTTACAATACATAATGTTTCATCCTTAACATTGGTGCAATAGAGCAACTATCATTTAAACCAGCATATACTGTTGCTCTTAAACATCTAGCCTCTAGGAGGTTAAGGGATCGGATTTACGATCATATGAGACATAAGACTAGAGGCATCAACAAATGCCCTATATAGACATATACACAAAAAATAGCACACAACAGTTCAAAAAAATTTTTTGTATTGGATTCTATACAAAAGGATATACAGGGCAAAGTAACAAATGACAATTTAAATCTTAAGGAAACTAGATGGCAAATTAGTTTAAGAGCAACAGTATATCCTGGTTTAAATGACAGTTGCTCTATTGCACCAATGTTAAGGATGAAACATTATGTATTGTAAAGAGGGGAAGTATGCCCCTTTAATTTCCAAAAGAATGTGTAATTGTTTAATTGGTAACAAGCTATGTAGATATTTAAGTGCATCTGAATTGTTCTCAATTGTTCTGAAGAAGTTCACCTAAGAGGGTGTACGAAAGCGCTCAACAGATTTTTATGGTTTTATAGTGGTTGTATTATGGACATTCCTTCAATAAAGGATTTTTAACTTTTATCAGCAGCCTTCGGAAGGTATTTGTTTGGTTACACGTAAGCATGCATGTATGCAATGGTCCGTCAGTTAATCAGTTTGTTTATATTATATGTTGATGATATCCATCCTGATGTGTTCCTATAGAATTAAAGCATACAAATGAACTACCTAGCCTGTTCGTCTTGAATCATAGCATAGGAAGACCGACAAGTTTTATACCTTTTTATACCTCTGTACTGCCTACAGATGTTAATATCTCCTTTGTTCTTGAACATGGGCCCTAGCATGCTTATTCAACAGCCATATGGGATACACCTTTCTCTCTGTGCTGCTATGAGTATCCTAAAGAGCCATTTCTTTCCTAACTCACCCACCATCATGTCTGCTGTGACCTCATTGATGCCTGCTGCTTTCCCTGACTTCATTTTCCTTATTGCAGTTCTTACTTCTTCTGCGGTGGGCTTCTCCTTCTCTATCATTATAGTCTGTGTCTGGGGCAGTGCAGTTTCTGTGGGGGTTTTTTTCATTCAGAAGCTGCTGGAAGTGTTCCTTCCATCTGCTTTTGATGACCTGTGGAATGGAGGATATTGTTGCTGGCAACCCTTATAACAGGTGTCTGATGAGCTCGATGTTAGAGGTGGTCCTGCACCATTGCAACTCGAAGAGCTGGAACTATTCTGGCAGATTAGACTTAATGCATATAATCTACCAGGTATAAATGAGACCTGTAGTTTGAGCAGTGTGTTAAAGCTTAAAAGTCTAAAAAGATGAATTTAGGAAAATATATTAATATAGAATGTCAGAATATTCTAATTAATTATTATTCATTTTTATATACATCTGGTTTTAACATGAATTAGATATAAATATTTTTTTAGATAGGAGAAGCTGTAAAGTGAATTGTTGACATATGTTTGATTTATTTATATTGAATGTTCACACTGAAATCTACTCTAGTATGGTTTTACTTGTAAATAAGAAATGTTCTATACACAAAAAAGACACATATCGATATATGTTATTTAGTATATATAAATAATATATAGATATATGGTTTTTCTTATATCTACTATTTTTTATATCAACTATTACCATAACTATTAGTATTATTACAATTTCCTTTTATTCTTAGATTTATTACTACCACTATTTGGTTGTGAATGCTGTTTAGTATTTTTGCATAAGTATTTTACTATTGTCAGTGGATGGCTCTGTAATTAGAGAAGTTGGTTGCCTCTGTAAGTTAATTGATTAATCAACTAATTAACCCAGAGCAAAATGTATATATACTCACAATGTGATTACTTTTGTTGTCTGAAGAAGTTTGCTGACAGAGCAAACGAAATGCGTTTAATCTTATTAAATCTTTTTGGCTTTTACTGGTCTGCATTGGTTTTGCTGCTACCCGACTTGTTACTATTTTAGTTTTGTGTTTATATTTTTTTGAGGTGTCTGATGACTGTCTTCTTTATCTTTTGTCTTTGCCTTGCAACCTGATAGTGTTTCTTTGTTCCATCTACCCAGTCACTTTCCAAAAGCTGGTAGAGTGCCTCCAATGCCTTGCCCTATGATAATGCAATGCTCTCTTAGCCTCTTTGCTATCCGACCAGTATTCCTTATTAGCCTGGTCCATATTTTCTGTCTCCCACTTTAAGCACTCCCTTTTCTTTTGATGACTTCCTGGACCTCTGCATTCCACCACCTGCTTTCCTTATGAACCTTATTTCCATAACTGGTTCAGCCACGTACCTGTTCTATAGCACTTATACACACCGTTTGAGGCACTGCCATTGTTCTTCAGCTCCATCTATTTCCCCTTCTTCTTCTTCCTTAGGTGCAAGAGCCCTGAGTATTTTCCTGAACTTTTTTGTCTTCTCTTCAGTCACCTTCCAGGTCTTAAGCCTAGTCTCTGTTAGCCTTAGAGGTTTCTCTAACCACTACTTGCTGAGTGTAGCAACCAGTGCTTTAAGCTGTCAGCGGACTATTTTACTGGGGATGACTTTGCAACTGCTGACTCTACCCCAGTGCCCTTCCATTACTAGGAGGAAATCTACCCGAGTTGTATGTTGGCCACTCTTGTATATGATCATGTGACTGTCTCTCTTGCTGAACCACATGTTGGTCCCATCAAGCTATTTTCCAAACAAGAGTCCAGAATAATCTCTTTCTCCTTTATTCCTGCTTCCCCACCCCTGTGGACACAAGCAGTCTTTATTTCCTGTTCTTTCTGTCCCCATATGTGCATTCAGGGGACCCCTCATCAACTCATGTTGTGCTGTTTTATCTAGTAAGTCATGCAACTGCTGTCTGAATGCACTTTTTTCTTATCATACCTCTACGCAGACTCATAGACAAAGGCTGAGATTATGAATAGGGCCATATCCTCACACTGAAGCCTAATTTCCATGAGTCAGTCACTTATTTTAATGACATAACTCACTGTCGTCTACAGCCTCTCCCTCACCAGAATTCCCAACCATTTCTAGGCTGTTCTCCTCCTGAGTGGTAGACTTTGGATTTCAAGCCAAATAGCTTTGCTGCACAGTCCTTTCATATTATCTCCTGGATACAAAGGATGTCATCCACTTCCAATCTCTGGACTGCCAATGAACCTATAACGAGTGTAGCAAACCACAGTACATGTTTGGGAGGTTGAACTATCCCAGGTGACCCAAGCTGCACAACTGGACACTAATCAGTGAGTAGTTTATTGACCCAAGGCTGCCAGGCATTAGGGTGGGCAGACACTGCCTAATAGGGCATACAGATCACTCCCACCATTAGCATGAGTCCCTGGCATAGGTCATAGTAGGCCAGATCCTCACACCATTTATCACTGGTCCATTTGGTGACATTAGGCAACACAACCAATCACCTACAGCCAATTTTTACACACTGAGAAACATGGCACAGCATGCAGTCTGTAATACATATTCTTCCATCTAGTGGCTACTACGCACCACAGCTAATGCCCAAAGCAGATGGTCTATAGAACTCTTCCCCCAGCTGGTAACACCTAACGTCTGTGCTGCTGCCTACAACTCCATTCTTGGGCAAGTCTGAGGTTAAAACACTAAACAAATTTTTGGGAGGAGCCCCACATAGGAGCAGGGAGAAGATGCATGCTGGACGTCAGGACTAAACCTTGTACTTTGTGCATGAGAGGCAAAGACCTTAACCATTACACCAAACATGCCTGCATTCAGTACCACACTGTTTTTATACTTCTCTTGTCTAATTCAATCACCATTTGGTCCTGCAGTAACTTTTGTCTTAAATCTTCACTCTCAAAATATGCCCAAAGAAAACTCACAAGGCAATTCTGCCTGTAAACAGATAAATACAAGTAAAATAAAAAAGCAGTTGCAACCTTGGTTTATAGTTGAAGAGGCCAGAGTAGTCCCTGAGCAGTTCATGCTTCACACCCTCTCACACACAAATACACACACACTCACACACTCACACACACACACACACACACACACACACACACACACACACACACACACACACACACACGCACATACACGCGTGTGCATACACAAGCATACACATAGTGAGACAGGTACTATCTAACAAAAAACATAGAACTGTCACTTTGACGTTTTTGGTAAATCATACTTCAGTAAAATGTAATTACAAACATTAAATGCAACACCACCAGACAGATTCCAAAACACTTTATTATCAGCCAAGTTGCTTCTCTAGCTCTTGTTTATAACTAGGATGGCTGCAATTCCAAAAAAAAGTACTGTGTTATAATGGTAAAATGGTAAGGGAGGTGTGGACAAACGTGGCAATCAGCATGCCCAGTACATCCAGACTGAAAGGCACACTGCCATATGTGGGTACACACAGTTTAGTACCATGAGTGTTCATTGGTTGGTGTAATGATTAAGGTGTTTGCCTCAAAGACAAAAGGTACAGAGCATGATTCTCACCATTGGAAGGGAACTTCACTAGGTTAAAATGACTTATGAGGATAGCTAGCCTAGTACTTACTTATGAACTACTGTGTCTAAAGATACAAGAACACAGTAGATAATGGTAGTCTATAAATGAGATCAGCGGACCTCTTCCTGCACATTGTGTCCTCAACAGTCCCCATCTTTTTCCATTTCTGTAGTCTGTTTCACTTTCTTCACATAGACACATTTTGTGTGTGTGTGTGTGTGTGTGTGTGTACATATATATATATATATATATATATATATATATATATATATATATATACACACACACACACACACACACAATGTATATAAGATACATTCACTCCATTGTGTCCTCTTCCTGGTATACAATACACATTCTCCACAAATACAAAATGTCCAAAGTCTCATTGACCGGGGATGTAAATTTGCTACAGATACATCAATACACAGTTGCCACATATACACATTCAACATTGATACAACAGTCGCCACTATATACACATTCTACATTGATAAACATATACACATTGTCCATCAATACACAGTAGCAACATATACAGGTTCTCTGTCAATACAGTCGCCACATATACACATTCTACAGTGATACAGTCATACACAGTAGTCACAGCAAACACGTTCTCCATCAATACACTGTCACCACATATACACATTCTACGTTGACACAGTTGCCACATACACAAATTCTAAGTTGATACAGTCACAATATATACACATTCTACTTTAATGCACAGTTGCAACACATACACAGTCTCTATTGATACATAGTCGCCATACCTCTCAACCTCTTAAGAACAAGAAATCTGGACAAAACCATTAATAAACATAGGACAAAGGCCCAAAAATAGGGACAATTTTTAAATATTGCTCTTACAAAATTACAAAGTTGATCGAATAACAGATTTTGCATTAGCATGCGTTTTCTGAAGGGTATGAAGTCAAACTCAAAAATGTCTGTCATTATTTTCTAACTTCAATTTGCAATGATTTGCCACTAGTTTGCCAGAAACCACAATTGTATGAAAAACAGACCAAAAATATGAGGCAAAAATCTGGACATTCTGCGAAAATCTGTACAGTTGAGAGGTATGAAGTCACAGCATATACACATTCTGCGCAAATACACACCGGAACATATACAGATTCTCTGTCAACACAGAGTCACCATATATACACAGTCTACATCAATACAGAGTCACCACATATACACATTCTCCAATAATACACAGTTACCACATAAACATGTTTTCCATCAATACACAGACAGCACATATACACATTCTATGTCGATACACAGACGTCACGTATACACATTCTACAGAGATACAGTCGTCATATATACACATTCTATGTTAAGTCACAATCAGTACACTTTCTACCTTGATACACAATCAACACATAACACATTCTAAAGCACAATAACATGCGCAGGGTCCTATGGCAGTATAACCAAATAGGTTAAATGTCCAAATAAAATGAAACAAAGCACTCCTATTGAAACTTCTTCAAGCCACGACACCAAGGTCCATAAAAACACAGCTGTTTATTAGAAAAACGTAAGCGCTTTCACCCTACGGCTTCATCAGATGTACAATTTACTCCATCACAATTCAAACCTTAAATAGTCCTAAACAACAGCCCATTGGTTAAAATATTTAAACAGATACATAAATTCAATTAAGTAACTCATATAGCATAGTACATCTAGGATATTTGTTAAAATAAACTGTGCAAATAGAAAATCTAAATACACATTTACCTACATAGTATACTATAGAGCAGTGTATATATAAACATCATAAAAATACAAACATAAATATATCACATTATGGTTTGACGTTATAACACTGTGCATAAATATATGAATAACTGCATAGTGTAGTGTGAGGTGTATGAACATAGTGAGGACAGTAAAGATAGAGATGAGGTTAGAAATATGTCAATACTTGGGCTTACGACATCTCTTTTTCCTAAAAATAGGTCTTAGATTAACCCTCTCATTGAGACCCGGCGGATGATCTGCCTTACATCTCACAATCCACCTCATCTCACACTCTAGGGTGTAATTCACTATATCACCCCCTCTCATGTTCTCAACGACCTCTTGTATCACACAGAATATAAAATTATGCTCAGGACCTGAGAGCTTAGTATGTTTAGCTAGGGCATTATTGTCACTTCCTATCCTAGT
The DNA here is from genome assembly GCF_019279795.1 of Protopterus annectens. Classification (NCBI taxonomy): domain Eukaryota; kingdom Metazoa; phylum Chordata; order Ceratodontiformes; family Protopteridae; genus Protopterus; species Protopterus annectens. Next base: position 876,642,633 of record NC_056733.1, read on the forward strand.
ATGATAGAGGTGTTCCCTAATTCTCTCTCTCAGAGTCCTGTTCGTCTTCCCTATATAGAACGAACTACAGGCTTGACACCTAGCTAAATAGACTACGTTCTTGCTCATGCAGTTTGTACCTGTGCTAAACCTATACTCAAAGTTATTGTTAGGATTTAAAAAAGTGGTTCTGGTGTCAACTAAACTACACTGATTACATCTTCCACACAGTTCAGTATTATATGCATGATCACAGTGTTTAACATTTCCATGTGTCAAAGTCCTATAGCATAGCATACTCTTCAAATTAGGCTTATTCTTGTAAGCTATCTTCGGTTCAGGGCCTATTAGTTCACCGATATCATGATCTAATCTAAGTATTTCCCAGTGTTTAGTCAATAGGCCTCTGATATAAGTTGCATCTTTGGTGTAAAACATAGGTACTCTAGGTGGTTGGTGTGTTTCCTCTGGACCTATACCATCCCTCTCAAAAGCCTCCGCAAAATAAGGTCTAGCGGATGTAGGTCTAAGATCATCCACTTCTAAAGTCATTCTATCAAAAACAGTCTCACTATATCCTCTCTTGAGAAACATAGATTTCAGTTTAACTATTTCTTCTAGGTAACCATCTTCACTAGGATTCAACCTGGATGCTCTCATTAACTGTCCTTTCATTACATTATTAAACACATATCTGGGGTGCATACTGTCTCTATGTAGTAGGCTATTCCTGTAGCACAATTTGCGATGTATTGATGTATTCAACAATCCACAAGGTAGCTTGACGATGTTCACATCCAGGAAAGAAATACATTCACTGGAGTAGTTTAGTGTAAATCTTAAGAAGTCAGTAGAGTTATTAATCTCCTCCACAAACATCACCAAACTGTTGGGGTCACCCAACCAAATGAAAAAGAGGTCATCCACGAACCTCTTATAAAAACCAACCTTTTCCTTAAAAATGCTGGATTCAAATAGGAACATATCTTCCCAATAGGCCATAACAATGTTGGCGTAGCTATTGGCACAAGGTGTGCCCATAGCTACGCCATCATTCTGCGAATATATTGAATCAGCAAACATAAACACATTGTTACAAAGTATAGTCTCCATAAATAGACATATCAAATCTATCCTATCATCTGAATAGTTTGATCTAGAATGTAAAAATCGCTGTAAATATAAGACTCCTGTATTATTTGGAATCACCGTAAAGAGACTGACTACATCCAGGGTGACCAATAAGTATTCTCTAGTAACATCTAGATTTTTCATATATCCATACAGTTCCAAAAGGAATTGTTTACTATCTTTAAGAACATGTGAGACACTATCTACTAGAGGTCGGGTAAAATACTCAACAAATGCAGACATAGGTTCTGTAAGCCAGCCTTGTGCTGCAACAATTGGTCTCATAGGTGGTTTCTGTGGTGACTTATGTACCTTCGGGAGACCCTGTATGATTGGTAGATGTGGATTAGACACTTTTAAATAATTGTATAACTCCATAGAAATATCTTTCGATAACAATAGATCATCTAACATACTGTACACTCTAAACACCTTGTCTCTTACTAGCTCCATATTAATTTCCAAGTAATATACATCATTATTCAAATGTTCATACATACTGTCCAAATATCCACTAGTATCCATCACAACTAAGGGTCCTCCCTTATCGGCTGGTCTAATGATGATACTAGGGTCTGTTCTAAGTGAGTTCAATGCTTGTCTCTGAGGGAAACTCAAATTACTTGTATACCTAGGTTTCCTCCCTTTCTCATAGTAGGTATATATATCCTTTTCTACAATTATACAAAAAGTATCTAATAATGGATGTAACTGGGGTGTATATAAACTATTAGGACGAAACCTGTCCACCAGTTCTTTCTTGTCATCCATTCCAAAATCCAATTTAAGTTGCAGATTCCTAACAAATAGCTTGACGTCTATAATTGAATCTACCAAGTCACCATGACTAGTTGGAATAAAGCTCAAACCCTTGTTAAGTACTTGTTCCTCATATTGATTTAGGGCTCTCTGGGAGATATTAACTATCAGAGTGTCCCAGTTCTCTCCCACATTTTTTTCAATGTGGGTCCTTGTTGTTCGCTGCCTGACCCTTTCCTCTTGTGTCTGCCCCTGTTCATCGACCTCTGTCTCCCTAGGCGTTGTTGCTGCGCTATGGGGAAAGGGATATGAGGAGACTGCTGGTTAGAATTAACGGGGGGAACATCATGTACTAACGTCTTCCTCCTTACCACTGGTTCCACAGCCACATTCCCCATTGCATTTGATACCGCCTCTGTATGTCTTGCAGTATTACTAGATCCCATATGACTATCTGATCTATCAGTACTGTTAGACATAGACGAACTAGTGGTGGCTATAGGCACAACGGCATTATTAGTAGCATCAACTACAGTCATATAATTCAAAACAGTTGTATCATTATCCAAACATTTTGTATGAGGTCTATGTTCTAATATGGTTCAAATTATTAACATCAGTACCATTGTTCACAATACTCATCCCATTCATACCATTTCCATTACTATTTGGCCTAGGCCAAGTAAAAACATGGTTATTTTTAAAGTCTTTAACATCTCTCAATATTTTACTTTTCTTTTGTTCCAGTAACCTTTTTTCGAAAAGCAAAACATCGTCTAAAAGTCTATCAAGTCTAATATCTATAATGTCACTAGTATACTTCTTTTTTATATTGTCATAAAGTTGGTTAACTGACAGTCTCAATGTATCTTCCTCGGTCGCGTGAAAATCAATTAGCAGTCTCATGTAGTTAAAGCTCAACTCTAAGTTGAGCTGCTGCCATTTATACAAGAGTTCCGGGAAGTTATTACCTGAAGTAGGCATCTTGAGTATTCTTAGTCCACGCGGCACTATTCTCTTTGCAAGGCACGCCTCAAAATGCTGGCGTTGCATTTGAAGTCTTTTTAACTTCAAAAAGCTAAGTTCCAGTTGGTGCAACTCCTCCGTTAAATTAGACATGCTGGCGTTATCTATTTCACTCGTCCCCGATTCCAAGCTAGGTTCACATACCATCAAAAGATTCTCCGCTCCTCTCACACAATCAGTGAAGCGTCACAGTCACAATATATACACATTCTCTGACTATACAGTCACCACATACACACTTTCTCAGTCAATACAGTCGCCACATACACACTTTTCTCAGTCAATACAGTTGCCACATATACACATTCAATGTAGATACAGTTGCCACATATGCACATTCTACGTAGATACAGTCACAACATATACACATCCTATGCTGATACACGGTCACCACATATACACATTCTGCTTCGACACAGTCACCACATATATATCACCACATATATACATCTTATGTCGATACACAGTTGCAACATATACACATTCCTGTCTATTCAGAATCGCCAAATAAACACATTCTACATCAATACACAGTTACATATACATAGCCTACTTTGATGCACCACATATACACATTTTACGTCAATACAGTCGTCACATATACATATTCTACGTCGATACATATATACATTCTGCATCGATAGTGTCACCAAATATACACATTCTACATTGATAAGTCACAGTATATACACATCCAACACTGATATACAGTCACCACATATATACATCTTATGTCGACACACAGTTGCAACACATACACATTCTTGCCTATACAAAGTCCCCACATTTACACATTCTACGTTGGCAAAGTCATAACATATATATACATCGATACACAGTCATCACATATACACATTCTATGTCAATACAGTCACCACATATACACATTTTATGTCGATACACAGTTGCAACATATACACATTGTATACACATCTTATGTCGATACACAGTTGCAACATATACACATTGTATACACATCTTATGTTGATACACAGTTGCAACATATACACAATGCTGTCTATACAGTCTTACCACATATACACTTTATACATTGATGCACAGTCACCACATATACACATTCTCCAATAATACACAGTTGCCACATAAGCAAATTCTGTACACTGGGAATCTTCATACTTTTGTATCACATCATTTGGCCCAATTTTTGGAGTAGTTTTTGACTTAAATTAAGAATTACTAGATGTGATGGGAGTTACTCACGCCAGCCTCAGTATTTATCCTCTCAGTTGCACGTCGTGCTGTATTTTCAAAGTATTACTATATTAACTTCAGCTAAACAAAGAAGCAAAGTGCGTACATAAAAATGCTTATTTCATTACATTGTCTTGTATAATTTTGTACGGTTTAACTTTCTTTATAAATGAAACTAATTTTCTGTACTTTACTTAACCTTACTATAATAAAAAATAGTTAGTGTTATAGCATTTATTTATTTGGAGAAGCACAGTGGTGACCACGCTTCTGTTTTTTTTTTGTGTTAATGCTATTTTTCCCATCATGCGTGCTGATCATGTATCCCCTCCCCAGTATCAGTCTTGAGCACATTTGCTCCCCATCATCCAGGAAAGCATGGGATTTTATGTACTTCCTCGTATCTCGTGTTTGGAGCAATGAAGGTCTTTCCAACTTAGGCCCCAACTGCATCCATTGATGGTTCACATGGGTCATTATGTCACATATCACTGTAGCGGCCTCTGTCTACTATGCCCTTCTATGGCATGTGAGTGTTCCCACAACTAACATAATGAAGGTACCATTTCCAGCTTGGTAAGCAAAGCCCACTTCTCTGGCTGGGGCTGTATTTTCATTACTTGTAAGCCTCTTCTTGCATTTGGTGAAACATTTACTAGTCCCACCCCCAAGGGTGGGCAAGCTGGCATTAGCCACTCAGTCCTGACAATGTTGTGAGTCAAGAAGACTCTTCTGGAAAGGACAAGCAAGCTAGTAATGACCATTCAAATTTATCCTCTCCTGCTCGGTTCCCCAGACATCCACTCTGCTACTTAAATATGGGCCATCTGGGCTGTAGCCGGTGCTCCATCTCTCTCTCATTCACAAGGCTGGGGTCTGGGTGCAATGCTTTTATTTCTCCAAAATGAAAAAAAAATATATGATGATTGCAATAATGCTCTCTCATGAAAAGATTACAGCCATAATTTCTTAAGATTTACCTGACAGGCAGCTAACTGTGACCTTCTCCTTGTCCGGCCTGGTTAGGGGGACATCTGTGCATCTCACTATTGAGTCGCCTATGACCAAGACATTTGGTTTTGGGGTGTTTTGCCTTACAGTCTTATTTGCTAGGACACTGGTATGTGTGCTGTTATGTGTAGTGGTTGCCATTTGTGTTGCGGTGTATGCAAGTGGTTTGTGCCTGGAAAGTCTCTGATGTTTTGGCAGGCTTCTAGTGAGTACCTCCACGTATATGGGTTTGTATGTCATGACCTTATCTTGTGCAAGAGGAGAGGTGTGTATGCTGACAACCTGTTTGATGTCCTGTTTGTTGTTGCATGAGAGAACTGATTCCAATTTCATGGTATAATTACATCTCCCACATACTGTATTTGTGTGCTTTAGGAATAGGTGGTTCTCAGTACACATGATACAATTACTACATTTTCTCAGAATGCCTATGCCAATCAGGCTGGCCAGAGAAATGGTGGGAAACTGACCGTCCTTTATAGCAGGTAATACCATAAATACTATTAAGGCGTGGGCCAGTAAGATCAGTTTTTGCTCTAGGATTAACAAGGGGGCTTATTCTATTGAAGGTTGGGGGGTGAAAAACTGTGGCAAAGCTACTCAGTGCACAGCTGAGTTGTCTACAATGCAGCAGGGAAGCTTGGGAGGGTTTTACTGACAGACATCGATGTTTGCTTCTATACAGGGCACTGCTAACCCCCTGCTGTGCAGTGTGCAGTTTCACCTAATGTAAGGCTTAAATATAGGTGAAATTAAACATTTTTAAGCTAATCTATGAACAGCATATCACACAATGACCCTTCCTCTAGGGATCTCCAGCTTAGACAAGGCTGGACCCACACTCTTCTGTCACAAGGGTACAGGGAAGCCTTTCTTAATGTAAGGTGGCGTGATTAGTGCTCAAGTGTATCAATACAGGCTAGATTCAGCAGGTTTGAATCGAGTATATGCTAAGTAACACTACAGTGCAAAACAAGGGTAGAGAATGAAGCAGCCACCAAAAGTAAAAACAGTAAAAAAAGGCCAGAATATAATGCTGAAATTCAATTAAATACAGTTGAAAAGTGCAGATAAAACTCAAAATATATTTATTGTCTCAGTTCACTTTTTGCTTTGGATGTCTTGGATTCAAGCAGAAACACTCTAGACCTCTGGCAAAGGACACAAACATAGAGCAGCCCTGGTTAATTGACTGCTTTCAGTTACACCTAGGAAATGCAAAGGTGACATGCAATTTGTTCCCTAACCCTACAATACTGGTCATGCCACGTATTAAGCAATAACCCCTGTTATCTCTCTGTAAATATTTACACACACCGAAAATGCATTAAATCCACACTACACACATCATATACAGCACATCAAACACCCATTCACTGAAAAGCACCTAAAGGTGAAACACATTACATCAAAAAACAAAAACACCACACACTCCAAAACCAGCACCAAAAGGTAACCTAATCAATCACTAATGGCAAACACACACCAAACAAATCCTGCAACATTAATTAAAACATTGCCACTCACTCACACACAAGTCTACAAGCCCTCTAAACAAACAGACAAGCACTAGAACCATACTTCCACAATCATAAAATACACACTGCATGGACGGTACCACCCTCACACCACTTACGTATACTTACTCAACAGTCACACAATCATGATCAAAGGCATACTACAGTGAATATAATGACAGTGGGCTACAATGCAGATTGACCAACTGTAATTTTGATTGGTTGTGCAGCTTCACAAAATGTCAATAAAACAGGCTTTCAATAAAAGTAAATGCTACTACTCAGAGAGATGCGCCTGTGGTTGTGAGGTAACATGTTTTTTTCTATTCCCTCCAACCTTATATGTTTTAACAGATGTGTTCCAAGCATGTATAGATTATACACTGTTATATTATGAATCCCATTATATAGATTAACCCTCTCAGCAGTACGTACTCTGATAATGGGTGAAACTTTCTCCAACAAAGTAATAATGTACAGATATCACTCAGTAAAAAAACAGTCTGTAGCTTCATGGCAGCATATAAGCTACTTTAAAGCTCAGATTGGAGAGAGAAAAAAAAAAGCAAATGGCTTCCATTTTATATGCTGGCTAAACGCACTTTTGCTGATTAGCAAGCAGAAAATAAAATAAAAATAAATAAAATAAAGTCAACTTACAAAAAGTAACTGCAAGAGCAGTTAGAAGAACTTGCCGTTTTACTTTCTAATGGTTAAGCGTGGTTTAAAAAACAGCTTTTAGCAAGGTGGGGGGAAAAAGAAAAAGGTAATGCAATTAAGAGTGAGAGAGTGAGTGAGTGAGTGTGTGTGTGTGTGTGTGTGTGTGTGTGTGTGTGTGTGTGTGTGTGTGTGTGTGTGTGTGCGTGTGTGCGTGTGTGTGTGTGTGTGTGTGTGTGTGTGTGTGTGTGTGTGTGTGCGTGTGAGAGAGGCAGTGTGTGCATACCTCTCATCTTCTTTGCTCAAGAGTTCGGGGCAGATATACAGCAAGAGACTTTCCATCAACAAGCTCTATCTGAACAATAATAATTATGAAACAATAACATCTGGATTTATTGACTGACTAATCTTCATTTACCAAGGGAAAGTGCAAGAATATGGGGCAAACTCGGAGACATTCTGCAAAATCAGGGACAGTCAAGAGGTCTGGGAGGGTTATTTTTATTTTTGTCATCCACTTCATCATTAGGAAACATCTGAGGTGTTTTCAGTCAAGAAAGTGGCTGTAATTGCTGGACACATTTGTGGTATAGTTGTGTATGTGTGTCTGTCTGTGTATGTTGACACTGAATATGTAAATAACTTAAATTCTGGATGTAAAATACTTTCTCCAACAGCAGCTTCATATGCAACAGCTAATACGAAACATTACCTGGAAAAATCATTTTACATCAAAAGTATATTAAAAAATATATACTAATACTACAAGTCATTATGAAACAAGTTTACCCATTATCTAAATGCTGTAATGCCTTCCAGGGTGGAAGTTATAGGAGAAATAACAGACCTTCCAGGAATGTAGAAGCAGCCCAGGCTGGTCCTTTATTTCCCCACTAATGCCTACTGTATCAGGCATTACTACATGCTTACAGCTGCATGTGGCAAAGTTTGATAGACAGCATGCCATTGTTATAGTATCGCCTCTTCTTCCTACAGCTGGTCGTACTGTAAGTTTTCAATGCACACCTCCTACTGTCTTCTTATGCACCTTTAACACAACCTCAGTCTCACCTTAACTTATACCATGACCTCACCCTTCAGAATGCTCTCTTTACTGTGCCATGAGGATGAAAGGTACATAGGGCTACTGGTAGGTGCAACCTTCCGTCCTTTCTGCAGTACACTAACCATATAACAGCAGATGTACAGTCTATTTACTAATCGCCCATCTGTTAGTACTGCAGCCAAAGTACTATCCATCCAGTATCTGGCGTGTAAAAGTGAACTAATCATCTAAAATTCTACCTGCCTAACTTTGAATAAAAATGCCCCCCCCCCCCAAAAAAAAAAAACAAAGCCTAAACAAAATGTCACATTAAGCTTCATCTACAGCACTACAGAAAGCTGACAAAATACAAAGGGGTATTCAGAAGCACAGCACTGTGCAACCCTTTAACTAGCAGGGTTACTCACAATATGCTACCAGTGTTTGACTCACAGATCACCACAGCAGTACAACATCATGAAGCCTAAGGCTAGCAGCATTACAGCACCATGAAGTCTATGGCAAACAGAGCTACAACACCGTGAACCCTAAGGCAAGCAGCCCTACAGCACCATGAAGCCTAAAGCTAGCAGTAGTACAACACCACAAAGCTTAAGGCTAGCAGAGCTACAGAAACCAGGAAGCCTAAGGCTAGCAGCGTTACAGCAACATGAAGCCTAAGGCTAGCAGCGTTACAGCACCATGAAGCCTAAGGCTAGCAGTGCTACAGCACCATGAAGCCTAAGGCTAGCCGTGCTACAGCACCATGAAGCCTAAGGATAGAAGTGCTACAGCACCATGAAGCCTAAGGCTAGTAGTGCTACAGCACCATGAAGTCTAAGGCTAGCAGCGTTACAGCACCATGAAGCCAAAGGCTAGCAGAGCTGCAGCATCATGAAGTCGAAGGCTAGTAGAAGTACACCACCATGAAGCCTAAGGCTAGCAGCATTACAGCACCATGAAGCCTAAGGCTAGCAGCGCTACAGCACCATGAAGCCTAAGGCTAGCAGTGCTACAGCACCATGAAGCCTAAGGCTAGCAGAGCTACAGAAACCAGGAAGCCTAAGGCTAGCAGCATTACAGCAACATGAAGCCTAAGGCTAGCAGAGCTACAGAAACCAGGAAGCCTAAGGCTAGCAGCATTACAGCAGCATGAAGCCTAAGGCTAGCAGTGTTACAGCACCATGAAGCTGAAGGCTAGCAGAGCTGCAGCATCATGAAGCTGAAGGCTAGTAGAAGTACACCACCATGAAGCCTAAGGCTAGCAGTGTTACAGCACCATGAAGCCTAAGACTAGCAGCGTTAGAGCACCATGAAGCTTAAGGCTAGCAGAGTTAGAGCACCATGAAGCCTAAGGCTAGCAGAGTTAGAGCACCATGAAGCCTAAGGCTAGCAGCGTTACAGCACCATGAAGCCTAAGGCTAGCAGCGTTACAGCACCATAAAGCCTAAGGCTAGCAGCGTTAGAGCACCATGAAGCCTATGGCTAGCAGCGTTAGAGCACCATGAAGCCTAAGGCTAGCAGAGTTAGAGCACCATGAAGCCTAAGGCTAGCAGCGTTAGAGCACCATGAAGTGTATGGCTTGCAACATTACAGCACCATGAAGCCTAAGGCTTACAGCATTAGATCACCATGAAGCCTAAGACTAGCAGTATTACAGCAGTCTACTGGATAATGCCACATGCAAATATTGCAGTCAAGGGGCATGGCTAATGTAACTTCCCCAAAGCCTTACTCAGGGATCAGAAAACTTGTAGAGTACTTCAAAAACTCTTTCTAATTAGCTATTTCAGAGCTCAGCATTGTGGATGAACATGCTACAGTTCAGCATTCACCCACTATTAAGTAATGGGTCAGTTAGCACTGCGGCATATAATGCATATGAGACTGAGTGTGCACACGTGTGCATGCATGCATGTGCGTGCGTGTGTAGGGGGAGCAAAACAGACTATCGATGTGTGTGTGCATGTCTGTGTTTGTGAAATTGTCTGGTATCTATGTGACTGTGTGTGTGTGTGTGTGTGTGTGTGTGTGTGTGTGTATGTGTGTGTGTGTGAGTGTGAGTGTGAGTGTGTGTGTGTGTGTGTGTGTGTGTGTGTGTGTGTGTGTGTGTGTGTGTGTGTGTGTGTGTGTGTGTGTGTGTGCACACTAAAGGTTTGTCTTGTAGGTAATTGTGCAACAGAGCTGCATGGGTTGCTAGGAAAAATTCTACTGCAAATTTGCACTACTTGTGTGATTTGGAAACATGCAAAAGAACTGCTAATGAGTTTTTACTCTATGCAGCTCCTGCACATCTCTGAATAGTGCCATGCAGCTATGGTTACTGAATATAAGTCAGTAACTTAAAATGGTGTAAACCACATCTAGTGCCATTCCTACCCATTTGAATGTCAAGTCACAATCTGCATGCATTACTATAAAGCTGAATGATGAAGAGAAAGGAAGAGTTACTAACAGTCTTTTCAGCAGAGGAAACAAACATGGACACATCACCAGTGCCATGCTCAATTTTAAAAGGCAACAGTGTACTTCAGAACTGATCCAAATAACCAGCTAATAAAAATCAACAGACAGATCACTAAAAAATAAGAAAAATAATAAAGCATCCAAACCACAGGGTAAAAAGGATCGAACAGACAAACCATTCAGTGAAAACTGCAAGAAGGACCCAACCAAGCTAGGGTCTTCATTGTATAATATCCTAAACCTGTCCACGGGACATATGTAAAGACCCCTTAAGGACATACCAGTGTTTTACTGTTTTACAGGGCTTCTGAACACCCATGACTTTTTTTTACTTTTTAAGTCCTAATGGGTTAATTCAGGCCAGAATGTTTCCAAAATCTTGTATTTAACAGACTAGTAGGAGGGAAAAAAAAAACAAAAGCCGCAGGATGACTAATACTATCAGAGATATACAATCATCCTGGTCAAAGAGTATAGGCAGATATATATCAGGTATGTCACAGTGCACACATCCTAACCCTGGAGTGTAGGCAGGCATGTATCAGATATGTCACAGTGCACACATTTTAATCCTGGAGTGCAGGCAGGCATATGTCAGATATGTCACAGTGCACACATCCTAACCCTGGAGTGCAGGCAGACATATGTCAGGTATGTCACAGTGAACACATCCGCACCCTGGAGTGTAGGCAGGCATATATCAGATATGTCACAGTGCACACATCCTAACCCTGGAGTGCAGGCAGGCATATGTCAGATATGTTACAGTGCACACATCCTAACCCTGGAGTGTAGGCAGGCATGTATCAGATATGTCACAGTGCACACATCCTAATCCTGGAGTGCAGGCAGGCATATGTCAGATATGTCACAGTGCACACATCCTAACCCTGGAGTGTAGGCAGGCATATATCAGATATGTCACACTGCACACATCGTAACCCTGGAGTGTAGGCAGGCATATATCAGATATGTCACAGTGCACGCATCCTAACCCTGGAGTGCAGGCAGACATAGTGCACGCATCCTAACCCTGGAGTGCAGGCAGGCATGTATCAGATATGTCACAGTGCACGCATCCTAACCCTAGATTGCAGGCAAACATATATCAGATATGTCACACTGTATGCATCCTAACCCTGGAGTGCAGGCAGGCATGTATCAGATATGTCACAGTGTACGCATCCTAACCCTGGAGTGCAGGCAGGCATATGTCAGATATGTCACAGTGCACACATCCTAACCCTGGAGTTTAGGCAGGCATATATCAGATATGTCACAGTGCACACATCCTAACCCTGGAGTGCAGGCAGGCATATATCAGATATGTCACATTGCACACATCCTAATCCTGGAGTGCAGGCAGGCATATGTCAGATATGTCACAGTGCACACATTCTAACCCTGGAGTGCAGGCAGACATATGTCAGGTATGTCACACCATCCAAACCCTGGAGTGTAGGCAGGCATATATCAGATATGTCACAGTGCACACATCCTAACCCTGGAGTGTAGGCAGGCATATATCAGATATGTCACAGTGCACACATCCTAACCCTGGAGTGTAGGCAGGCATATATCAGATATGTCACAGTGCACACATCCTAACCCTGGAGTGCAGGCAGGCATATGTCAGATATGTCACAGTGCACGCATCCTAACCCTGGAGTGTAGGCAGGCATATATCAGATATGTCACAGTGCACACATTCTAACCCTGTAGTGTAGGCAGGCATGTATCAGATATGTCACAGTGCACACATCCTAACCCTGGAGTGCAGGCAGGCATATATCGGATATGTCACAGTGCACACATCCTAATCCTGGAGTGCAGGCAGACATATGTCAGATATGTCACAGTGCACACATCCTAACCCTGCAGTGCAGGCAGACATATGTCAAGTATGTCACAGTGAACACATCCGAACCCTGGAGTGTAGGCAGGCATACATCAGATATGTCACAGTGCACACATCGTAACCCTGGAGTGCAGGCAGGCAGGCATATATCGGATATGTCACAGTGCACACATCCTAACCCTGGAGTGCAGGCAGGCATTTTTCATATATGTCACAGCACACACATCCTAACCCTGGAGTGCAGGCAGGCATATATCAGATATGTCACAGTGCACACATCCTAACCCTGGAGTGCAGGCAGGCATATATCTGATAAGCCACAGTGTACATATTGACCCTGTTTTTTTTTGTTTGTTTTTTTTTTAATTTCTGCAAGTCTTTTGGGTTTCTAATACCATGGCGGGAATGGACCCCATTCCTAAGTCATAGTAGGATTAAAGTTCATGAAATTAGTATTGTTTCAATCTTTGATGTTAGCCAGAAGTGCTCTTCGCAGCACCCGCAATGTGCCCAGTAACATATCTAAGTTATTGTTTGTCTTTTGGCTTTTTCCCGGTAAGGGGTCGCCACAGCGGAACTCTGGTCACTAATGATTGGCAGTAGATTTTTTTTTTATGAAACGCCGAGGTGCCAGCTCGACGCCCAACCTTCAACGAAGGCACGCCCATTTACGCACGCATGTCTTTCGAACGCTAGTAACATATCTAAGTACGGCTGTAAATTCATTTTTACAAGACATGTTTCTCCTACTACTACTGGAAGTATCTGGGTATCTTTCTTCCACACTGCCCTCGTTTCTGCCTGCAAATGTTGGTACTTTATGACTCTGTCTCTCTCTGTACATAAGACACTGTAATCACTGGATGTAGCAATTTCAATAATCAATGCTACTTTTGTCTTCTCTTCATGGACTACTATATCTGGTTCTCTTGCATATATTTTTTTGAACTGGTGGTAATGGATGATCCCATGTCATATAAACTTCATTTTCTATGATGCTTTGTGTCTCATGTTTCCAGTGTTTTGCAGCTACTTCAATATTATAATGTCTGCACAATCCCCAGGGCAACAGTCTTGCCACATTATTATGCCTTTCAGTATACAGTCCTTCTGCCATCAGTATATCACAACCAGCAGCAAGGTGTGCAACTGTTTCCAATTCTGTTTTACAAAACCAACATTTGTCTGTTTCTCTCACATGTTCAATGGATTTTGTAAACCAATGTGTATGTAGTCCACTATTTTGAGCTGCCAATATTAACCTTTCATCTTTTGCAGTGTAGGCAGGCTTAGATAAGCCACCATGCAAAAATCAATGCTCATGAGGTATCATTACCCATCCAAAGTCTTATTTTCATCTTCAGAACAATTAGCAGCATTATCAGCTGGGTGACACCACCACATAACACTACAATCACATGTTCACCGTGTAAGTGCTTGTGATTTATATAAGTAACGCACGTAGTTTAAGCTGAATACCAGACAACGTACTGTGCAGTTTTAGAGTATATACCAGATTACATGTGAGGCCACAGTAAGACCAAGTGAAATTAAACAAAAAAGGTTAAACCAACTGAAATATGGAAACTGTGTCCAAAGTTGTACACAGTTTATTTATGTATTCTTATTGATAACTGCATAACTAATTATAACGTGATTGGAACACAATGATTAACAATCGATATGGCACAAACTACATAACATTTCTAACAAGCAGCAGTAATACAGGTTGGTGTACAAATCTGAAACCTCCATTTATACTGCTGCTTATACCAAACTGCAGGGCTTGAGAGATCTGCTCTTTAATTGCATCTTTTAATATTCATTGTTTGGTACTGTACCTATTTTGAAGGCAAATTCTGATGAACAGTTTTGAGTCAAATTTTGAATCACATTCTGAGGTGCCGTTTCTCGAGCATTAATGATTTCAATGTTACCTGGGAATAACAGGAGACAAAAAGTAAGGAGAGACTGTTAAAGTGTTTAACATGGATTCAAATCTATGTTCATTTATACACGTTTGACATACTCCCAATCTCAAAAGACTGAATCAACATACTCATCACACCAAAACAAAGTGCATTTCTTACTTGGGAGTCATCTGCTGCCCAAATTAATAATGAAGTGGGAGGTTGGTTTAATAGTTAAGGTGTTTACTTTACAGACACAAGGTACAGGGTTATAATTCTTACATGGGGTAATTTGGTAGGCAATGGTCCACAAGGGCAGCTAGCCTAGTAAGAAATTATGAAGTGACTTTTGCCCTGAGGAAGTGGTTTCTTCAATGGTGTGGGCCCTCAAAATGTATAATGCATGGAAACAAGTACCTTACATGCCTTAAGGAAAGCTGTTGCTGTAATACCTCTATAGTCCCTTCTCAAGTTTGACCCCTTCCTGCCCCTGGCAAATACAGAAGGGGATACTACTACTCAAGTTCACCACAACACAGGGCTTGGTAGCAACAAAGACACTCCCCTCCTGTTCAGAAAAGCACAGCACCCCATTGTCTGCAGAATCCTATCCAAGGCTGCTCTGGAATGAGCTAAACCACATCTCCACTGTATCCGTTATAGGTGGTGTTACTTATGCAAAGGCAGTATCAACTTTAACGAATACGTTTCAAGTAGTTTACTTAAAAGCTGACTTTAACAGAGATGACAAACAAAGAAATTGCTACAACTTTGTTAGCTGCCTTGGTGTGCGATAAGCTTCTGGATATTTCTTATCTTATGGCAAGATATGTGGGAAACTAGGAATGTAACAAATCGTTAGGAAACTGGACTCACAGAAAACACAGTAGACCAAATCAGGAAGAAGGGGGAGCGGGTCTGGCACATAAGTGGGTGATCAAGGAGATTCAGAAAATGCAAAAATCTCTCTGTTCAAAAGAATGTGAGTAATTTTGTTCATCACAGTGGACATCATCAGACAATTGGGAAAGAGTGCAACAACAAGCATTTATTGTCATGACAGGAGTACTGATTGGGGGCATCACAGTGGCACAACGGATAGTGTTGTCACCTCACATCAAGAGGTTCCCTGGATCGATTCTCAGCTTTGGTGCCTTCTGTACAGAGTCTGCATGTCTTCCCTGTGTTTGTGTGGGTTTACTCTGGGTGCTCCAGTTTCTTCCCACATTCCAAACATATGAAGTAGGTGGATTGGGCACTCCTGCTGTGTCGGAATCCAAAGACGTAGATACATCTTAGGGGTACTGCCCTGTAGCCCTGTAACCTCCCCTGGCCACCCTCTGAAGTCCGCGCTCTAGAAGCAAGCGTTTCCACAAGGCCAGAACAACCCAGAAAAAATACTATTGAACTGAAACTCACTTATACACAAGGTACTGCCCTGTAGCCCTGTAACCTCCCCTGGCCACCCTCTGAAGTCCGCGCTCTAGAAGCAAGCATTTCCACAAGGCCAGAACAGCCCAGAAAAAATAATATTGAACTGAAATTCACTTATACACAAGGTTATTATCTGAATACACCTAAACCTACTTGTGTTTTATGCTTACAGCATCCCCTTAAATAGCTGCGATCTTATTCCACACAGCAGTGAAATATAACGCTAGCAACAGCATTCTCTTCCCTAACTACTCAGAAAATTAGTGTTAACTCTGAGTAAAGCAAAGAAGTTGGACCCAGTCCCAAAAATTAAAGCTGTTACTATCCTTTTTCACTCACAAAACCCTATTGCAAGGTACAATAAATTGCAACTGTTTTACCTGTACTGCTCAGTGTGGAGTCGGATTAACCTTACCCACGCCCTTATCCCACCCCCTGCCTCTGACGAATGCGAGGTATCTTAAAACCAAAGTGCCCGCCAATTTTGAATCATTTCCTGCTGTGTCGGAATCCAAAGACGTAGATACATCTTAGGGGTATGTATAATTACACCAAACATTTGTAAATGTAAAATATACTCCCAATGCTAACTAGTGTATTATTTTTTGATGATATTTTACCTTGTTATAGCGTATCGCAACCTCCGCATGCAGTTACCTGCTCAGAGGTAGCGTGTACACACTGAATGTATTGCATGTTAGACCTGCATAATTAAAGTTGTCCGACTGATGCTATATAATTACTCTATAAGGATTATGGTCATTTTCTGCTTCAGTATATAACATACAAAGAGTAACGACTGGGCTTTAAATCACACTAGCATTATTATTCGATGTGAATGTCGTTATAAAGCACCTTGAAAGGAATGTAGACTCTCTCTGCTACGATATGTGATTAACCAAGTGCAGCGACTGTGTTTAAAGTTTACTGACACTAATAGCCTGTAAGAATTGTCTCTGTAAAGAATTACAAAAAGTCTGTAGACATTTGCTGCAGCAGTTGATTGAATTTAAGAGTAGCAACTATGTTCTAGAGCTATATTACATTGCCTGTAAGAATGTCTTTGTAAAGCACTCTAAAAGGATTGTAGACATTTGCTGCAGCAGTCGAGTTAAATTCAGAGTAGCGACTATGTTTTAAAACTATAGTACAGTGCTAGGAACACCCGCAAGGATCTATCTATCACAGCGTGGTGTCCCTCAAACACTTAGTGTTAAATTAGTGGCGACTGGTGTTGTTTTGCTTTCGGGGTTATTAAAAGGATGGAATGAGTCGCGAGGGTGCCTCATATAGCTAGCTGGTATATTTTTACTGCATAAAACATATTTTAGCGATGTTTTTAAAGTCTCCACAAGCAAACTAAATGTGTTTTCTCCTATATCTGTTCAGGTACTGCCCTGTAGCCCTGTAACCTCCCCTGGCCACCCTCTTAAGTCCGCGCTCTAAAAGCAAGCGTTTCCACAAGGCCAGAACAGCCCAGAAAAAATACTATTGAACTGAAACTCACTTATACACAAGGTTATTATCTGAATACACCTAAACCTACTTGTGTTTTATGCTTACAGCATCCCCTTAAATAGCTGCGATCTTATTCCACGCAGCAGTGAAATATAACGCTAGCAACAGCATTCTCTTCCCTAACTACTCAGAAAATTAGTGTTAACTCTGAGTAAAGCAAAGAAGTTGGACCCAGTCCCAAAAATTAAAGCTGTTACTATCCTTTTTCACTCACAAAACCCTATTGCAAGGTACAATAAATTGCAACTGTTTTACCTGTACTGCTCAGTGTGGAGTCGGATTAACCTTACCCACGCCCTTATCCCACCCCCTGCCTCTGACGAATGCGAGGTATCTTAAAACCAAAGTGCCCGCCAATTTTGAATCATTTCCTGCTGTGTCGGAATCCAAAGACGTAGATACATCTTAGGGGTATGTATAATTACACCAAACATTTGTAAATGTAAAATATACTCCCAATGCTAACTAGTGTATTATTTTTTGATGATATTTTACCTTGTTATAGCGTATCGCAACCTCCGCATGCAGTTACCTGCTCAGAGGTAGCGTGTACACTCTGAATGTATTGCATGTTAGACCTGCATAATTAAAGTTGTCCGACTGATGCTATATAATTACTCTATAAGGATTATGGTCATTTTCTGCTTCAGTATATAACATACAAAGAGTAACGACTGGGCTTTAAATCACACTAGCATTATTATTCGATGTGAATGTCGTTATAAAGCACCTTGAAAGGAATGTAGACTCTCTCTGCTACGATATGTGATTAACCAAGTGCAGCGACTGTGTTTAAAGTTTACTGACACTAATAGCCTGTAAGAATTGTCTCTGTAAAGAATTACAAAAAGTCTGTAGACATTTGCTGCAGCAGTTGATTGAATTTAAGAGTAGCGACTATGTTCTAGAGCTATATTACATTGCCTATAAGAATGTCTTTGTAAAGCACTCTAAAAGGATTGTAGACATTTGCTGCAGCAGTCGAGTTAAATTCAGAGTAGCGACTATGTTTTAAAACTATAGTACAGTGCTAGGAACACCCGCAAGGATCTATCTATCACAGCGTGGTGTCCCTCAAACACTTAGTGTTAAATTAGTGGCGACTGGTGTTGTTTTGCTTTCGGGGTTATTAAAAGGATGGAATGAGTCGCGAGGGTGCCTCATATAGCTAGCTGGTATATTTTTACTGCATAAAACATATTTTAGCGATGTTTTTGAAGTCTCCACAAGCAAACTAAATGTGTTTTCTCCTATATCTGTTCAGGTACTGCCCTGTAGCCCTGTAACCTCCCCTGGCCACCCTCTGAAGTCCGCACTCTAGAAGCAAGCGTTTCCACAAGGCCAGAACAGCCCAGAAAAATATACTATTGAACTGAAACTCACTTATACACAAGGTTATTATCTGAATACACCTAAACCTACTTGTGTTTTATGCTTACAGCATCCCCTTAAATAGCTGCGATCTTATTCCACACAGCAGTGAAATATAACGCTAGCAACAGAATTCTCTTCCCTAACTACTCAGAAAATTAGTGTTAACTCTGAGTAAAGCAAAGAAGTTGGACCCAGTCCCAAAAATTAAAGCTGTTACTATCCTTTTTCACTCACAAAACCCTATTGCAAGGTACAATAAATTGCAACTGTTTTACCTGTACTGCTCAGTGTGGAGTCGGATTAACCCCGCTCCGCTCGCCCTCGCTGCGCTTGGGCTCGCTCCGCGCCCCACCCTGCCCCCATATCCCACCCGCCCCCAGTGGTCCTATTTTTATACTTACCCAGCCACACCCCCTCCATTATTCCCAGCCATACAAAACATACCTCCCCCTCTCTCAACGCCCTCCCACATCACCTAGGTCACTAACTTTCACCACCCTCTCCCCATCCCCCCTCTCCCTTAAAACTATAACAAAACACCCAAACCAGCCTATCCTCCAGCCAATTACTTTACAATATGAAATCCTTCACACCCCGGTTCACGAAACCAGCCCTAAAAACTGTTACCCTCAGCCTTCCAGTGATTATCTCACTATACCTACTAACTAAATATGAAAACCAGACATACCCAGGTTTTCATTATCCAAAATGCCAAACCAATACCCCCACAACTAAGTTCAATACCATTTACCCCAATCAATACCTTATCAGCAAAACGGCATCTACTATATACCACCACCCATATAGTCTAAACATAATCTACCCCAAATCCAATAACACTGAAAAACTACTCTACAAACTTATGAAACTGATAGAGTATCTTAGAAAAAACATTAACAAAGATGGGGACATTCACCCAAATCCAGGTCCCCCAGTAAACGACCCTAATAACACACCCTTAGTTCCAAGACCTCTAGACTCCCTTCTTATATGCCACCTGAATATTAGAAGCCTAAATAATAAAATTCATAACCTACATGCTCTCTTAGCAACCCATCTCCCTGACATTATGTGCCTCACTGAAACCTGGCTCAAACCAGAAACTAAAGACAATGAAATCCTGCCACCTGGATACAGCATTTATAGGACTGATCGCCTCAAAAAAAGAGGAGGTGGTACTGCTGTGCTCTTTAAAAGCACACTCAATGTTAGTCCAAACCCCGTTCAACCACCCCAAATGCCCAATGTAGAGCTAACAGCTCTAAAACTACAACTAAATAAAGAAAAAAGTATTAACCTCATTGTGATCTATATCCCCCCTGGGAAAAACTCAGACACTTTTGAAAACACTCTAAGCTGGCTGACCAACAACCTCCCACAAGAAACCATAATCTTGGGGGATGTCAACATCGATTGGAAGCAGTGTGTGTCAGAGTCTGACCCAACCAATATTAATCTCCATGGTTTCTCGCAAATTATAACCACCCCTACCAGAACTGGCAGCTCCAAACAAAAAGAAAGTATCCTAGACTGGATACTTATCAACAATAATCCAGAAATGTACAAAGCTGGGACCATACCAAATGAGCTCAGCGATCACCTCATCACTTATATGGTAAAAAGTAAAATAGGCA
The DNA here is from genome assembly GCF_019279795.1 of Protopterus annectens. Classification (NCBI taxonomy): domain Eukaryota; kingdom Metazoa; phylum Chordata; order Ceratodontiformes; family Protopteridae; genus Protopterus; species Protopterus annectens. The sequence continues at coordinate 876,663,164 of NC_056733.1, forward strand.
GCCACAAACCCCCTGTCCTATAAACTGTTAGGAGTACCAAACACTTTGACCTCACTAGGTTCCGAAATGAGCTCCAATCCTACAACTGGTCAGCCCTCAAACACCTCCCACTAGATGAGGCAGTAACTAATTTTAACACCACATTTCTAAAAATACTTGATTCACACGCCCCCAAACGCTCAATCAAAACAAAAGCTCGAATAGCACCATGGTTATCAAAAGACACTATTACCAAAATTAAATCCAGAAATAAAGCAAGGAATACATGGCGTCTTACCAAATCAGCCCTAGACCGTAACATATTCCAACAACTTAGAAATGAAACAAAAAGGCACATCTTATCTGACAAAAAGAATTACTATCTCCAACTACAACAAACAAACCAAAATAACCCCCAAAAGTTTTGGGCAGGAATAAATAAACTTCTACACCCGGGTAGGTCCTCCACACCTACACCAGCTAACCTAACTATGAAAAACCCAGAAGAAGTCGCTACATCCTTTAACACCTTTTTCATCGATGTTATAAAATCCTTAGCCAACCAACAAACTGTCTCCCATTCCCCTACAATAGCCTCCACCCTAAAGACCACGCCACTATTTAATCTACAACCTGTCCCTACTGCATACATCCAATCCTTACTAAAAAAATTAAAGCCTACCACCCTCGCCGCTGACCTACTGCCAGCTGACTTTCTACAAAAAGCTGCCAATATCATTGCCTATCCCAACTCCATCTTAATTAACCATACCATAACCGAATCCACAATCCCCTCCATATGGAAAATCTCCCATGTCATTCCACTCCATAAAGGCGGCCCTTCCACTGAACTCTCAAATTACAGGCCAATAGCCATACTGTCACCACTGGCAAAAATAATGGAAAAATGTATCCACAAACAACTCATGCAGTATCTAACCCAGTACAATCTGCTAACTAACTCTCAACATGGCTTCAGGCCAAAACACAGCACTACTACTGCTCTCCTCTCATTTACAAACACTATCAATCTCAACCGGAATGACAAAAAAATATCTTCAGCTCTCTTCTTGGACCTGTCAAAAGCCTTTGACATGGTCAACCACCAACTCTTGCATGAAACTCTTAAAACTCTCTACCTAGACAACTCAACCCTTGACTGGTTTCATGCCTATCTTTCTAATAGGCAGCAAGCTGTGCTCTGGGATAACAAGCTCTCAGACTGCCTACCCAACACTATAGGAGTACCCCAGGGCTCCATACTTGGTCCTCTCCTATTCTCTATCTTTATTAATGATCTTGACAAAGTCATTCCAGAATCCACATGTATTCAATATGCAGACGACTCTACATTAATATGCTCAGACACATCCCCAGTGACTCTACTAGCCAAAACTCAAGACTGTTTCACTGCATTTGAAAAATGGCTATCTGAACTCCAACTTATCCTAAACCCTAAAAAAACTAAAATGCTTCTTTTCCATCCCACCCAGAAAACACCAACCTTTCCCTTTTCCATTCAATCCAACAATGGTACCATCATCTCCCCAGATCCCTACACTAAGCTACTAGGAGTTACCATCGATAAACTCAAATTTGATGTTCACATTAGCCAAACTATTAAGACTGTTAATAAAAAACTGGGGTCCCTCTATAGAATAAAATCCTTTCTGACTCCCATTGCAAAAGCTGCCATTGCTCGCACCCACCTCCTATCCACCCTCCTGTATGCCTCCCCAATACTTACAAACCCCAACAAATCGGAACTATCCAAACTCTCCTGTTGTTATAATCATATTGCCAGATTTGTAACTGGCTTACCCTACAAAACCCATCACTGTATCAATCTTCAGAACCTAGACTGGATAGAACTACCCAACCTAATCCTACAGCAACAACTCATAGTTGCTTACAAAGTACTCTCTCAACCGGACAACATCCCTGGTCTGAGTAGATTACTCACCCCTTACACAAACCAAAACAGACTTAGATCATCTCAAAGATCACTTGTGCAGACGCTTAAATCCCATAACACAGGAGGCGACTCTTTGTTTTCCAACACAGTGGGTAAAACATGGAACTCTCTTCCACCCAGTCTCACCAATTCCACCTCCATTTACACATTCAAGAAAGGTCTCACCCACCACTTCAAATCCCACTGGCTTTGCCAGTGTTCTAATCCAGACTAAATAATTTTCCCAGTCCTTTTCATCAGTAACTTCCTCCAAGGTAAAAGCCATTTACTTTCTTCCTTATCTCATAACATTAAGGTCTCATCCTCTTCTCCACAATTGTTATTGTACATATTATTGTATTTGTAATCTTTGTTTGTTTGTTTTTTTCTCTCTATGTATGAAATGTATAATCTATTACCGTAAATATCTGTCATACATTGTTGTCAACTGCTTTGTAAGATTGGAGCTTTTCTCCCCGGGCCTCCGCTGAAAACGAACATGTGTCCAGTCGGACTTTCCCGGTCAACAAATGTAAAATAAAATAAAATAAAATAAAATAAAAATAAATAAATAAATAAATAAATTGGATATAGGTGCAAGTATGGTGTGGAAGCACTATCATGGCAGGTCTAGTCACCCAGTGGTGTAAAGCTTGGCTCTAGATAATTGTCACTGTTGAAGTGGCACCCCAACCCCATGTGAAAAATGGGAAAAAGGGGCTGTGGATGGATGGGTGTAGGAGTGATGATTATTATTGGATTTCCTACACAATGCCGACATTCCGAAATGCCGACAACCATATGGCCGACACCATATGATTGACATTCGGAATGCCGACACTGTAAGAAATCCATAAAAAGGAAAATAAAATTTCCTTTAAACTGCTAGTAGGGGGCTACACCACCCTGGAACCCCTGTGAGGGGCTCTGTTCCCCCAACCCCCGTAATTTTAATATACCAACTCCGAGATCGCATTACAGTGCAGGAATGGAAATCTTTCCATTCCGCACTATAGTGAGATGCTAGTTCCCCATTGTCGGCATTCCAAATGTCAATCATATGGTGTCGGCCATATGGCTGTTGGCATTCTGGAATGTCGGCAAACTGAAGGGGACCCTTATTATTATATAAGTTGTGCAAATGAAAATTATACAAAGATTGAATTTTGCAGAATCTGAAACCGAACAACAAGTGTTGTGAAAATGGAGCAATAGAGGAAAATCCAAGTTTTACAGAGAGGAAATGGGTAGAGCCAAGCTGCATAAAGAGGATGGCCAATCAGAAATAGGGTATAAGCTGGACAACAGGGTCACTAATTGAAGAAACTAATGGGGATGAAATACTATGTATGTGTGTGGAGGGGGAGATGGGAATGTGCTTGAATAGACTCAAAATGGAGACGTTTGCGAAGTTTTCCAAGCCAGCCAGTTACGTCATAGGATGAAAGAATCAATGGGTGTGAGACACTCAGACTGTGTACTCACTAGGAAGTAATGGAGAACCAATAGGAAGGCAGCCTTAGGATCTACGGAAGCGAAGGGGTGATGTGTGGGAGGTAGGTAACTAATGTACTTAAAGAGCAAATATTAAAATAAAAATTAACTAAGTACCCTTAGTGATCAGAAGTAAAGTAATGAAAGGGAGGTGGATAATAAGAAACAACAGCAATAGGTGTTTGAAACTAGAATTCAGTAATAAGCGCATACAAACTTCATGAATCCCTAGGAATCCCTAATCTGGTTTTTGGCCCGTGCAGCGTAAGCGCGAAGGGCTTGCAATTTCTTTATCTAGCATTGGATAAGTCAGTTGGGCTGTTTAACCGCTGTACAGACAATTACTTTAAAGTCTGTTTCTTGGTTCTTGTTGCGTGACTGCGGGGGCTTAAAATACTACTTGCATCATTGAATTAAGTGTGTGGGGTTGCTTAATCGCCAAGCCTCAAAGGACAATTACTGTCGTTTTACTATAATATAGTGGCTAGGTTTTATGGAATCCCTAATCTGGTTTTTGGCCCGTGCAGTGTAAGCGCGAGGGCTTGCAATTTCTTTATCTAGCATTGGATAAGTCAATCAGGCTGTTTAACCACTGAGCACATAACTATAAAATAGAGTCGTCTTATCTAAGAAATTGTTTTACCAAGACACTACTTGTCGATGGGAGATGCTTGATTTACCTAACGGCCATCTATTACTGTTTCTCACAATCACATAGTGCATTTTTATGTGAACTCTAAACTGGACTGTAAAATTACTGTTACATATTGTTTTAACCAAGCAAAATGAAAAACCTGTATTTTCTAGATATTGCATAGTCTAGATAGGCTGTTTTTTTCCTTTTTTCTTTATTGTATTAATGTTTTTTTACCTAGAATTTCAGCGCAGATGATATTGATGAATGCTGATGCACTATAACTTATTTTGCTTCCTAAACTTAGCTCTTACTCACTCATTAATCTCTCCCTTCTTACCTTATAACAGAGTGGTCAACTATTAAACTCAAGCAGACTTTTTTCCTGCCCACCATCCTCCTGAAATTCAAGGAACCTCAACAACTGAACCCATACCCTACACTACCAGGAGAGACTAACTTACTAAGAGATTCTAAGTATGCTAAGTTACCTTGTTTGACCAGACTTACTCTACTTTTGTATCTCAGGTTAAGCATCCCTCCTGAATTACCAGCAGCCTACATATTTTTCCCACCCACCATATATACCTCAATTTAAATTCCTATCCCAATCTACCTCAGCTATCTCTGTTTGCTAGCACATCACACTGTATCCTCTTTTTCCCTTTTTGTGCTTAGCCCCCTGCTCTGCTGTCTGTCCCTGCAAACATACAACTGGCCACTAGGTGGCGCCCTTATTCTTTTTCCTGCTGCTACTTTTCTCTTCCCACTCTTATGCTTATCTTCTGCCCCCTAAACCTTTCCTATCTGTCCTTTAACTGAAACTTTTTTCCAGAACTGCATTTTAGCCTAGCCTCTCTTACCTTACCTCGATTCTGCTGACTCTAGCTTTTCTACTCACTTTTTTTTTCTATACACTAGCTGACTATCTAATACACCTTCTCCAACCTACTGACTTACCTGTTAGTTCTTCCCTTGCTCTGATTGTTTCCTGCTGAACTCCACTCTCTTGTGTCTTCCCGCTCCGTTCGCCCTACGGGTTCACCCTGCCCCCAATTTCCACCCGCCCCCAGGGTGTCTACCTATATACTCTCTTAACCACTCCCCCTCCACTCCTCCATTCTTTCCCAACCAACCACTCACCTCTTTCTAGCCACACCCTACATTTATACATCCACACCTACTAGCTTTACATCTCCCCTTATTTATCTCTAACCTTTTCTCACAATAGCTAATCCTTCTTCTCCTCATACTACATATACTTACTACTCCATCATTCACTAACCTCACCCTTTACTAATTATCCTTAACCTACTAGGTACAAACCTTCCCCTATCATCTATAGCCTTTTTAACCTAAAGCAGTCCTTTCCTCATCTCTCTACCTATAACTTTTTTTTCCCTCCTCTCTCAACATGCCTAACCTACACCCCTGTCTACTACTAATGTCATTGTTCACTTCTCTCACCACTATCTATTTCCTTACCTCCTATGAACAACCCCTTCTCAAAACTCTTCTCATACCATCCAAACACACTACTACATCACTTCCTGTTTCATGCACAAACTTTAATAATTCCACATATAACCATAGCTACATCCAAGCCAAATATCACCGACTTTTTCATATAAAACACTCAATTCCTAACACTCGAAAATTATATGACCTTAATCCTAAACTAAGCCAGCATCATAACTTCACTTTGATCCACTCCCTTAAGGATGGAGACATTCATCCAAACCCAGGCCCAATGTTTCACTCATCCTTCTCTAATAGTATTGAATCTAATTCTATCCCTTTACTATCAGCTCAATCCTCAAAAACACTCAAAATTGCCCATCTTAATATACGTAGCATCTGCAACAAAATTACTCAAGTACATGCTCTCCTAGATGTCCACCACTTTGACATCCTTTGTTTAACTGAAACGTGGCTTAAACCAACAATAAAAGATACAGAAATTATTCCCCCAGGTTACAATATTATTCGCAAAGACCGCATCAAAAAAAAAGGTGGAGGGGTTGCTATTCTCTACAAGGCAGGATTACAAATCAGTAAAATAAACCACAAACCACATTCTGATGACACTACAGAAATAATTATTTCAAAACTACAACTAAACAACCAAAAATCAGTTAACATCATCTGTACATATTTCCCACCAGGTAACAATCAAGATAAACTGGAAGACCTATTAAGTTGCCTTTCTCTAAATTATCCACAAGAAACAATACTACTAGGAGACGTTAACACCGACTGGAATTTATGTAACAATAACAACCCATCCTCTCTGATCAATTTGAATGGTTTCTCACAACTCATTAATTCCACAACTAGAATAAACAAATCCAATAACAAAGAAAGCATTCTGGACTGGATATTAACAAATGGTCCAAAACAAAACTATACAACAGGAACCCTACCAGATGACCTTAGTGATCACTCTCTAATATATATAATAAGACACAAAACAAACGTTCACATTTCTCCCCCTGTTATAACTATACGCAGTAAAAAACACTTTGACCAGAAAATGTTCCTAACCGAACTTAAACACTGCAAATGGGAACCCCTTAAGTCCCTTCCAATAAATGAAGCTGTATCCTACTTCAATAAGACTTTCCTAACAATCCTAGATCATCATGCCCCAATTGTACCATAAGAGTGAAAAATAAACCAGCAGTATGGCTCACAAGTGAGACCAAAAAGCTAATCCTCTCCAGGAACAAATCCTGGACCAAATGGCGTACCACTAAACTTATTACTGATCAGCAAAATTTTAGACAACAACGAAATATGACTAAAAAAGCAATAATACAGGACAAAAAAAAACTTTTACATCCAACTTCAACAATCTTCCCTCCAAAAACCACAGAAGTTCTGGACCTCTATTAACAGACTAATAACCCCAGGTAAAGTAGTAACACCAACTCCACTTGGCAGCAACTCTGATGACCCTACAAAAACAGCAAATGCATTTAATACCTTCTTTACCACAGCTGTACAAAACTTAGCAAATCAACAATATCCTGACACTGCCAACCTGTCCGCTACAAGCCCACCCCCCCTCCTTTCCACCTAGAACCAATACCCACCTCCTTCATCTCCTCCTTACTTCAAAAACTTAAGCCTTCTACCCCCTCAGCTGACAAATTACCAGGGGAATTCCTACAACTAGGAGCCTCAGCCATTGCCTACCCAATCTCTATATTGATTAACAGAACTATTAAGGAATGCACTATTCCATCAATCTGGAAAATCTCACATATCATTCCTCTTCACAAAGGTGGCGACTCTACTGAATACTCAAACTACCGTCCCATAGCTCTTCTGTCTCCTCTTGCTAAAATAATGGAGAAATGTATCCACAAACAACTAATTACCCACCTACTCCACCACAATCTCTTAGCAGACTGTCAACATGGCTTTCGTCCTTACCACAGTACTACCACAGCCCTACTTTCTTTTACCAACTGTATCAACACAAATATAAACAATAATTTCTTGTCATCAGCACTCTTTGTAGATCTTTCTAAAGCCTTTGATATGGTCAACCATAAACTTCTACTCCACCTTCTAAAGTCCCTATCACTTGATAAACCCGCCTTGTACTGGTTCACATCCTACCTGGATAATCGTAAACAAGCAGTTCTCTGGCAGAATCATCTTTCTGAACTTCTACCCACTTCCCTAGGTGTCCCACAGGGCTCTATCTTAGGCCCACTGTTATTCTCCATTTTCATCAATGACCTTCATCTCTCTATCCCTTCTCTACCTGCATTCAATACGCCGACGACTCCACAATTATTTGCTCAGCAAAATCCCAAACTGACCTACATTCTCTCACACAAAAATCCTTCACCACTATAGAAAATGGTTCTCTAACCATTGTCTTCTCCTCAACCCAAAACCAAATTATTGCTGTTTACCCCTCACATACATCTCCCCTCTTCATTTTACACTTCAATCCAACAATGGTACTATAATTTCTCCTGACACCACCACCAAACTCCTAGGAATCACAATAGATAATCAACTTAAATTTAACGCTCACATTAACACTATAATAAAATCTACCAACAAAAAACTCGGATCTCTATATAGAATTAAACAATTTCTATCACCACTAGCCAGATCTACAATAGCCAGAACTCACTTACTCTCTACCCTTTTATATGCCTCCCCCATCTATACTAACCTGTCCCAATATAATCATAACAAACTAGCTAAATCTTATAATAGCATTGCCAGATTTGCCACTAACTCACCTTATAGGACTCATCACTGTCAAAACCTAAAACAACTAGGCTGGCTAGAATTACATCACCTACTACAATTTAACCAACTTATTATTGCCCATAAAGTCCTTTATCAACCTAACAATACCCCAACTCTCTCTACCCTCATAACACCATACCATAACCTGAAAAAGTTACGCTCAACTAATAAAATGCAGATGCAAACTTCTTTATCTAAAAATTCTGCAGGTGACTCTCTTTTTTCTAACTTTGTTGGTAAAATATGGAACCTCCTACCAAATGACCTAACAGCTCTTTCATCTCTCCCATTATTCAAAACTAACCTTAAACATTTCCTCTCCAACCACTGGTTATGCTCTTGCAATAACCCTGATTAATCTGCTTTTTCATTTCCTTCTCCTCTGCTCTACCATGTCTCCCTTAATTTTTTTCCCTCTTAAAGTTTATCCTTATATCATAATTTCTCTCTGACCATTCTACTCTGTCCAGCTCTACTCATCCCATCTAACCACCAATCCTGTTTTCCAATTCCTGTCTTATCCTGTAGATGTCCTTAGTAACCTTATATCCCCATCTTTTCTTTATTTACTTACTTATTGCTTTCTTGTGGTAACAGTTGTTAAATCATTTTTTTTACTATGAACAAATCTTGTTCTTGTAACATTTTGCTATACATTTTTGTATTATTATTTTTAAATTACTTGTAACATTAAATGTTTTGAAAACTCGGAGCTTTTCTCCTCGGGCCTTCACTGAAAATGGACATGTATCCAGTTGGACTAGCCCGGTTAACAAATGTAAAATAAATAAATAAATGATTAAATCAAAAATATGCATAACTTGAATAAGTGAGTCTACTAGGTGTTTTAAATTCCACAGACACTGAGCCTTTGCATGTTACTACAAATAACATATATAATGCAATTAACTTGTACTCTTTTCCCTCTGTTTAATGATTCTGCTCTGACAGATAAAAGCACTCACATTTTCCTGAATAAAATTGTTTTTCATTTTTTTGAATCTGCTTCCCATTTGAGTTTCTAGCATTTGCTCACAAAGTTTTTAACCATCAGTTATACAGTAATTTTCTACTGCATTACACAATTAGGTGATAAGAACTTGGCACCTGTATTCTTGGTCCTTAAAGTCTAATATTTTATCCAGATTTTAGTACCCGCCCGGTTAGTAATTACATTAAATTAATTCAGGTATATAAGCTAATAAACCTGATTGAACCTGCTTAAAAAGATAAGTCCAAATAGCAAAACGATGTATGGGAAAAGATTAACTGGTATGTAAAACAAAGCAATGTAGAAAAGTCAAAAACACACCAGTTGTTCACAGTAGAGGTGGTTCCAAAACTTTAATAAAATAATGAAAATAAAGAACAGGTAACCTATTATCAAAGTAAAAACTCTAACCAGCTTTTAAACACCTTGTAACAGTTTCATCCAATCAACTGAAAAAGCATTAAAAGTTGCTAAGCAACATGATTGCATTGAATATGCCAATTAAATAAACCAATTAAGTCTGCTTTGATAATAGGTCTGAAGAAGCTACATGCGAAAGCGTTTACCTGTTCTTTATTTTCCTTATTTTATTAAAGTTTTGGAACCTCTACCGTGAACAACTGGTGTGTTTTTGACTTTTCTACACTGCTTAAAAAGATGTTCACCCACTTACGATATCTCTGCTATATAACAATCAGAAATGTAGAGACCGACAGTCCATGTGTGGCCTAGAGCCCATTACTAATAAAGAAAGTTTGTTCTCAGGAATTTTAAAGGCAATATGCATATAGTAAAGGTGAATGCGTGGCATGGTACCCAGAAAAAGTAAATACTACTTTTTAAGGATCTAAACTGCTAAATAAAGAAGTTATACATGAGTGTCTAAAAGGGGATACATATTTTCAGAAAGCTTGAAAAAAATACACCAGTTATTAAAATAATGTGAGAAAAATGACAGGTTAGCACAGGCTGCTGAAAGAAATATTGATGATGGACTCCTTATGTTCTCTGTACATTACAGACATATAGACAAATGTTTATATAAAATATATCTACGTGCATACACATATGATTATCTCATGATGCACTGAATGCTCCAAAAACAATAGTATTTTAGAGTGAATCTTAAAAGATCAAAAAAAATTTACAGATGGCAAACCCTCTGCATTCCACATCCCCTGCTAATTATACACACCAACTTCACAATCACACAGCAGTTGGCAAACGACAAATTCCTGGACCTCGCTGTACTACGATCTCACACACAAAGCAGCCTGCGGCCTGAAGAACAGCATTTGTTGCAACCACAACGTCACAAAGAAGATTAGCAGAAGAATGAACCCAACAAAAAAAAACAGACTTTGTTTTGCAGGAGCAAAGCCTTCTACAGCCTCCTAATTTAAATACACCACATCAGACATAAGCTAGCTGCCCTGGTGGGCCGTTTTAAGCCTAGCCAGTTTCCCTTTTAGTACTTGAATTAACCTATCTTACTTGGTGTTAAGACAGGCCTTACCCATCCTGTGGCTGATAAATATGTATTATCCTATTGAGAATAACTGGGATCTTACCATAGATAATTTGACGGAACCCATGCATGGGATAAAGTATTTAGAAGCTGCCTCTAGCCATTAATAATACAAGGGACAGTTCTTGGGTAAATTGTCTATTACTAGTCCATATATCCAAGTCGTGTTTTACATGGACTGGGAGTCTGTTCAACAGCAGTGATATCCTCTGTGAGACAGACCTATCCTTTCAAACTGTTCTGTTTTTGGTGCAGAGGAAGTTTGGATTCCTGAACCAAGTATTTCTGATGCCACTTGACTTGCTGATGTGCAGTAGGTACTGGCAACCAACCACCAGTCTTTCCTTACGCAGCCTGGTAAGAGGTACATCTGTATGTCTTACAATGGAGTTAATTATAGCTAGAATATTTGGTTGGGTAGATGCCTGTCCTACGAGCTCAGCATCCATGGATTTGGGACTCCTTGTGCTGTGCTATAGTCTGCTAGGAGGGAATGATTAGTATGTTTCATTTAATTGCTTCTTGCGTTTTGTATTGTTTTATTGCTTTCTTCTATTTTGTATACTGCTGTGCATTTTCATTGCACTTTGATTTAACTGCATTCTGTTTTCCATTGTTTATTTAAACTAGGAAAGAAACCAAAGCTCTCTCTCTTGTGAGTCATACAGAAATAAGATTCTTCCTCACCCTCCCACCCTATGGTTTCTGTATTCTTAAACTATGTCTCTAGTTGCCTGCCTCTTATGTAAATTTCAGTACTTAATTCCTTTCCTCTCCTCTTTCATTGGCTGTTGTCAATAAACATAAAATTATAATTTTGTGAATTCACTCTGCTTAAGGTATTTAAATTTATTTGCCCTCCCACTGTATTCCATAGAGCAAGAATAGAGTATCCCACCAATCCAATCCAGCTTACTTTTTTACAATTAGTAGCTCCTCAAATGCAAGTTATTCCCCACCCCCTTCATAGCTTCCCCACTGATTAGTACCCCCTGTAATTATTAGGATGTTAATTCATTTTTTTCTTTATTTTAAAATCTGCAATATCTAGAGAGCAGGACCAGCAATCACTGGAGAGCCCACATTCCAATTCTCACTAGTCTTCTTGGGAGTAGTGCTTCTGTTTCACTCCTAATGACAGAAGGAGCAGGAGGGCATTATTTCTTAGGGACTGCTGATCATCAGAAAGCCTGATAACTACTTCATTGGATTCAGTTTGGAATTTGTGCTACTGTTTTGCTCCTGGTGAGAGAAAGAACTGAAGGTACTTGAATCCTGAGAGTGTGTGTGTGTGTGTGTGTGTGTGTGTGTGTGTGTGTGTGTGTGTGGTTTCTGAATGGTCTGGTTGGTTGCTATTCAGGGTATCTACTAGGAAAAGTCTATAACAGGCTTTTGAATCCAAATCCATCTAGAGCTGTATATTTGCTCTGCATTGCTGAATTGCACTTCATTCTGTCACATAAATATGCTTATTATTTGCAGAGTTCTTGCACTCTGATCTATTTCTTAGCACTTTTGATTTCTGCCTGTGAGTTTCTTTATTTCTATTTGTTGTTTTAACTTGGTTACTTATTACACTCTAGGTGACCTCATACAGTATTTTTACCTTAAGATGATCTTTGTCTGCACTCCAGTGAGGTAGGAATCACTGTCTGAAACCCCAAACTGTGAGTTCCTGCATTCCTGTTTGGTTTGTTGCTTTAACGTGGGTACTTATTACATTCTAGGTGACCTCATACAGCATTTTACATTAATATGATTTTGGCTTGCACTCTACTGAGCTAGGAATCGTTGTTTGAAACCCCAACATGTGTGTTTCTGATTGGTCAGGGGAATAGCTCGTTTCTTTTGAGACTCTCTCTGCCTGTATAAACTTGTTAAGTTTGCATGACACTGCTCATTGCACGTCCCTGTATAGATGAGTCTTAGTCTTCTTGTTGTCTATACTCTTACAACCCAGCTAGCCAGCTGTAAACTCCTCTTGTACCATCCTGTTGTAGATCCCGTAATAAGGATCTAAAAAAGTGAACTTTCCTACTAACTCTATAGCCAGCTAGGTGGATCTGGACATCCTGAGACAATGTAACAACTATCTCATGTATTCAGACAACGTAATTCTTAAACTAATTGATATGGTATGTGAGAGACGTACTGTAGTTACACACTGTCACTGGAGGAAAGGCTCTCACATATAGTCATTTATAATACCAAACAAGTTGCCAGAAAAACACGCATTTCACCCACCACACATAGTATGGACCAAACACAAGGACCCACATATGCTGAGACTCGTAAATGTGACCTTCATAAACCAGAAACACCTCCCAGATGTTGTACCCACAATGTGTGTCCTCAGCAACCTCAGAAACTCACCACAACACAAACAGCAACACCTCATGGTGTTTCACCTTCTAAACTCATAAGGAATACCACCACATAACCAAATATTTTGGCCAGAGAAGACTCCATTGTGAGACCAACAGATTTCCCACTCACCAAGCTAAAGACAGAGTCATTGCATAACACTAAAAGATGATAACATCCAAGAACCACAGAGCCAGGAAACACAGAATACATTTTATTCAGTAAGTCTCTTCAGTGCCTCCACCTCTTCAGCCTTTACAGAGTACACACTTACAAAAAAAAAAACAGAGTACCTAATATACTATCACTAATTATCACATAATTACACAAAATAATTACACAATTAAACAATTCATTATATAAAACTCTCCAGTTGCATTCAGTATTAAGACCTTTAGGAATAAATGTATCATATTTCAATATAAAATTGATTCTTTATATAACAATCTGTTCTTCATATTCACGTCCTCAAAAGTACAGTTGTGTACCTACCATAAATGTAGATGTTCGAGTGTATTCACTGTTGCAGTCATTACTCATGGGTTATCCTGCTAGCAGGATACCCGCAGTCGGCCTGAATTCCAAAGTCCTGGTCCGGCGTCGGTTGCTGTCACCTCTTCCCTGACGTCAGTGCGCCAGGGGTATAAAAGATGCAGCTGACGCCATTTTCTTCAGTTTTTCTTGCCCCAGATGTCAGGTGCCCCCAAAAGGGTAGGCTAAATACATTATGCCAATAAACATATATGCAGTAAAGAAACATTTCCTTCATCTACAAGCAAATACACCACATAGGTTGTATAGAATAGAGAAGTACTGATAAACCCCAGCAAAAGAAAGGGGGACAGTGGGAGGGTAACCTGGACTGCAACAGTGAATACACTCGAACATCTACATTTATGGTAGGTACACAATTGTACTATGTTCATCGTGTTTCACTGTTGCAGTCATTACTCTTGGGTTGAATCCCAAAGCTGAGGATGGGTGGCTGGATTTAGAGTAAAGAGGTAAGTTGTAGTGCTTTGTAAAAGTGTGCACTGAACTCCAAGTTGCAGCCTCTAAGATGTCTTTGGTTGGTACTCCTCTGAGGAAGGCTGCTGAAGTGGCTGCTGCTCTGGTAGAATGAGGCCTAATGCCCTTAGGCACTGATTTGCCATGCTGAGAATAGCAGAAACGGATGCAATGGCCTATCCATTTAGAAATAGTCTGTTTTGAGATAGCCTATCCTTGTGATCCTGCAGCATATGACACTAAAAGTTGCTCAGTCTTTCTGAAAGCTTTAGTTCTGTCCAAGTAGAAGCGTAGCTGCCTGTGTATGTCCAAAGAATGCAGAATTTTCTCACCCTTGTTCTGTGGGTTTGGATAAAAGGTAGGCAAGTGAATGGTTTGGTTGAGGGTCACACTGGACACCACCTTAGGCATAAATGTTGGGTTTGTCCTCAGAGAAACCCTGTCCGGATGAAAAATTATAAAAGGCTCCCAGCCATGAGTGCTTGTAACTCCGAGACTCGTCTTGCAGAGGTTATTGCTAGGAGCAGAGCTGTTTTCCAGGATAAGAATTTTATTTCAGCTGTTGAGGCTGGCTCAAAGGGAGGCAGTGTGAGTTTTCCCAAGACATAATTGAGGTCCCATGCCGGAATTGGTGCTCTCCTTGGAGGCCTGATGTTTTTGGCCCCTCTGAGGTACTGCCTTATTAAAGGATGAGAAAAGATAAGTTGTTCCGTATTGTAATGGGCTGAAATGGCAGAGGCATGAATCTTAACTAATGAAAAGGAAAGGCCTTTGTCCAGCATCTCAGTTAGGTATTGTAAAATCCGAGGGATATTTGGTACATACGTGTCAACGCCTTGTTCCTGGTTCCAAGCACAGAATCTCTTCCATATTTCTGCATACGATTTTCTTGCACTGGGCCTCCTGGCCTCCAAGATAACATCCATAACAGCTTTTGAAAGAGGAGTGTTCTGAATGGCTACATTATCCGCCATGCTGCCAGATTTAAGGTCCCGAGTTGGCTGTGCAGGATCTGATTGTTTTGTTTTGTCAGCAAGTGAGAAGTTTGAGGCAATATCCATGCTGGACCTTGAGACAAGCTCTTTAGGATTGGGTACCAATGCTGGCGTGGCCAGTCTGGTGCAATCAGTATCATTTTTGGCTTCTCTTGTCTGACCTTTAGGAGTACCCTGGGAAGGAGAGGCAGTGGAGGAAAGGCATATACTGTTAGATTCTTCCAGCTGAAGGATAGGGCGTCCACTCTCCATGCTTGTTTGTGATAAATCCTTGTGCAAAATCTCTGTAATTGGCAGTTGTGAGGGGAGGCAAATAGATCTATGTCTGGGCATCCCAATTTCCTTGTTATCATGCTGAAGACTTGTGGATCCAGTTTCCACTCATGGGGATCCATGATGTTTCTGCTTAGTTCGTCTGCAGAGTATTTGTTTTTCCTGGCAGGAATTGTGCTTGCAGGTGAACTTGATAAGTCAATGCTGTGTCCAACAAGGTCATTGCTTACTGCAGAGGGGGTAGGAATGTGTGCCTCCCTGCTTGTTTATGTACAACATGACCGTAGTATTTATCAGTAGCGGTCCTGGATGAAGTAGATGCTTGAAAGCTGTCAGGGCATTCTGAACAGCTAGCATCTCTTTTTTGATTGATGTGAAGATGCATCTGGCTTGCAGGCCATGTGCCCTGAATACATTTTCCTGCCATATGGGCCCCCCAGGCATAATCTAATGCATCAGTTGTCAGTGTCTGTCTGGCTGTGGGTAAAGTGAATGGCAGGCCCTTGTTGTGGTGACAGGCCTGTGCCCACCATCGAAACTCCTGTTGCAGGCAGGAAATGAGGGTAATTGCTGTCTCCAGGCTGTGGCAATGCTGAGTCCAAACACTTTTAGATACCACTGTAGTTTTCTCATATGCAGTCTGGCATATGGAATTAGTAGAATGCAGGATGCCATGAAGCCCAAGGCCTGCAGGAATTTCCTTGCAGATAACTGGGTCTTTGTTGCTAACTTTTTGAAGTAAGAAGTCAGTTGCCTTTGTTTGTCTGGTGTGAGATAGGCCATCTGGGCAGTTGTATTTAAACTTGCACCCAGGAATATTATCTCTTGAGAGGGTACTAGTTTTGATTTCTTTTCATTTACTGTGTACCCTAGGCAAATTAGTAATCTTTTTACAAATGCCAGATGCTTTAGAAGAATGTCTTTGTTCTCTGCTTGAATAAGGCAGTCATCCAAGTAGGGAAATATTTGAATTCCTCTGTCTGCAAAATGCAATTGATGGTGCCAGGCATTTTGTGAAGACCCTGGGTGCAATAGATAAGCCAAAGGGCAGTGCAGAGAATTGGTAGTACATTGAGCCAGCTATGAATCTGAGGTATCTTCTGCAAGATTGTCTGATTGGGACATGCAGGTATGCCTCTTTTAGGTCCAAACTTACGAGCCAAGCCTTCTTGCCCAGCATGGCCAGTAGCTGCTGTAGAGTCAACATCTTGAATTTTGGAACCTCCAGAAAAGTGTTTAGAATAGACAGGTCCAGTATTGGTCTCCAGGTTTTGTCCTTTCTGGGCACCAAGAAAAGTCTCGAGTAAAATTCTTGCCCCTGCTCTTGTTGTGGTACTTGTTGAATGGCCCTCATGTCCATGAGGACTGTAATTTGCTTTTGTGCCTCTGCCCATTGATTGTGTGGCAGGTCTGGCATACCTTTTGCCATTGGTAGGGTGTGAAAATGGAACCTGTAGCCCTGGGACACTATGTTCAAGACCCATTTGTCTTGGGTAATCATTTGCCAATTAGGTGAAAAAAGTGCTAGTTTTCCCCCTAAGGGGGCTGCCAACAGAAAACTGTTTGGATCTGGCAGAGGAAAGTCATTGGGACTGTTTCCTGTAATGTTGTGATTTGTCTTCTCCGCTTTTGGAGGTGGGAGCACCCCATTGTTTAGGCCTGTATGAACTTTGGGGCTGAGATCTGCCTCTGGTATGTCTGTATCTGCCTCTTTGTGGCCTGTCCAACACTAGAAAGGACCAATTTTTTGAAGGCCAGTTCCTGCTAAATCTAGGTGGCTGTACCTGTAAGAAATCCTTAACTGTCTGCATGGATTTTGCTTTATCCTCCATTTTCTTCAACACCTCTTCTGCTTTAGCACCAAACAAAGTATCATGCTATAATGGAGCATCTAATAATTTTGCTTAACATGATCAGGCAGATTTAGTTCCTTTAACCAAGCATGCCTTCTAATAACAGAACCTGTAACAGCGGCCCTGCAAGAGGCCTCCAGTGAATCATAACTACATTGCAAAGTATGCTTTCCCACTTGTTCAGTTGCATACAATAAATTCTGCATTTCCTTGTTCTCTGAACATTCAGAATTTGTCAACATTTTCTGTTTAAGCAGTGACATTAAGTATTGCTGATATTTAAGCATATGAAACTGACAATTTAAAGCCCTTACAGCCAAGGTAGCAGAAGTGTAAACTTTTTCCCCCATCTGTCCAGTGCCCTAGAATCCCTATCAGAGGGGACAGGGTATTTTGCAGTGGAAGCTTTGTCCCTTTGGGACCCTGAGATACAGTTTCTGGGTCAGCAGCGGGGTTTTTATATAGGAATTTATGAGACTCTGGGACCCTGTAGTATCTGTCTGGCTTAGCAGGTGCAGGGGGTAAAGAGTCAGGGGACAGGCCGGACTCTGAAAATACATCATCTACAATGTCTAGAACGGGTGGAATAGCAAGGGGACTGTGCTGAGGAAGTAGCAGAAAGTCTCTGAGCCTTTTCTTGGATTCTGAGTAATCTTGGCTCTCCCAGTGGAAATGCTCCCTCATGGTATGCAGGGTTTCCCCAAAAGAATAATCCTCAGGAGGAGAGGCTGAAGGAATGGATTCTTCAGCATCAGAATCCTCATAGGGAGGAATAGAATAATCCTGTTCAGAAGAGGAATCAGAGGAAACAGAAACCTGATCAGAAGAATCATATTCTGTCTCTTACCTAGGCCTCTTATCAGGAGGGTGATGGGAACTCCTGATCAAAGTAATTAGGTCTTCGGCCATTTTAAGCATCTGTTTTCTAGGCATGGAAGTCTGAGTAGGAGAATGCTGTACTTGTTTCTTTGTCTTTAGAGTTGCTTTAGTCTTTGTCTTTGAAGCTGAAGATGGTTTAACATATAACTGTGTAGGTCTGAAGACACCCTCAGAAGCCGATGCCTGCTCAGCGGCTCCGGACCCATCTGAGGGAATGATTTCCGAGTGTCCAATACCTTGAGTATCCAGAGGCCCAGTCGGCTCCACGTGGGAGTTGGAAGCGGCCTGTGTCTCTGAGGTAGCAGGCGCCAGGGGCTACGAAAGCACCTCACTGAGAATCGGCGAACTGGCAACTGGCCTAATGGAGGCCTCATCGTCAGTTTTGGACCTCGGATGCGGTTTTGGACCTCGGATGCCTATCCTTTTCCTTGTCCTTGCGTTTTTTGTAAACTCCGGTCATTGGCGTTCCGACGGCATTATATAATCAAACCTTCGGCCAAAGTAATGAAATGCAAAATCGAACCGACGCTGACTAGTGCATTGGTTAAATCTAGCACAAAACAGACAGCTAGCAATGTTGTGGTCAGGGCCTAGGCAAGGAATACAGTAAGAGTGAAAATCCTTATGAGGTATTTGCTTCAAACAAGAAATACAATTGTTAACTTTTTCTGACATCGGTCTCGAGCAAGAAAAAAGTTTCCCCAATGGGGTACTTAGCTTTAATGAAGACTTAGGTTCTGAAATTCAGATTTGAAAATCTCAGGAGCCGGCCGACCGGCACTTGCGAACTGCTTTTGCTTCGGGCACCGCACGGCAAGAAAGACTGAAGAAAAAGGTGTCGGCTGCATCTTTTATACCCCTGGCACACTGACGTCAGGGAAGTGGTGACAGCAACAGACGCCGGACCAGGACTTTGGAATTCAGGTCGACTGCGGGTAGCCTGCCAGCAGGATAACCCAAGAGTAATGAATGCAACAGTGAAACACGATGAACATTTGTCCAACACAAATTTGTTCTAAAACAGTGACTTGTACCCCTTCTACATCAGTATTGTGATGAATTTTTAAAATGTGTTGTAACAGGGCTCTCTACTCTACATTTCTTTACATCTCCCAAGTGTTCCTGTAGTCTTATTTTGAAAGCCTTTTTACTTTCCCCTATATATAATTTATTGCATGGGCATCTCAGGGCATATATTATTATTATTTTGTGTTACAACTATAATTGCCCTGTATCGAATATTTCTTTCTGTTAATCTTATTAAAACCTCTCGCCACATATTTACAACAAGATATAGTACTTGCACTACTAATATTTCTTGTAATATTCAAGGGCAGCATAAACCTCCCTTGCACCAACATGTCTCCAATATTCCTACCTCTTTAGTGTAAAATACCTGGTGTTTTATTTAACACATGAATACATTTTTTTAGTGAGACATTTACCAGGTTCACTATTTCCATACTGATGGGACTATATGTTGTCACAAAAAAGTATTTATTTTTTTCTTTTTCTTTCTTTTATCCACAATTGGATTATCATTATAAGAATAAATATCGGGCTTTATTTCCCCTTTATTTGTTTTAAAACTATCAACACTTTTTAATGAACTCTCCCTATCATAACCTCTTTTAATAAACATGTCCATTGTGAACTGCATTTCTTCCCAAAAATCTGTGTCATTATTGCTGAGTCGACGCAACTTCAAAAACTCCCCATACGGTTAAGCTGGCAATGTATGTGGAGAATGGCAACTAGACCCAATATTGACTGCCATCTTCAAACTTTCTGCGAATTTTCATATGCATCTCATCACTACTAGTACCTTCTGACATGACATCTAAAAATGGCATTTTTTGACCAACTTTTAAACCAAACTGTAAATTAAAATTATTAATCTGCAAACACTGCATGAAATATGGTACAAGTTCCTGTCCTCCCCAACATATAAATATTAAATCATCTATACATCTAAAGTATAATTACATATTTAAAAAAAATCTGCAGTATGTGTTCATTTTCAAAAAAGACACACAAACTGATATAAATGGGGGCAAAAGGTGCCCTGTGGCTGTACCTTGTATCTGTTGATACAGCCTCCCACCAAATTAAAAAAAAAAAATGTTAATTAAACAAAAATATAATTCTATAATTTAATTTGATACCGTACTCTCACCAAGAAAAAAAGAAAGAGCTTCAAGGCCAAAAATATGTTGAATGTTAGTGTATAAACTTATTACATCCACTGTAATCCAATATATGTCTTGATCCCACTGAATATCAGATATTTTTTCTTTTTTTTCAATAATAAGTCTTTATTCTTTTCCAAATGTTAATACAATACCACAACATATTTACAATATATACATGAATGCTTCCAACAGTTACATAAAATCATTATACATTAATATAAACTTCTAGATGGGTATTAAAGAAAGAGAAAATAAAAATCTAGTATCAATATAAGGCTTATCTATGCTAAGCTCCATATTTAGTATGTACTTCCCGGGGAAAAGTGGACTGGAACCTTAAGCTAACACAATATTAAAGATTTGCTCCCATATTTTTGTGTTAGTTATACTTTTCTTATGATCTTTAATTAGTAATTTATGTGCTAAGATATGTTTTATCGCTACACTCTTAAAGTTTTCCCATGAAGTCTGGGATGGATTCAGCCAATTTGTAGCTATATACAGCTTCATTAACAGGAAAATATTTATGAGTATGATCCTTTGGGATCTATCCAAATTATTTGGAGGAATATGAAGAATCATAAACTCCCAAGAAAGTGTAGACTGTTGATATCCCATTTTTTGTAATTGAATTTTTAAAGAATTCCAAAGTTTGAAAATACATTTACAACTCCAGAACATGTGTTAAAGGTCAGCCGTTTGATCTATACAATATGGGCATTTAGGTGAGTTTTTAGAGTTGAATTTATATAGAGTGAGACGAGTGTAATACGCATTATTACATATCATCAACTGAGTAAATAATAACTTTTGAAGAGATACTGATTTTAAGGTTAAATTAATTGCTTTCAATATTTTACTATCTTCAATCATTAACAATTTCTCCTTCCAGTATTTGGATAAAAGTATTTGGTTATTATACTTCACGTCTTTTATCAAATTATATGAAGCCGTTATATATTTACAATCCTGCATAAGAGTTTGCCATAAGTTTAGGCAAATGGTTAAATCTTCTTCTTTAATTTTAGAATATCAGATATTTTTTCTAAAAAATCAAATGTGTCTTTTACATATGATGGCAGTTTCACCACTGAAGACAACAGATACTTGTGAAAAAAAAATTGTGTGTAAAATAATTACATGTAGATACTACTGGATGCCCTCGAGGGTCTAGCAAATCTTTACGTACCTTGGGGAGACAAAAATAAGCGATTGTGCGATTTTTAAAATTAAACTTAGTTTTTGAAAGATAACTAAGTCTGTAACCCTTACTCAATAATTCTTTAAACTCTGCCTTTATATTTACACATCAGCAATTCTGTATACATCATTATTAGTAAGAAGTTTATGAGACATCTGTAGATATTGTGAAAAATACATTGCAATTAATTTATTGCCCTTGTCAGATGGCTTGAAAACTAGTTCCCTTTGATTACTTAATCTCTGTAGTGCTTTCCATTCACTGTGTCAAATTAAATTGTACATTTTTTATATTTTTTTGAAATTCATTACATTTCACTTCAGCATTGTAATTTAACATACCTGAAAACTGCTGAATGCCCTCATGACAAAACAGAGGCATACAAGTACTTTTATAACTTACATTGTATGTGTCTAACAATAAGCATTCACATCCACTTCTGAACTGCATTAATAACAACTTGCATCTGATTCTTTACTGCAGTCATAATCATATAAATCTTCATCTTCAGACATATTATAGGTTCATAGGTTCATACTAGGCTATCTGCCCTAGGGCATTTATAGGTTTAGCCAGAATGTGTTTGGCATGTTGCAAATGTAATTTTCTTACAAATCTAAAAAAAAATCACACTTAATTAAATATAATCATGGTAAAACTAAGTACAAACTTCAAACCGCAGTTTAAAACAGACATTTTTTCATTAGAAAAACTATAACCCGATTAATTACATAGCTAGACATAGTACTACTACTATGCTTTTCCAAGATGAAATGAGGTAAATTAATGCCATTAACCTCTTTTTGAATACTGGTATGCATGTTCTTCTCTCAGGGTTCCTGTGTTTGGTTACATTTTCTTTTATATTCAATCTGATTTTCTCCTGAATTTGCATTTCAAAAAGTTCTATATAAATTCCCTGGGTTTTGAGCTGCAGGTAAAGGGGGGGGTAACTGTAAAACTCGTCATTATCCCAGTCTGTGGAAAGGCTTGTACCATCCAATGAAACAGACAATATGACATGTTGTTTCACATTCCCTCCCCGATTTGAAAAACGCACGCGATTCCGATCTTTATTACGACTGGTGGTCCGAGTAAATGCTCGATTATTCTCAAAGTCCCACAGATCTCTTCTCAATTTTGTCTTTTTACGTTCTCTTAAATCATTCTCAAATTGACACAATTGCTTATTAACATCGCTTAGGAATAGTTGTAAACAAACACCCCAAGACTGTGTTGTAATCACAGAGCAAGTAAATGAAATGTTCTGTTTAATTTTATATTGTTTTAATAAGTCTCTCTCAACCAATATAGTAACCACTCTACTGAACAACAGTGGGCAGCAGCAGCAGCAACCCAGAGTGCCTGAAATCTTTCATCATCTTCATCAGAAGTTTTAAAGAGAGTAATGGGTTTTTTATTGTTCTAAGTCCTGTAAGAGCAATTTCCAGTTCCAAATACCTCTGCAGACTATATATATTAAAATAAAGCAATATTTCTTTTAAAAACAGTGACTAACTGCTTAAAAAGTGCCTACATTTTAGTAGAAACCATCACTGTGGAACGCTGCCTACCAATATAAAAGGATTTACTGCTCTTATTTCTCATTGCTTCACAGTAAGACGTTGCCCTGTTCGATTCTCAGCTAGAGCATCTTCTGTGTGGAGACATGCATGAATGGGCGTACCTTCGTTGAAGATTGTGCGTCAGGGCTGGCAACTCGGCACGTAAAAATCTACTGCCAATCATTAGCGGACCGGAGCTCTGCTGTGGCGACCCCTAACCGGGAAAAGCCAAAAGACACAACAACAACAACTGCTCTTATTTCTCTCCTGTTCTAGTCTTTGCAGCAATTTTGGCAGCATTTCACCACTACTGGCATCGCCATTCTCCTTAGAGGTTAAACGTTCACCAGCATGAACAATAAAGCGATACAGCAGATATTGCTGAATTAGAAGGTTCTTCAGAAATGGTCAGAAAAGATATTCTTGTAATTGGAGATTCTAATTAGAGGATTTGATACTTACATTTGCAGAGAAGATAATGAACGGTGAAATGTGCTTGCCAGGAGCAAAAATACAGGATGTGAGACGAGCCTTACAATGCCTTATTGCAAGGAAGTATGTATCTGTGTGTTACTTATGTCTGTACAAATGAGCTCAACTACAAGGACTCTCTGACTGTTAGTAGGAACTTACAGCCCTCGGATAGTATAGCTTGTAGAGGTGTTAGGCTGTATTTTTCACAAGTCACATATAGAAAGGAGAGTCAGGTTACAGTGAAAAGAGTTTTGGGGTAAATACCTACATGAAAAAATGCCCCATTTTAAAAATGGAAATGTGTAGGGCATCTGAGCCTAATTTTGGGCACACATGTTCAGACAAGACAGCATGCATTTGTCAAGATCAGGGAACAGAATTTCTGTAGCAGGTATTTTGACAAACACAAGGCAGGATTTTTCTCAGGTCAAAAGTTTTACAGTTCAGACAGCAATATTTGATGCATTGCTGATGGTTGTTAATGCGAGGAACATTAAAACTAAAGTTTTACTATTGGAAAGTTTGCTACGTTCCCACAAGATCAATGTTATCGCTTGTGAAACATGGTTAAAGAACAATGACTGGAAACCAGTTCTGTCAGGGTATAAATGTTTTATTCTAACAAAAAATCAGGTGGAGGTGTTATGACAGGGATTAAAGATAGTTATGACACCTGTGATTAGTACATATTCAGTGATAACACCAATACTATAGACTGTGTAACTGTGATGATAAAAACAAACCTGGAACATATAACAATTGTTGGAGTGTACAGACCACCAATGTCAAGTGCTAATGACCTACAGGAATTCATATATTTTTTGCATGAAACACAGGAGGGAAGAATAACAGTGACTGGGGACTTAAATTTACCAAAAACAGACTGGAATAATACTGATCAATAACATTAGTAAGGAAATTATTCACCACAATTGCTTCAGATTGTAAACAGACTTACCATGAAACGAAACATACTAGACATTGTTTTTCTAAAGAAATGACTGTTACTTGACTCTTATTTAGCATTTCCTCACTTTTCTCCCTCTATAAGCCCCCTCAATCCCTCAGAAGCTTTGACCAATGTCTCTTACAAAATCACAAACCTAAAAAAAATCTACTGGATGGAATCTCTATACTTACTTCCCTGCTCTTCAATGGAACAAGCTCCCCAAGAACCTTAGGTTCATAAGTTCATAGGTGTGTACTAGGAAAATGGCCCTAGGGCCTTTACAAGCCTAGCCATAGGATTACCCTGGCATCATGCCACCCAACCGTAGTTTCCAATGCTCCTGTTGAGTAGAGCCACTGGAGTTATCCCCGGGGTGAATTTTCTGTTTCCCATCCACTCATCAAGATTTCTCTTGAAGAGGGTCAGCGAGGTGCTCTGCCTGACATGTATGGGAAGTCTGTTTCATAGCATGGGCAGTCTCTGGGATATGAACCTGTCCCTCCAGCATGTTCTGTTAATTATGGTAATGAGGTTGAGGTCTCTGGAGCATGTGGTGTGGAGGGATTGGGATTTCTTTAGATGTAGCATTTCTAACAGAGCTGGGTCAGACATGGCTTTGTAAGTCAAGCAGAGATTGCCTCTAAGTAGGCGATATGAGACAGAGAATAGTTAGAGTTTTTTTGAGTCTCTCCATATAGGACAAGTGTTTAAGGCCTAGGATCCTCTTTGTGAGGTAATTTTGTGGCCTCTCCAGCTGTTGTAGGTGTCTAGTGAGGTACATGCCAAATGGGGCATTGTACTCAATGACTGGCTAAATGAGAGAAGAGTAGAAGGAGACAATTACCTCTTTCTTCCTGGATGCAAAACCCTTAGTAAAGAGATGTGCCACATAGAAGGACTTTCTGACCACAGTGGCTATGTGGTGATCAAAAGAGAGGTTGCTGTCAACCTGTGTTCCCAGATCTCTTATAATGCCTTGTGTGTTCAGTGGACTACCACCAATGTGGTAATTCATGGGAACTGAGTTTTTCCCAAGGGGGATGACGACACATTTTTTGGCATTGAGCTTAAGGCCATGGTTCTGACACCAGTTTTTGGTCTCAGTGAGGCCATTCTATAGGATGTCAACATCACTTAAAGTTTATAATAGCTCCCAATTTGCAATTGTCTGCAAACTTTGTCAGCCAGAGTCCCTTCGTGTTGGCCTGGACTTCAGAGAAGTAGATACCAAACTACCAAACAGGAGAAGACCCTGTGGGACTACACTCGTAACTAGTCGTCAGTCTGACCTGGAGTCAGCTACTTTCACATTGTGGGTTCTACCTGTGAGCCAGTTTGCAACCCACCTAGTGATATAGGGGTTGATGCCAAGCTTAGTGAGTTTCTCTATGATTCCTGAGTGGGGAATGGTATCAAAAGCCTTGGCCAGATCAAGGTAGGCTGTATGAACCACTTTGCCTTCATCCACAGCTCTGGTGACTGACTCAAAAAAGTCGACCAAGTTGAGCAGGCATTATCTACCCTTCACAAAACCAAACTGTGTGTGATCTAGAGTTTGGAGATTCCCTACATCCTTGTTTATTAGGTTCATGATGATGCATTCTATAGCTTTGCATATCAGACTCATCAGGTTAATGGTGCAATAGTTCCCAGGGTCTGTAGTCACTCCTCCTTTGTGGAGAGGGATGCCTGTAGCAGTGCACCATTTGGTAGGGACAAAGTCTGAAGTGAGGCTGTGATTGAACAGGGCACACGGGTGAGGTGCCAGTTCACTCTGTAGTTCATGTAAAACACAACCAGGGTTATTGTCAGGTCTCATAGAAGCTGTATTCTTGGCCTTGGACAGTGCTGTTTTAACCTGTGCAACAGTAATACTGGGTGCCTGGCAATCTACTGGTATTGTGATTGGTCCTTTGGGGGGGAGGGGTAAAGTTGTCACTAAATCTGTCGGCCAGTATACTGGCAATATCTGTTGGCTCGGTATAGGAGGTACCATTGTGCGGTAGCTTAGAGCAAATCTGGCTATTGCCGTGGAGATGCTTTACAGAACTATAGAAGGCCTTGTGGTTGTCTTTACTATCTGCTGTAATTCTGTTTTCCTAGCTAGCTTTAGAGGATTTGATGAGGGATCTCAACTTTTTGTTGAGGCTGATAAGGAAGTTTTTCCATTCTTAGGACTTCACCTTATTCTGCATTGGTTTCCTCCTTCTGTTGTAGAGTTTGTTTATGGCAGGGGACCACCAGATTGGCTTCCTTTTTTTGGAGGAGAGCATCTTGGTTCTACTGGGTATGGCGAGATCCATGCATTTGTGTATGTGTTCGTACAGTGCACTGGTGTAGGATTCTGCAGTCACGCAACTATTATCCATTTGCATGGGTGCTGTGAAGTTATCCACCTCTATTTTTAGGAGCCCAAAGTTAGCTTTGGAGAAGTTTTTCATGGTGGTTACCTTTGGAAGGGGGTGGTTTTACAAAGTTTGTGGTCAGATCTAACCAGGGAGGAGTTGACTATTGGTGTAGAGCAACGGTCGCCCATGTTTGTAATGACCAGGTCAAGGATGTTGCTACCTCTAGTGGGGGTAAGATCAAGTTGGTCCAGGGCAATGGAATTAATGAACTCCAGGAAATGTTGGGCAAGTGTATTGGCACATGAGTAATTTACCCAGTTAATGGAGGGGTAGTTGAAGTCGCCTAGTAAGAGAGTATTAGGTTGGCCCTTAATATTCTACAAGGTGCTTAGGAACATGGAGAGGGAGTCTTGGGGCATGGTTGGGGACCTATAGCAGGCTACGACCTGAATCGCTGTCTTACCCAATTTTAGCTGCACCTGATGTATCTCTGCTGCATTATGTTGGGCTACCAGTCTGGAGATATGAGCATCCTTTATGAATATGGAAACACCACCACATTTGGCGCTTCGGTCCAAGTTCTGGGGCCGAAAGGTGTGGAATGAGTTATAGGCTGGTAGTGCAGGGGTGCTTTCTACTGCCTTGAACCAGGTCTCTGTTACAGCACAAATGTCGATGTTCTCCATTTTAAGGAGTGCTTTGAGCGAGTGCATTTTGAGATTTTGACTTCTAGCGTTGAGGAGCATGACCCTCAGATTGCATTTGTTTGTAGCTGTTACAGTGGTAATTTGGTCTTTGGAACACTGCCTAAAAAAGGCAATATTAGGGTGGCAAGAGTCTTGGCCAGTATCCAGAAGCCCAGGGGTGACATATGCAGGCCATCTCTGGCAAAGCATAGAGGTCTGTCAATGTCATCCCAGGCAGATACCAGATCCCCTTAGAATGACACCAGAAACTTAGCCAATTGTTGAAATCAATCATTTTCTGCTTGTACTGTGATATCATTCTGGGTGATGGTAGGATGCTGCACAGGGCTAGGGTCATACCTGCCTGGGCTACATAATCCAAGAGCACCTCCATGTCTCTTCATGTAGTTCAAGGAGGAATGTCTCCGGTCATTCACACCCATGTGTACAATGACAGAGTCATATTTGTACCTGTTGTTGAGGGACCTGAGTGCGTGTGTTATGTGGTGGATCCTGGCACCTGACTGTTACTTTCTTTTTATTCAGCCTAGTGCATGGGACATCAGTGTGCCTCACTATCGAGTCGCCTATGACTAGTGTGGTGGGCATGCTGTTTTACCTTAGGGGCTTTGGTTGAGTGGCACACTGTTTAGGAGAGTTGTGAGTCTCGTGATTAGTGTTGTGTTGTGGTGGTACAGTGCGTTTCTGCCTCGGAGGTCTCTGCTGCTTGGGTACATTTTTATTGAGAGCCTCCATGAAGGTGGGTGTGTGGTTTGTGTTTTTACGTGAAGGCAGTGCTGGTGTGTGTTCTGGAGGGCTGTGTGTTCCATGTGGTGTGGTGCAAGTGTTGACCTTCCCCTCTTGATAAGCTATCCGGTCTTGGCTAGAGAGTGCGTGGCTTCCGATGTGGCTATATAAGTGCAAGTCTGAGTGTTGGAAGGGAAGAGGAAAGGGTTGTCAGAGTACATGAGGCAGTTGCTACATTGCCTCAGGATGCCCAAGTTCACCAGGTTAATAGGAGAAAGCACAGGGAACTGACCTTTAGACATGCCTGAAGGGGTGGGCATTGGTAATAAGTACTGGATCTGTTTCCTTGTAGAACATTTAGTGCTGGTAGCACTTTTGTGTGCTACAATAATTGCTACAAGAGGTCTGGTAAAGTGCTAAACTAATAAGCTAGTATAAGTGCAGGAGAGGAGAGAACTAGTAGATCTAAGGGAAAATCGAAGGGCAGGCTTTGGCACCACTCAGAAGCTTACAAACAGTCCTGAATACATTAGGTCTGTATCTAGACTAGGCTAGTTACAGGAAAGGTGGGAAACAAGCACAAACATGGTCTTTTAAACCAGAAGGTTGAGAGAGATGGAAAAAACTATCCAAATTGTCAATAAACTACAATTTCTTAGAAACACTTCCTACATCTCTCAAAATGTATCTAAATAGCACATGGGTTTGCCTCTGTAATCATCCCACATGGACTCTTCCCTTTCTCTATCACTATCCTATCTATTTGTCCCCTCCCTACTACCATAACTCACTTAACTGCTCTGTATTCTACAATTACCCTCTGAAGATAACCCAATATATTATGTAAATTCATTCAAATGACTTATTGTACATTTCTTTTCTATGTTTTTCTTCAATGTTATAATGTCTTTTACTATATTGTACTGTGGAGCTTTATCTACATTTGTTTAACTGTTTTATTATTTATTATTTATTTGTTTTTAACCAGGAAAGTCCACTGGGCTGAAATGAGCCCATTTTCAGTGGAGGCCCGGGGAGAAAAGCTCCAAAAAAAAAAAAAAAAAAACAATGTACATAATTAAGAGATTATTTAGAGTTAATAACAGCATTTAACAATATACAAGAGTAATAACAGCATTTAACAATATACAATAGAATAATATAGGAGTCAGAAGTAGCACGGTAACATAGGCAATGTATAGCAACATTTTGTGGAAGAGTCTGGTGCTTGGCAGGTATTCAGTAGATCAGACAGATAATGATAATCTGCACTTACACCACATGAGGCAGGGGGAGGCACACTGTGCTGTGATTAAGGGTGAGTACTACCATGTGAGGCAGGAGGAGGCACGCTGTGCTGTGATTAAGGGTGAGTACTACCATGTGAGGCAGGGGGAGGCACGCTGTGCTGTGATTAAGGGTGAGTGCTACCATGTGAGGCAGGGTGAGGCACACTGTGCTGTGATTAAGGGTGAGTGCTGCCATGTGAGGCACACTGTGCTGTGTTTAAGGGTGAGTGCTACCATGTGAGGCAGGGTGAGGCACACTGTTCTGTGATTAAGGGTGACTGCTACCACTGAGGCAGGGGGAGGCACACCGTGCTGTGATTAAGGGTGAGTGCTACCATGTGAGGCAGGGTGAGGTACACTGTGCTGTGATTAAGGGTGAGTGCTGCCATGTGAGGTACACTGTGCTGTGTTTAAGGGTGAGTGCTACCATGTGAGGCAGGGTGAGGCAAACTGTTCTGTGATTAAGGGTGACTGCTACCAAGTGAGGCAGGGGGAGGCACGCTGTGCTGTGATTAAGGGTGAGTGCTACCATGTGAGGCAGGGTGAGGCACACTGTGCTGTGATTAAGGGTGAGTGCTACCATGTGAGGCAGGGGGAGGCACACTGTGCTGTGATTAAGGGTGAGTGCTACCATGTGAGGCAGGGTGAGGCACACTGTGCTGTGATTAAGGGTGAGTGCTGCCACGTGAGGCACACTGTGCTGTGTTTAAGGGTGAGTGCTACCATGTGAGGCAGGGTGAGGCACACTGTTCTGTGATTAAGGGTGACTGCTACCACGTGAGGCAGGGGGAGGCATGCAGTGCTGTGATTATGGGTGAGTGCTACCATGTGAGGTAGGGTGAGGCACACTGTGCTGTGATTAAGGGTGAGTGCTACCATGTGAGGCGGGGGGGGCACGCTGTGCTGTGATTAAGGGTGAGTGCTACCATGTGAGGCAGGGTGAGGCACACTGTGCTGTGATTAAGGGTGAGTGCTACCATGTGAGGCAGGGGGAGGCACGCTGTGCTGTGATTAAGGGTGAGTGCTACCACGTGAGGTAGGGGGAGGCACGCCGTGCTGTGATTAAGGGTGAGTGCTACCATGTGAGGCAGGGTGAGGCACACTGTGCTGTGATTAAGGGTGAGTGCTACCATGTGAGGCAGGGGGAGGCATGCTGTGCTGTGATTAAGGGTGAGTGCTACCATGTGAGGCAGGGTGATGCACACTGTGCTATGATTAAGGGTGAGTGCTGCCATGTGAGGCACACTGTGCTGTGTTTAAGGGTGAGTGCTACCATGTGAGGTAGGGTGAGGCACACTGTTCTGTGATTAATGGTGACTGCTACCACGTGAGGCAGGGGGAGGCATGCCATGCTGTGATTAAGGGTGAGTGCTACCATGTGAGGCAGGGTGAGGCACACTGTGCTGTGATTAAGGGTGAGTGCTACCATGTGAGGCAGGGGGAGGCACGCTGTGCTGTGATTAAGGGTGAGTGCGACCATGTGAGGCAGGGTGAGGCACACTGTGCTTTGATTAAGGGTGAGTGCTGCCATGTGAGGCACACTGTGCTGTGTTTAAGGGTGAGTGCTACCATGTGAGGCAGGGTGAGGCACACTGTGCTGTGATTAAGGGTGAGTGTTACCATGTGAGGCAGGGTGAGGCACACTATGCTGTGAATAAGGGTGAGTACTACCATGTGAGGCAGGGTGAGGCACACTGTGCTGTGATTAGGGGTGAGTACTATTATGTGAGGTAGGGTGCGGCACGCTGTGCTGTGATTAGGGGTGAGTACTACCATGTGAGGCAGGGTGCGGCACGCTGTGCTGTGATTAAGGGTGAGTACTACCATGTGAGGCAGGGTGAGGCACGCTGTGCTGTGATTAGGGGTGAGTACTACCATGTGAGGCAGGGTGAGGCACGCTGTGCTGTGATTAGGGGCGAGTGCACAATAGGGAGAGTGAACAAGAGTGTGGGTATCTGAGAGGTGAGTCAGGTTAGTAATCAGGTGACTGTGGAATTGGGGATGGTGCAAGGGCATAGCCAATGAGAGGAGAGATGTTGGTAGAATGATTTTTTGAATGACGGGGCATTATTTGTAGTCCGTAGAGAAGGTGGAAGGGCATTCCAGAGTTTAGCTACAGTGAAAGAGTAAAGGTACTGGCCTACAGGGAGTTTAGCTCTCTTAACTTGGATAAGTGACTGATTTTCAGATCTTAGTGAACGGTTTGGTTGATAAAGAGTCAGAAGTGAAGCCAGGGCTGGGCATTTGGAAGAATTATAGATGAATTTGTGTGCTGTGGCTAGTTGTATGTAAGTTAGGTGTTGTGGGAGTTCTAGCCAGTTCAGGGATTGTAATGAGTGACAGTGGCGGGAGGAATATTTTGCTCTAGTAACGAATTTAGCAATTATGTTATAGCAGCTCTCCATTTTATTTTTTATTGGCGATTGGATGTTTGTCAGAATGAGGGGGGGCGGGCACCATAGAGGAGAGAAGGCAGGAGAAAAGTTTGGGTGAGTATTTTTCTAGTAGAGTAGTTTGAAAAGTGTTGATGTCGGTAGAGGGTACCAAATTTTTGGTGTGTTTTTTTTTGAGGGAAATTACCTCTAAGGCAGTCTTGCTGGAG
Organism: Protopterus annectens; assembly: GCF_019279795.1. Classification (NCBI taxonomy): domain Eukaryota; kingdom Metazoa; phylum Chordata; order Ceratodontiformes; family Protopteridae; genus Protopterus; species Protopterus annectens. The sequence goes on from NC_056733.1 coordinate 876,695,447, forward strand.
GAGAAAATGATGAAATCAGATTTATTAATGGTGGTACTTTTTGGGGGTGTAAAGAGCAAGAGTTTTGTTTTATCTGGGTTGAGGGCGAGGTGATTATTTGTCATTCAGGTTTCGGTAATGGAGAAAGCATTCTGGGTGATGGCCAGAAGTTCGGTTTCAGAGTTACCAGAGCAGATAATAGTAGAATCATCTGCATGCATGAGTGAGAGTGGAGTGAAAGTCATTAATAAAAATACTGGACAGGAGGGGGCCTAAGATGGATCCTTGGGGAACTCCGGTGGAAGTAATGAGAAAAGGAGAGAAAGAGGGCAACCATTTGGTGAATTGTTGTCTGTCTGTGAGGTAACTGGTGAACCCGTTAAGGATAGGTGTGGACAAGCCAAGGTGTGAGAGCTTAGAAAGGAGGAGAGGATGGGAGATGGTGTTGAAAGCTTTAGAGAGATCAAGAAAGAGTGCGGAGACAAGTTTACCATCACTGCGGCTGTGGTTAACAGTATCTAGGAAGGATAGGACAGCAGTTGTAGTACTGTGGCAGGGTGGAATCCATGCTGAGGCATGGAAAGTAGTTGGCTTTGGGATAGGTAATCCATGAGTTGAATTTGAATACATTTTTCCATTAGTTTAGAAATAGGAGATAGAATGGCTATAGGGTGGAAATCTGAGATGTCTGAATTATTACCGCCTTTATGTAAAGGTATGATATAAGCTTTCTTCCAAATGGATGGTATTCAGCTTCAATCTTTGTACATATTTCCTGCTTACTTGTACTGTGGAGCTTTTCTCCCCAGGCCTCCACTGAAAAAGGGCTTTTGGTCAGATGGACTATCCGGTTAACAAATGTCAAATAAATAAATAAATAAATACATGCGTACATACATGCATACTTTATGCCAAGTTTGACCACCGTTGATGTGCACTGATCATGGTGTTATAAAGATGAACTTGTTGCTAGATAAGTCTGCCAAACTGAAATCAAAACCAATCCACGTACAAAAAGCAAAACAGATGCTATGTAAAAATAATTGGGGCGATGCATTCAGTGGAAAAACCGCAGAAGGAATGAGTTAAGTTTTGAAAGAGAAATTGAGTAAAAAAAATAAATAAATAACTAAAAATAATCAAAAAATGTTTAACATCATGATCTAGGCATACAACGTCGGGGTATATATTTCCAAAAGAATAAGATACATGATTAAGGTTAAAGACAAAATATACAAGAAATGGAAAAGAGGTCAAACTACAACTTTGAAAACTGAAATAAGCAAGCTGGACAAACAAATTAAGCATAGTGTGAGAAAAGATCAAGAAAAATGTTAAGAAAATGTATATAAAGACATTGAGCATAATAGGAAACCATTTTAAAACTACATAAGATGTGGAAGGAGTAAAGACATACAAACTGATAAACTGTATAGATTCTAAAATTTATTCTCAGACACAACTTATAAACAAAGGTATGGTATCCAAGTCCAAGCAAGTCATTGTTCAACTGTATTTGGCATTCATCAGACCTATCATTGAGTACAATGATCCTTTGGTATGTACCTAACCAGGCATATCCAACAATTGGAACATCAACAGAGGTTCCTCACTAAAAGAATACAGGGCTTATGTAAAACCTCCTATGCAGACAGCCTCAAGGCTCTATCCCTGTATTGTGTTTCCTACAGGCTTCTGAGGGGAGATCTATGATGGACATACAGTGCATTGTTAGACCCACTCTGATGGACCCCCTGCATATCCACAAAACAAACAGTACCAGAATGACCCATTCTAAAGACTTAAACTTTGACTGTGTTATAAACAGGACCTGCTGGATAGATAGGTATGTGCCCCAGAGATTACCTAGTCTATGGAACAGACTTCCCATCCATGTGAAGCAGAGTTCCTCCCTAACCCCATTCAAGTGCAACTTTGACAATTGGATGGGGAACAGGAAATTCATCCCTGATTTGGCACCTCTGTCTCTAATGGACACGGGTAACCTGTAAATGGTTCATCTCCCAAACCCCTGCTTACACTTATCAAGGGTATCAGAACTTGTCAGAGATTTGGGATGCATGGCTAGGCTTAAAAAAGACTCTTGTGGTCATTAGCCTAGTAAACTCCTATAAACATATAGATATATTTACAGAATCTTAAGCACAACAGTTTGGCTCCAGAAAGGGGGGCAATATGTTTTTCTAGTGATATTCAGGTAACCTCATATACCAGAATGAAAACAGATTATATTGAAAAAGAGCTATGCAAACTGGATCCAAACAAAGCACTGGGAGGAGATGGAATTAGTAATAATTCTCTGAGAACACTTCAGCAAGAACTTACAGTACCATTACATCTAATATTTACTAGGTCATATACGTACGGGGAAACTCCTCAAGATTGGAGATGTGCTTATTAAACCTGTCTTTAAGGGAAAGGGGAGTAGAACAAACCCAGAGTCATACAGACCTTTAAGTCGACTTTCACTTTGTGGAAAAATAATGGAGAAGGTAATATTGGAGAAGTTACTGTCAGAATTGGCAAGCTTGGGATTTGAAACCATACATCAATATGCAAATCTTGAAAATAGATCTATTACCACTGGTAACATGATGTTCTATAACAATGTAACAGCTATGAATGAAAAACTGTGCTGTGATGTAATTTACATAGATTTAACTTCAGCATTTGACAAGGTCATACACAAAACACTGAGCAATAAATTACAACTAGGTATTAATTTACTCTTGATAAGATGGATGGCTCCATGACTTACAAATAGGGCATGGCAAGTATCATACAGCAACTGGACAGGCAAAATTCTTGATTACAGTCAGGGTGTCTCATAGGGCTCTGTCCTCTGCCCTTACTTGTTTAGATTGCATCTTTCAGATCTAACATTTTCATCTGAGGTGTTCTATAGTCTATATGCAGATGACCTGGCATTGGGTAAACTGATTACATGTGTTACAGATAAGGCATGTCTGCAGAATAACTTGACTAAATTGACCATTTGGGCACAAGAGAATAATATGTTGATAAATACATCAAAAACTAAGCATATGAAATTTGGGAGACATAAATTGAAAGGTGAACATGTAATACAGCATTCAGTGATTGAAACTGTAGATTTTATTTTTATTTGTATTATTTTATTTTATTTTTGTTAACCGGGAGGGTCCGGCTGGACACAGGTCCATTTTCAGCGGAGGCCCAGGGAGAAAAGCTCCATGTTACAATAATAGATTAATACAATACAAAGCAATTAATGAAATTTAAAGTCGGACAGAGGAACATTACATGGCATGTGATAACTATAGTAGAATGTACAATTAGTATAGGTGAGGAGAGATTAACCCCCTACCCTACAATTTTTTTTTCACTTATCATTCACAAAACATTAATAATTTTTTTTTTTATCCCTTCACATTCACAAAAACATTAATAAATTTACAGTCACGATACATTTATGCTTTAGTATAACTAAGAAGTAAATAAATGCCCATAGCGGCATAACTAAAATATATGTATAGGTAGGATGAGAGAAAGAAGAGCTCTGTTAGGTATTATATTATTCATATATATCAGGTATTATATTATAGATTCATTTAAAGACCTGGGTATATGGGCAGATCCAGCTTTGAGTTTTTCTAATCATATCAACCAATTTGGTTAATGATAATTATAGAGCTATAGGTTGTATAAAAAGATTTATAAAGTTAAGGAAATCAGAGATTAAGTAATTGTTTGTTAATTATTGACGAGACGGTTAACATGTGATGAATAAAGTGTTCTTGAGAAGGGACGGTCTTTTATTCTGGCTCAGTGTATTGATTTAACAGACACTATTTTGGACATTAAATTATTTCTCAGGAAAGCCTGAAAATGGAATTTGGGGATGAAGGGTTGTACAGCAGTGTTAATAATTTTAGGAGACCTAGTTTATATATGCCTACTACACATCCATTGATTGATGTCTTTGGTAGACTGGTGGAGAATGATCTGTATGATCTTTTCTGTGAAAACGTGAGTGGGAATCATAGGAAATACCATTATAACCTTACATATAATTAACGTTTAGCATTGGCAAGATTACAAAGTGATGAGACAATTGTTATTAGACCAGCTGACAAAGGGGGCTCTACTGTGGTTATGGACAGAGCTGATTATTTTAACTCTATGAAGCAAATGTTGAGTGATAATGTTTTTATGCGGTGATTGATATTACTGATATTAATAACTTGAACATGAGGATCCATCGAACCTTAGATGATTGCTTGTTAAGTAGAGTTATTAGTTTTGATCTATTTAAATTCTTTTTGGTGGGAAATCCATTGATTCCAATCATCCAGGGTCTTCCAAAGATACATAAAAATGGTCATAAACCACCCTTGAGACCAACTGTAGCATGTCATAAACCACCCTTGAGACTAACTGTAGCAGATCGTAAATGGAGCACGGAAACTATTTCTCTCTTTGTAGAGAAGCACTTATGTCCAGTTTTGGATGGAAATGTAAAGGTTCTAAGGGACTCTAAACAATTTTTGAATGACCTTTACGAGCATGTTAGGATACAATCTATAGGTTTTAAATATTTATTGACAATGGACGTTCAGTCACTGTTCACAATGATTCCTAATGATTTTGGTCTCAACTGCGTTAAGGACTATCTGACCAGACATAGTGGGTACAGTCATTCTCTTATTGATCTACTTTGTCTTTGCATGGAGATGGTACTTGAAAATAATATTTTAATGTTTGACGGAATTATTATTTGTAGAAAGATACCATAGCTAAGGGCACCTCCAGTTCCAATAGCTACACCAAGATAATAATGGCTACATTGGAGGAGTGGTCCAATAAAAGAAGACAAAAGTAGTATTGATTATTTAAATTGCTACACCCAGTGACTACAGTGTCTTTCAGAGAGACACAAAGTCATAAAATATCAGGATTTGCAGGCAAAAATGAGAGCAATGTGGAAGTAAGATACCCAGACAGTTCCAATAGTAGTTGGAGCAACGGGTCTTAAAAAAAAAAAAAAGTCTATGATTGTATTTAGATATGTTATCAATCCATGTTACCCTGTAAGAATTGCAGAAGGAGTAATTACTCGGCACACTGGGAGTACTGCGAAGAGCACTTTTGACTGACATCAAAGATTGAAACAATACTAATTTCATGAACTTTAACTGTACTTTGACTTAGGAATGGGGTCCATTCTCATCATAGTATTAGAAACCCAAAAGATTTGGAGAAATTAAAAAAGATGAAGACCACATGTTTAAGAAGCATTGGTTCGAACACTTTGTCAATGATTTGTTTTTTATATGGTCTGAGGATGCGACTGATTTCCATGAATTTCATAATAGTCTGAATGCCTCTGCATCATTTTTGAAGTTCACTATGACTTATTCTGATGAACGGATTGATTTTTTTTATCTACTTGTATGTAGATTAGATAGTGGGGTTGTGAACACTGGCATATATAGGAAACCCTGCTATAAGAATACTCTGCTACATAGACATAGTATGCACCCCCCACATATTTTTAGAAACCATTAAAGGACAAGGAATGAGAGCCTCTGGGCATAACGCCTCTGAAGAAGGTTTTCTTTCTAACGTTTCTGACTTAAAGGACAGGTTAAACAAGAAAGGATATAGTAATTCTAAGGTAGATAATTTTTTAAATGTGATCGGATCCCTGAGGAATAATGTAGAAGAGACTCTAATTTTCTGAACAGAATACATCTTCTCACAATAGAAGGTCTATGATAGATTTGAATAGGACAGTTTATATTGCTATGTTTTATATGAATGATGCTAAGACTGCTGTGAAAGTGATTAGTAAACTCTGGGGAATTTTGACTGCTGACCCCAGGATACAAGAAATTGTAGCAGATATCTCCCGTTTTAGCAACAAGAACAAAAAATGCTCCGTTATCCTAAAACCTCTTCTGGCAGTACACCTAAGACTGGTAATGTTACCCAACCTTGTGGGAGATGTAACTACTGTTATATAGACAACAGTGGTCTTTTTATACATCTGTACACAGGACAGAAATTTGTATTTAAGGTTGAAGCCACCTGTTTGACCTTATATGTTGTTTACTTGACTTATTGCTTACAATGTAAAGCTTTTTTTGGTGGAAAATGGATAGAATGTTAAAGGATAGAGTTAGGGAGCATTTATTTAGTATTCGCACTAGTTCAGCCAACAATGCTTTGTCAAAGCATGTGAAGGATACCACTAAACAACATACTTTTAGGTTTCTGATGATGGATGTGGTTAAACCCAGTTAGCATGGGGGGTCTACGGACTTCTACTGAGACATTGGAGGTCAAATGGATTATTCGTTTGAGAGCGGACCAAGGTAGGGGCTTAAACGAGAAGGTCCACTTAAAACCTATTTTGAAAGGACGCAGCCTTAGGACATAATACTTTATGGGGTTCTGTGTGTTTTAATGTATTATACTCAGTTTGAGATCAAAATGTTTTTATGGATGTATATTTTTGGCAGATATTTTTTTCACACATATATATTTTTATATATATTTTTTTATAGAGCCTTTATTTTTTATTTTAGTTATTGTTAGGAAATGCTTAGTGATACTTGCTTAATTGTGCTGTTGTTGGGGAGGGTTTTGTTCCTTGATTATCTGCTAACGATTTGTATTTGATATAAATTGATAGTTGATGATGATAAATTTTATGGTCTTAAGAAGCTATTGTGAAAGCACTTACCAGCTGTACTTTTTTGTTTTGTTTATTAAGCGGTAAATTTTATGACCCCTTGGACTTTGTTTTACTCTGTTATTATCAGTTTCTGTGTTGCATTGCTGTTTTACAATGGAATATTCATTCCTGCTAGGATGTTCTGCTGGACATTAAAAAAATTAAGGGCAGGTTTCCACACTAAAAGCCACCCCCTTGGTTCCTCCCAAAGCTGAGGTACTCCTAGGAGGTGGAGCTATTTCAAATGCCCACCCATTGACTTTCATGATAAATAAGCACTTATTGCTACACTGTATCAGAAAGTGCTCATTGGCCTAACGAAGATCAATAAAAGGACTGAACTACATCAAACCATCTCCAGGCTCCCTCTTTATGATCTTTAACGAGCTGGTATCTGCTTTCTAGCCAGGATCTCTGTTCCCTTTTAACAGAATTGAGAAGATGTACTTGGTTAACTACAGATGTGAACCATGCATCAGGAATCAGAATTGCTTAAAAGAGGGGCCACAGAGGGACTTTCATCCCAGAAGAAACCAAGATGCAATTGGATTCAACGGCACAAAAAGGTAACCATAGGACTTTCTTTGACTTTATTTTATATATATTTCTAGTAAAATGGTGTTTATTGCAAGAAGAACCCATCAACAGAATGTAAATTAACTGATAATAAAAATAATGACAGGTGTAAATATTAAACAACTACGTTATTCATCGCAGTTCTTGCTACCACCATAGGTTTCTTTCTGGTCTTCTTGATCTTACAGGATTTAAGTCACACTACCTTCACAGACTTGAGCAAAAATTGCTTTCAGCCTGCAGTACTTCCTTGTGTCGACCTGCGTTACTTCCTTGTGTCGACCTGCGTTACTTCCTTGTGTCGACCTGCGTTATTTCCTTGTGTCGACCTGCTTTACTTCCTTGTGTCGACCTGCGTTACGTCCTTGTGTCGACCTGCGTTACTTCCTCGTGTAAGTTTATACTACAGTCCATTCGTTCTGCTAAACTGCTGCATGACAACAAGACAGGCGATGCTCCCTCGTTCCATCACACTACAGCAGATGACAAATTCAGGTCTTTCACTAGTGAGATCATGCAGGTAGCAGTTCTTTTTCTCTCTTGCAGGTCTTGCACTAGTAACAGATCATTCTTCATGTTTCTGGTTTCTGTCCTAGCAAACAGAAGAAACTCCCACAGCAGCAGAAATGAACTAAAATCTCTTTCATCAAGTCTCCTGTTGATGTACTGAAGTGGCTTTATACTTCACCCAGAACAAAAAATGCAGGGTCTGTAGCCAGTCCTCTGGCAGGCAAGTGGTGCATCTTTTATGACTCAAAACTCAAAGAAAATTAATCAGCAAACTTCTGGTGGTGGACAAATCTAAGAGTAAATCTATTATGCACAATATATTTTGCTTGTGCAGAAAAAGATGGGATTTTTTTCTGGCAACCAAGGTTTAGTACAACCAAAGATTTCACGTAAAAACAGGTTTGAAATGATACCTTGTCACACAGGGCACACGTCTTTCCAGAACCAAAACATTCAGGGTGCAGAACCCACAATGACTGCAGCAACCCCCCTCTCTCCCCAACAATCTGCCAGACTACTCAAGTTAACTCCATGAGTCTTCCTCACTCTATGATGTCTGCTATTTGGTCTGAGACTCAGCTCATACGCGTGTTGCATCACTCATTACTTACTACTTCACTTAACAAGGGATTGGAGGGTTGGTATAATTGGTAAGGTGTTTACCTCATAGACAGAAGGTACAGGGTTTGATTCCCAACTTTGTAAGGGAAGATGGCTAGGATTAAAATGGTCCACAAGGGCAGTTAGCCAAGTATTAATCTATAAACCCTATGTATGGACTTAAACATCCAGCCACCCAGAACAACCCACATCCTTCCACCCATTCTTAGGTCCTTAATTCCTAAAATATCATCTGGGCACTATGCCTAGCAGACCCTACTCCCCCTGTTGGTACCACCCACTAGGCTATCGAAGTGGCATCACCACAATATGTTACAGACATTATTTTATTGCTTTCAGCCAGTAGACGGTCTGTGAACACTAGATAGTCAGCACTGTGATAGAGCTCAGAGTGGTGGTGATGGATCTTAAAAAGGAACGGTGGTATAAAGCTAGCAAGCACCCACCTGCAAAATGCAACAGTGCCTTCTTTCTATTGTTGAAGTCATGGGGGGGCATGAATTCCCAGCCTAGCAAGTAAAAACCAAAGGGAGCCTAGCACCCATTTAATAGACAAGAACCCCCTTTCAACAGTGGAGTATTGTTGTTCAGCCTTGTGTTGTTTGTGACTTAAGTTACAATCTTGGTGTTTGTTGTCCCATTTTTGGCTGTAGACTACTGCTAACCAAACCTCAGAGATGTCAGTTTAAATGAAAAAAAAAAGGCTTAGCAAAGTCAGGGGATACCAGAATAGGCTCTATGCACAGACTTTTACTTTATTCTGCTGAGGGGTATAACCTTCTAGAGTCCACTTAATTGTATCAGTTTTCTTGCCTTTGGGGAGACTGGTTAGGGGACAGGCCACCAAAGCAAAATCTGGAAAGAATTTTGTATAACAACTGTCACGCTCTAAAAAAGGTCTTGACCTGCTTTGTTGTTTTCAAAAGATTAATTTTTTTTGTCTGGGATTTAATTAACACCAACCATGTAACATACCCTGGACAATGAGATTCTGTCATATGACTCAACATTTGGGGCATTACCAGTGAGGCCTGTTAATGTCCCCAAATATAAAGTCATATGGGGGCATTAGCAGTGAATCCTACTTGTCTTTGAGCATCTAGCATTGCCTAAACCTTCAGTATATGGAAGTTCCAATCTGCTGGATAGATAAAGACATCACTAAGGTAGATTGCAGTATATGGTAGATAAAGTCTTAGCACCCTCTCCATTAACTTCTGGAAAGTGGTTGGGGCACTAAGGACACCAATGGGTAACACCATACACTGGAGCAGTTCCTCTGCCACAGAGGAGGAATTTTTTTCTTTGGCTCTTTTCAAAAGACGGATCTGCTACATGCACTTTAGTCAACTTTAAGGAAGCGAGCTTTGCCAGGCACTCCAACAGTTGGTCTAGCTATCTATGACAGAGGGTAACTGTCAGACTCTAACCGGCTTTGTAACTTTGGTAAGCCATCACAGAAGGCAGTAGTACCATCTAGTTTTGGCACTATTACAATGGGCTGTTCCATCCACTGCAAGATTCTTCTACTGCATCTAGTTTCAGCATCTTCCTAAATGTTCTCTTGTGTGGCTTAGTTTTGTGCCTGTTGTATTCTTTAGGGTCCTGGTATAATCTTTATATGCTGGATTATCAGGGAGGTTCACCTTGGTTAATCTGGAAAAAAATATTCCCTAAACTAAAACAAACTCATGGACTTCTTGTTTTGGGGTCTTGGAGAGGGTGTCATCTACCACAACTTCAGGGAAGGACAGTAGCTACCTCTCCTACTGCCAAGCTAACCATTCTAATCCCACTTGCATTAACTTGTGTGTCTCTTAGAGGTTTTAATATATTTATTTGGAAGATTTGCTCCAAATGTCCTTTCCCCTGCCTGTTTCACTTAAATTCCCTTCAGTCAGCTTCTCACTGATTTCTTCTTGGCTAAAATATGTTCTCACGGGTAGAAATAAGGGCCAGGACTTAGTCCCTTGCTTGGTATTCTCTGTGTCGGACATTGCAATTACATACACCTTGCTGACTGGATTGCAGATTCCCTAAACTGACAACACCCTCTTTCTCACTAATACATGGGTGTCAGGGATTCACCTGAACATTGGACAATCCCATAACAATGGGTAAGATCGGTCACATTCTTCTTGTAAACTATCAATGTTCTGACACAGTTTTGAATAGGGTCTCTTCCGTTTCCCAAGTTTCCTTAATTATGTCTAATAGCCCCCATTGGGCACTGACCATACAGTAGTTCAAACAGACTAAAGCCTGTGGAAGCTTGAGGGACCCCCTGCCTAGGAAGCATCAAGTAGGGTAGAAGTAACTGGTATCAGTTTTCCCTATTGGTTCGGCTACTTACTTCAGCACAGACTTCAAGGCTTTCTTGAACTTTCCACTAACCCTTCATTTTGGGGAATGACAAAAAGAAATCCAGACTTGTTTTACCTTAAACATTGGTAAAAGTGTTTCATAATTTCTGACATAAATGGAGTACCCTGGTCACTCAGATTTTTCTTATAGGTTCATAGATAGGTACTAGGCTATCTGCCCGAAGGCATTTATAAGCCTAGCCAGAATGTGTTGGCTGTTGCCACCCCCTTCAATTAGTTCCCTGTGCCTCTGTCCAGCAGAGCCACTGAAGTGATCCCCTGGGTAAACTTTCGGTTTCCCATCCACTCGTCAAGGCTTCTTTTGAAGAGTGTTAGCGAGGAGCTCTGCCTAATGTAGATTGGAATCTTGTTCCAAAGCATGGGAAGTCTCTGGGATAGGAATATATCCCTCTAGCACATCCTATTTATTGTTGTGGTGAGGTTCAGATCCCTAGAGTGTGTGGCTCGAGGGGATAAGGTTTTCTTTAGGTGGAGCATGTCCATCAATTCTGGGTTGGACATGGCCTTGTATGTCAGGCAGAGATCACCTTTGAGTAGGCGGTATGCAACCGAGTACAACTGGAGTTTCTTCAGTCGAGCTGCATAGGGCATCTGTTTGAGGCCAGTGATCCTCTTGGTGAGGTACTTCTGTGGTCTTTCCAGCTGTTGCAGGTGTCTTGTAAGGTACATCCCAAATGGGGTGTTGTACTCTAGGATGGGTCTGATGAGTGATGAGTAGAGGGGCACAATGACCTCTTTTGATCTGGATGTGAACCCTTTTGTGATTAGGTGGGCCAAGTAGAAGGATTTTATAACCACTTTGGTAATGTGATTATCAAAGGTGAGATTAATATCTACTTGGGTCCCCAGATCCCTTATTACATCTTCTGTATTTAGGGGACTACCACCTATGTGGTTGTTTGTGGGTACTTTGTTTTTTTCTAAAGTAGATGACTTTTGGCATTTAACTTGAGACCATGATTTTGACATCAGGTATCCTTCTCAGTGAGACTCTTTTGGAGGATGTCTGTGTCAGCTGGAGAGTCAATTATAGCCCCTAGTTTGCAGTCATCTGCGAACTTGGTCAGCCATAGTCCTCCTGTGCTTGCCTGTACCTCTGAGAAGTATATGCCGAACAGGAGGGGTCCTAGGACTGAGCCCTGGGAAATGCCACTTGTAACCAATTTAGAGTCAGACCTAGCTCTCGCAACTCTCACCATGTGGGTTTGGTCTGTGAGCCAGTTGGCAACCCATCTTGTGATATAGGGGTTTATGTTCAGGCTGGTGAGCTTGTCTATAATACCAGAATGGGGAATGGTGTCAAAAGGCCTTAGAGAGGTCTAGGTAGGCTGTGTGTACCACCTTTCCCTCATCTATAGCCTTGGTAACTGTCTCAAAGAAGTCCACCAGGTTTAGGAGGCATGATCTGCCCTTAAAGCCGAACTAGGTAGGGTCCAGTGTTTGGAGGTTCCCAATGTCTCTGTTAATGAGTTCCATGATAATGCACTCCATAGCCTTGCAGACCAAGCTAGTCAGGCTTATAGGGTGATAGTTCCCGGGGTCTGTTGTGGCTCCACCTTTGTGGAGTGGAATAAACATTGCTGTGTGCCACTCTATGGGTACGTAGCCTGTGGAGAGGCTGAGTTTGAATAGTGTGTTTAGGTGTGGGGTTAGTTCGTCTTTGAGCATGTGTATGATGCAGCATGGGATACCATCCGGTCCCATTGATGCTGTATTTTTGGCTTTGGAGACGGCTGTTTTAACCTGAGTGTCTGTGATTTCAGGGGCACTACATTCTTCTGGTATAGTTATGGGCCCTTTTGGGGGTGAAGTTTGTGCTGAACCTGTCTGCCAGGATGCTGTCGATATTGGTCAGTTCAGTGTATTTTGTGCCATTCTGCACTAACTCCGAGCAGATCCGAGCATTGCCACTTAGATTCTTGACATAGCTAAATAATGCCTTGTGGTTATCTTTGGAGTCCTTGGCAATTTTTCTTTCAAAGCTCTCCTTGAATGATTTTATGATTTTATTTTTTTTTTCTTGCATATTCTTCCTCTCACAAACAGCAGTACTAACTTCTTGCCTGTGCCACAGGAGTTGGCTTTCCAAATGGTAATAGCCTCAGGACACTGAGTGGCATAACATAACATAATTAGGATGCACTATTAGCTGAGTTGATTAGGGGTCCCTCAATATGCATGGATACTGTCTTGAAAGGGATGTCAATTAAGGGCATTGGTGTGGAGTAGTTCTTAAAGGCCAGATTTGACTCTGTTCTCTGATACTCTGGACAGTTAGCACAAACATCTTCACCTTCCTTTGATACTCCGGACCTGTAACATCAGACTAACATTTTGGCTTCTGTCTTGTCCATGTCTAAATGACCACCTAAAATGTTTGTGGGCCATCTTCATTACCATTGTCCTAAACAGTCGGGGCACCTGCAAATGATGTACAAGTTCCTCCTCCTTTTTCACTACCCCATAGGTTAGATTATTTTATACCTCAACATTCATTTAATTTATTTATTCATTCATTCATTCAGCCATCCATCCATCCATCCATCCATCCATCCATCCATCCATCCTTTGTAGACTCGGTTAAGTCCCACTAAACTAGTAGCCTCTTTTCATGAGAGACCTGAAGTGGTATTTATACTACTAGGTGAGATTTTCCCAGAGGATTGGGGAACTACATTTTGTATTATTCACCATGTTGATCTGGGCTGCTGGGAGAGGGTCCTATTAACGTTTTTTGGAATACAAAGTGTTTATGGTAGGTTTGAACAAATGCAATGGAATTACCTGGTCTAAATGACCAGATATCATTAAGTGCATTATTAAAACTTAAAGCTGCATATTTTATATAATTGCAATGTTTTAGAAACTGTGTATTTTATAGTCACTCTTTTTATACGTTGCATATACACATTTTGGACAAGGATATGTTGTGTTGAGTTTATTGATTAACGGATTAGTAGTCTATTTGGTTGACAAATCTGATGAAGGCATGATGTATTTAAAAGTGCTTTTCTGTGCTTGTGATTATTCTGATTAAGTCTAACTGCCAAGATGAAAGTGCTCAATAAATTATTTTAGTTGAAGTGTGGTCCGCTGGTCCAAATTCTTCGTGCCATTTTTTTTTTTCTTAGTTTGACTTATTGTTCATTTCATATGCAAAGCCATGGAAAGAATTATCACGGAAATGAACAATAATGACATCGGAAATCTACAGCCACTGGATCTAACCCTGTTTGGCTTTGTCAAGGGCAAATCATGCCTAGTCAACCTGCTGGACTTCTTTGAGAAGGTCACCAAGACAATGGATGAGGGAAAAAGGGTTCACATTGCCTTCCTTGACCTAGCCAAGGCATTTGACACAATACCCTACTTGGGCTTTTTTGGCAAACTCAAAAAGTTAGGCATAAACCCATATGTCACCTGGTGGTTAGCCAGCTGGCTCACAAACAGGACACAGGAAGTTAGAATTGGGGAGTCCACCTCTACAAAGAGGCCAGTCACCAGCAGAGCCCCTCAAGGATCGATCCTTGGACTGCTCCTATTTGCCGTCTACTTTTCTGAAGTCAAGGCCAACCTCAAGGGCATCTGGCTGAACAGATTTGTAGATGACTGCAAATTAGGAGCACTTATAGAATCCCCCACTGACATTAATGTACTGCAAGAAGGGCTGACATAAACAAATAACTGGTGTCATATACATGGGCCAAAGCTAAATGCATGCCAGTATCTTTTGGGAAGTTTACCATCCATGGTAACAACCATATTGACAACAGACCCTTAAAAGTAGTCCCAGAAATCAGGAATGTGGGGGCAGTAATCTAACCTTTGACCATCACAAGTTTACCGTACTGAAGAAATCATTCTATGTTGCACAACATATAAAGAAAGTGCAGCATTTAAGTCCTAGGAGGTCACTGTTCCACTGCATTTGGTACTCAGATCTGTCATTGAGTACAATGCCTCCTTTGGTATGTACTTAACTAGGCACAACCAACAAATGGAATAGCCACAGAAATTCCTTACTAAAAGAGTGCAGGACATAAATAACATGTCCTGTGTAGATCACCTCAAATCCCTATCCCTTTATTCTGTCTCCTACAGACTGTTGAGGAAATGGCATACAAAGGCATCTTCAGTCCCCAGTCTGGTGGACTTCCTGCATATTCACAAAACAAACAGCACAAGAATTACCCATTCTAAAGACTTGCACCTTGCCTGGAATACAAATAGGATCTGCTGGAGGGACAGGAAAGCATCCTAGAGACTACCCATTCTCTGGAACAGGTTCCCATCCATGTGAAGCAGAGTTCCTTCCATAGGTTCATAGATTGTTACTAAGCTAATGTCCATTAAGGCCCTTACAAGCCTAGCTGCACACCCCAAACCATGTGGGTCCCAAGTACCATGGGGACCGGATCCAGGGGGTATGTTAGTAGTCAGGTAACTAAGGCTTTGTAGGGTGGTGTTAGTTAGGATAATACTTTTCTTATTGACAGCCTCTGCCCATAAGGGACATGGGGGTGACAATTTTTTTTTTTCCAAGACAAGCAAGGTTCATAGACAAATGCTAGGCTAGCTGCCTATGTGGACCATTTTAAGCCTAGCCAATTTCCCTCAGAGGTGAGAATCAAACTCTATACCTTGTCTCTGTGAGTTAAACACTATCAGCCATTATGCCAACCCCAAACCCAATTAAAGTGTACCTTGGACAACTGGACAAGGAATGGGAAATTCATCCCTGGGTTGGCACCCCTGTCTCTAATGGACACAGACAGCCTGTAAATGGTTCATCTCCCAGGCCCCTGTTCATAAATGTTTCATCTGCTAAGCTCCTGCTTACACTGCCAAAGGTACTAGAATTTGCCAAAAATTTTGGATGCATGATTAGGCTTAAAAGGCCCAGTCAGTGAGTCTTTTAGAGTAGTTCCTGTCTGGTAGATAATCTGTCTGCAGTATTAAGGCATGGTTTAATGGCTTTTCCTAAATGTACATATCTTCTGTGCATACAGGCTAAGCACATGTTCCTCCTGTCTTTGTAACACATGACTGTGTCAGTGAATGCATTTGTCTGCAGTATTCTAGGTAAAGAGCTTGCTGTACTGCTTTTAATGTCATGATTGGTGCTGTCATCTTGTTTTACATTTACTTGCAGACAGCCTTCTGGTAGAGGTCATGCTCCTTGAATCTTGAGAAATGTAAGGTGAGCTTTTCAGTCAGAATCTGCTGTCATCATTGTCTGTGATGGCAGCAAAGGTGAGGAAGGCATTTGCAGATACATACCATGAGGCCATACCCAGCGCTGGTGTGTGTTTCTGAATTTGGTGGGAATACTGGCATCAACTGAGGCAGAAATGTCCAACGGCTGGTTCCAGAGGTTCTTCAGCACATACTACACAATCCTCGAATTTAGTGTTCGAACAAGTATTAAGAATACGCAGGATGACTTGAACCCTGAAACCCTGGAGTGCTGTGCTACTAATGTGACTACAAGGCATGACACTGAATTTGTGAATCTATTGTGGATATAGTATCCTAAACTACTCTCAAGAACTAGATTGTCTGGGTCAGGG